>NW_015659086.1:434921-440032 GCF_001515625.1 Sinocyclocheilus rhinocerous
TAATGAGGAAAAAAAATTAACTTAAATGATTTTAGCAAATGGCTGCAATATAACAAAGAGTGAAAAATTTAAGGGGGTCTGAATACTTTCCGTACCCACTGTACATCCAGCCGGTTGTTATCTCAGAATAAACCCCTTCAGGCTGATACAAGACAAGTCATGATCACCCTGTCGGATTTTATTCTGAGATAACAATCGGCTGGATGTACATTATCCCTTACTTAATTTAAAATTTGAACTTTAATTTAATTGATGATATTTAAAAATATATATTTTATAGAATTATGCAATAAGAAATGAAACCATTTTATAACAATGTGAAATTTTATATTAAAGGGGTCATCGGATGCTACATGCACTTTTACTAGTTGTTTGAACTGAAATGTGTGTTAGCAGTGTGTGTACGCTATTTGACAAAACATTCAGGCAAACAAAGGGACATAAGTCTAATATTAAACATGAAGAAGTCTAAGTTGTTATACAAATTAACTCCGCGATATAATCAATATGGTTTGACAGAAACTGGAACGTATCATCAATTAAATATAGTTCTGCTGTTAAGTGTGTGTTTTACACAGTCTATATTATACTCCGGCTGACAGCGGCACAACTGACACAATCCATTGGCACATGCCACTCTCCAGGATGTGCAACTGAGCATAGTGGCATGTGCCAATGGCTTCCGTACCTCAGATGCCGTGTCACTTAATGTTACCTCTACTGTGAATTTAACCATTATGATGAAACTAACAGCTATAAAACTATCATGTATAAATAACTTGCTATTCATACAATATATCTTCATTTTTTGCATTTTTGTTGTAATGGGACTTGAAAATCCTAATGGTCCTAAAACTAGGCTTAATTTTCCTGTTATAATATGTATTCTATTTATTTTATTAGAACATTTAGAATGATTTATAATTATATGTATATTCTTTTAGTTTTGTTGTGATGTGACTTTGTGTTACATATTCTTGACTGTTGTTACAACCCAAAACTTTGTCGATTTTGTCTAGGGATATAGAGGGAATATAACATTTGCAAAAAATTATATTACCAAATTAGCATATAGCCTAGTGCAAGTTAGAGAGTGGGCAAATAGAGTAGAGGAGAACACCACAAGTTCAAACAGAGAAAATACATTTATTTGCTTTAACCCCAACCAGTATAACAAGGAATAGACTTTAAAGGTATTCAAAATAAATGTACAATAAACATAAAGGAAAATAAAAACTTTGAAGTAATAATACAAATGAAATCACCAATGGAAATGATGAAGAGAGCGCAAGTGTTGCCAATTCAAATAACCAAATAAAACAAAACTGGTGAAAGATAACAACAGTAAATATCCAAACATATCAGATCAGATCGTAACACTGTGTTTTGAAAGTCTCCGGCTTCTAACCCTTTTGCTTTGCATTATATGTTAAACTTTGTACAAGCACACTCTCAGTATCCCTTGTCCATATCTATTTAGATGCTCAGGTAAAAGGTATGCAGCACATCATCGTTCCTATAAGGCAGCAGACAGTTCTTTGGTGATTGGTTCATGCTTTGCAAGTCCAATTGGGTTTCCTGACAGCAACACCAAGCCGGATGTTGATTCTCTAGGCTTTGGCAACTCTGACAGCTGAAAATGTTTCTCCTCTGCAAGTCATTTCTTTGGTTTCTCACCTCTTATTCCACCTGACGCCTCCCATCACAGCTCAGACCCTCTGCGTCCACCCACACAGCCAGATCCTTCAGGGAAAAAAACCCTGCACAATTATCAGCATTGCTGGGGTTTCGTTTTTTGACAATTCCCCTCATTCCCAGGAGGAAATCCTTACCACAAACAAAGAACATGTCATGATATCTTAAAATAAATGTGGCGGCAGTACATAATTATATAACGCTTAGAAAAGTTAGAAAACTTGGGCAGAGTATGACTCTTTTTGTATAATACTTCCTCTGTTACGTCATAAAAATCACAATCACAGTATTCTTCAGGTTGTTTTATATTTTGAGGCTTTGTGTATTTGTGCCTTTAGGGGCTGTTGAAATAGTTTTTGTAGCCCGTTAGAAGAATGACTTTAATCTGGAATGAATTTGTGGTCTGATCCTATTTACAGAAAGAGCAGGAATATTCAGAAGAACAATCAGCATTGCTGAACAAAGCCTACAGAACGCTGCAGAAACCTCTGAGTCGGGCCGTCTACATGGTAATTATTTGTTTAGTAAATATTTGTTGTGTATATGGCAGCTGTAGGTTATATACAGTGACCCCAAAAAACTTTTGGATGCATAAGCGATAAGCCACACTAAAATTGAATGCAGAGTATGTGCATTATATATAAAACAGAATATCAAACGAAGTACCGTGTACTTTTAAAGAAAGAAGCACAAACATTTCACAAAAAGAGGTTTTTAAATAATAAAACAAGACTAAAAATGTCAGAAAAAAACAGAAATACAGAAAAAAACTAAAAATTAAGTAAAAAGCTTAGCTTGCCAATGCCATATACATGTACAGTTAGAATTTGTAAAAAGCTTAACACCCATTTTGTTATTTTATTTATTTTTTATTTTTTATTGTGAAATATTGTCAAATTTATGGTTTTAGCAAGTAAAATCTGTGAATTACCATATACTTTACAGTAAAAAACACCAAGAAGACATTTCTTTGAAAAAGATGTTTAGTAACATTATAAATGTGTTTAGTGTCACTTTTGATCAATTTAATGCATCCTTGCTAAATAAAAGTATTAATTTCTTTCTATTTTTTATTTTGTAAAATCTTACTTATCCCAAACTTTTGAATGGCTGTTTATCACGGTTGCCACAAAAATATTCAACCTCGATAATAATAGGAAATGATAGGAATGATAATAATAGGAAATGAATAAGGACCAAATCAGCATATTAGAATGATTTCTGAAAGTTTTGTGAGTAAAGAAGTGAGTATGTTTTGTGATGAATCTTTGCAAATCGCCTTTCCTAATAATGTGCTAATTAGCAAGTTTCACGATGAATGCGGCTAAAGTAAACAGTCTCTCTGAGAGCAGACAATGGCGGATCATGTGACACTGAAAACTGGAGTAATGATGCTGAAAATTCAGCTTTGCGTCACAGAAATAAATGATTTTTAAAATATATTCAAATAGAACGCTTTTTTAAATTGTAATAATATTTCACATGATTACTATTTTACAAAATTTTTCAAATCAAATCAAAGATCATATAAATTCAGCCATGGTTAGTATAAGAGACTTCTTTCAAAAACTAAAAATCACATTCCAACCAGATCCTGCAGTGCAGATGATTTAGCAATTTAGTATCAAATACAGTCATATTTTATACAGGGGTTAAATTGGGCCGTCTGGGGCTGAGCCGCGGCACATGGCTTAGGCTGGTAACACATTAGTGAACATTCATCATATATGTTCAACAATATTCAGCTTAAAAGACACTCGGGACGGTTGACAAAATGTATCTGCACGTGTTATTATTATTTATTTATTTTTTTGTTTGTTTTTAAGTCTTTAAAAAAAAATTAAGACTATTTACTGTAATCACGCACTCAGCTTCTCAACAAATCCCAATTTAATATATATATATATATATATATACACAGTGTTGGGGAAAGTTACTTTTAAAAGAAATGCATTACCATATTGCGTTACTCCCTAAAAAAGTAACTAATTACGTTACTTAGTTACTTTTTATGGAAAGTAATGCGTTACGTTACTTTTGGGTTAGTTAGCAGAATATCAAACGAAGTACCGTGTACTTTTAAAGAAAGAAGCACAAACATTTCACAAAAAGAGGTTTTTAAATAATAAAACAAGACTAAAAATGTCAGAAAAAAACAGAAATACAGAAAAAAACTAAAAATTAAGTAAAAAGCTTAGCTTGCCAATGCCATATACATGTACAGTTAGAATTTGTAAAAAGCTTAACACCCATTTTGTTATTTTATTTATTTTTTATTTTTTATTGTGAAATATTGTCAAATTTATGGTTTTAGCAAGTAAAATCTGTGAATTACCATATACTTTACAGTAAAAAACACCAAGAAGACATTTCTTTGAAAAAGATGTTTAGTAACATTATAAATGTGTTTAGTGTCACTTTTGATCAATTTAATGCATCCTTGCTAAATAAAAGTATTAATTTCTTTCTATTTTTTATTTTGTAAAATCTTACTTATCCCAAACTTTTGAATGGCTGTTTATCACGGTTGCCACAAAAATATTCAACCTCGATAATAATAGGAAATGATAGGAATGATAATAATAGGAAATGAATAAGGACCAAATCAGCATATTAGAATGATTTCTGAAAGTTTTGTGAGTAAAGAAGTGAGTATGTTTTGTGATGAATCTTTGCAAATCGCCTTTCCTAATAATGTGCTAATTAGCAAGTTTCACGATGAATGCGGCTAAAGAAAACAGTCTCTCTGAGAGCAGACAATGGCGGATCATGTGACACTGAAAACTGGAGTAATGATGCTGAAAATTCAGCTTTGCGTCACAGAAATAAATGATTTTTAAAATATATTCAAATAGAACGCTTTTTTAAATTGTAATAATATTTCACATGATTACTATTTTACAAAATTTTTCAAATCAAATCAAAGATCATATAAATTCAGCCATGGTTAGTATAAGAGACTTCTTTCAAAAACACACACACACACACACACACACACACAGGTTTGTTTTTGTGAAAAGTTAATGTGATTCTCTCAGGACACTTGTGTGCACTTGAGGAAAACTGACTTCATACATCCACTAAAAATCACATTCCAACCAGATCCTGCAGTGCAGATGATTTAGCAATTTAGTATCAAATACAGTCATATTTTATACAGGGGTTAAATTGGGCCGTCTGGGGCTGAGCCGCGGCACATGGCTTAGGCTGGTAACACATTAGTGAACATTCATCATATATGTTCAACAATATTCAGCTTAAAAGACACTCGGGACGGTTGACAAAATGTATCTGCACGTGTTATTATTATTTATTTATTTTTTTGTTTGTTTTTAAGTCTTTAAAAAAAAATTAAGACTATTTACTGTAATCACGCACTCAGCTTCTCAACAAATCCCAATTTAATATATATATAT
>NW_015659086.1:440373-446769 GCF_001515625.1 Sinocyclocheilus rhinocerous
TCAACAATAAAAAAAAAAACAATGAAGCACAATTGTTAGTTTATCTAAAGTCATTTTTGCTTATTAGTATGGTTGAACTGGATCATCAAAGGTCAGCAGCAAAGACATTAGTTAATAAAATGGGATTAGATACATTTGTGTTATTTAACATATTTAATTATTGTTATAATTCTGAGTTGTTCATATTCTGTTCATATTCTGAGTTTGCATTTCACTTTTTTAATTAATTTTGATGAATACTAAATCTGTTTTTTTTTGTGAGTGGGATGAAATGCAAATTCACATTTAGTCTATAACGTACCCCCAACACTGTGTGTATATATATATATATATATCACTTATTATATCAACCTTTGAAATTTTCTGTACTTTTACACTTCAACATTTTCTATACACTTCATACAGAAAAATAGGTTCAGTTTATCTATGGGCGCTAACTGAAAAACAGGCACTTTATCTGATCTATGACTACTGAATGTTATATTGTAGTCTGTTATAACTGCTGCAAAAAGGCCATAGTGCTGTTTCAGTAGCGCTTTACCCTGCGTAACCTGCATGTTCTGCTGTAGTTGGAGCTGCGAGGGGTTTTGCTGGAGGAAGGTACGGACGCCACCGCAGACCCCACGTTTCTCCTAGAGGTCATGGAGATCAACGAGAGCCTCGCAGAGACGTGGAGCCTAGACGAGGTCAGCGCTATCGGGCGGTCTGTGCGAGGTGTGTAGGCCAGAAAGAAAAGCTCCAACCGGAAGTGATTGTTGAAATACTGCTCTGCGCCCACTAATGTCGCTCGCAGCTTATTTATGTGACCGTTTGTGGCCCTAGATTCATTCCATCAGAAAGTTCAAGGCCCTGTGGTTTTATGTTTTCGCTTCTAAGTCACTCTGGTTGTGCTGTTCATGTACTGTATTTTACTTCCTTTCAACAGAGAAACTGAAAGACTTGACTGAACGGATGAATTCATCCCTGAACAAAGGTATTTTTCTCTCTTTCTCCTCCTCACGACCTCCCAAATTTGACAGAAATTCAGCTCCAAGGCCGGTTGCATGCACATTTCCATGGCTTGCGAGTGGAAAATAGCTGTTTTTGTGTTTGCCTCACGAGTCTCTTTTCACAGGGGATCTGCTGACCGCCAAAGAGCTCCTGGCCCAAATGAAGTACTTCACAAATATAGAGGAGAAGGTAAAAGACAGAATTGCTGAGGGAAACTTGTAAACAATTTGCAATTGTAATCCAGCTCAGTAAAAGATTTCACGCTTGTGCTCACAAGTTTTTATAGTAGTATTTATTGATGCTGGCGTATATTTGTTGGATTATTGTTGTTTATCTAAATAAAGTACATTTATTTTAATCTTTTGTCAAAAGCAATGCTTTTTTTATTAGTGGATCTTGCCTATGCAAAACTCACCTCCGTGATGTTACAGTTTTGTGATTGGTTGCCATGGCATTGCTAGGGTGTTTTGGATCGTTTCTTACTAATTTAAAAGAGCCCACAGTATTATGGTCTATTGATACTGTATGACTCTCTTCTATCCTGCAATGTAACTTTAAGGGATTTTTTTTTTGCATGTTTTAGCATGTTCAAGGCAAAAAGTGAGCTCTTTGATGAATAACAGTGCACCTTATCGCAAAAGATGCATGATTTGAGGTATCATTCATGTCCGTAGCAGTGCTACTTTAGTATTATTTAAACAGTATACTAATATAGTTTTTATTAATATTATGAATTTTGTTTTTAGATTTTCTGTTTTTGTTGTTTAATTTTTAGTATTTTTGTTTTGTCAAGGTTTTTGTCTTTTTTTTTGTGTACTTTGTGTAATTTTGGTGATTGAGTTTAAACTTATTTCAGGTTAAATTATTTTGTTTAGTTTAATTTTTAATTATGTTAATATTTTATTTTATTTCAGCTTTATTTCAATTAACAATGTTTTTTTATATTATAAAGTTTTGTTTAGCTTAATTTTGTCATGTAATGTTTATATTTCATTATTTCACTGCTATTTTGATTTATTTATTTCAGTTTTAGTTTATTTATTTCCAGTTAGTAATTTTGATGATTGAACTTAAACTTATTTTAGTTACTAAGGTAAACTTAAAACCACAGTTGCAGCAAACCTAAAAAACTTTTTTTAGTTAATTATTTTTACTAGAACATTGATATTTTATTTTATTTCAGCTTTATTTCAATTAACAAAACTCTGTAAAGTTAAAATACTGTGAAATACTGCTTTGTGCAATTTTGTTTTGTTTGGTGAAATTTTGCCATGTAATATTTATATTTCATTATTTAATTGCTATTTGGATTTAATTTATTTTTATTCCAGTTTTAGTTTTAGTATTTCCAGTTAGTAATTTAGATTATTCAACTTGTATCAAACTTATTTCAGTTACAAAGTTAAAATTAAAAGTACAGTTAAGTTCTGTTTAGTTTAATTTTTATGTATAATATTGATTTACCGATATTTTATTTTATTTCAGCTTTATTTCAATTAACAAAAATGTTTAATATTGTAAAGTTTGGTTTAGTTTAACTATTTGCATCTAATAGGTTTTATTTTATTTCAGCTTTATTTCAATTAACAATTTTTTTAAAATATATTTGTAGTTAATGATAACCCTAGGCTGTTGCACAAATGGTGCTATTGTGCACTAAAGTTTAATACTTTAATTTTAATAATTAATAAATGATTGGGTTAGAAGTTAGTTCAAATCCCAAACCTATGTTTGAGCAATAATAATTGTGTGATGCTTGCATTATCAAACGCTGCTAATAACACATGCAAACAATATTTTAGATGCCGTTCCATAAAGTATGTGCGACTTTCCCTAGAGAATACTTCTGCATTCAGCGTCAAACTGTGATTGGCTGATGCCACGTTTATTTAGGTCTGGCCTATTGAGAGAACAGAGAAAACAGGAAACCCGCAAAATGATGAAACTCTTATAAAA
The DNA here is from genome assembly GCF_001515625.1 of Sinocyclocheilus rhinocerous. NCBI lineage: Eukaryota > Metazoa > Chordata > Actinopteri > Cypriniformes > Cyprinidae > Sinocyclocheilus > Sinocyclocheilus rhinocerous. The sequence continues at coordinate 443,320 of NW_015659086.1, forward strand.
CAAAACTGTCCAAGACAACAAGATTCATTTAGCCCGGTCCCCGTTTGAATCTTTAATGCTACTACTCGACTCGCAATCTCTGCGGTGTGCTTTGTGATAAATGCGTCTTATTTCTCTCTAATGTGGGCTGATTCATTAAATTGTAATTGGAGCTGGATTTGTTCTAGATGATGGCATTACTCTGGACACACTGTCTGACATCAGTCTCTTATTAGATAGCGCTTTGACAATTTCTTTATTGCGCCAGTTTGTACAGTTGCTTATGGTGTGGTATGAATTAAATTACATCATAACACACTTATCAATCTCAGATTTATGAATGTGTGTGTTTGTGTGAAAGGCAGCGTTAGGGAGGGAGAATCAAGGTGTGTGCATGCTGGAGCTGAAAATGCCTTCGTTGAGCTGTAGGGGGAAGCATGTCACCTCACTATGGAGGCTGTAGCTGGGCAGAAAACCCCTTAACAGCTGTAAGTCGTGTTTATGAAATGCTTGTTCTCAAGTATGCACATTCCTTTTGCAATGAAGAACATCATTTGAGTAGATTTTAAATTACTGTGTTCTGACACTTTGATTTAAATCTGCATAGAAATGCATGCTTTTTAGTTCTCTTATGATGGTAAATCATTTACAAATCTCCAATTTTGTGCTTTTTCTTTCACTTCACAATCAGTGGTTGCACACAGTTCATTAGTTGTGTTCACCAGGGCACGTATCACTATCGCTCACACTTATGGTTTTGTGGTATGTACATGACTGATACCTCAAATTGTTGAGCTTGTTGAGAAGTCATTTTCTAATTGATTGTACTGTTAAACTTCACTTGCCAGATAACAAAATGGGTGAAAAATAAATCCCACAGATGTAAAGTTAAGATGGGCCCAACCCATGTCTACACTTTTAAAAAATGTTTGTAATTTTTACATAAAATACTATAAAGGTGCAAATAAGTTATCATATACAGTGAAAACTGTAAATGGTTTAACATTGCATTATATGTAATTTTATTGTAAAATACTGTCAAATTTATTTTTTCAAAAAATGTCTAATAATTTACAGTATAAAAACAGTAAAATGACATTCACAGAAGTCCCTATGACACAGCAGACATGATTATATTTCCATACGAAAAAGATTATAAAAATGCATCCAAGTTTCCTTACCATATAGTGAAAAACTGTAAATGGTTTAAAATCATATTATATGTAATTTTACAGTAAAATGTCATTTGTTTTGCAAGTAAAAACTATGAATTACTATAATACCATATCATGTCCATATATCCCATGTGACACATATTTATTTATTTAAATTAACAAAACCAATTTTTAATACTGTAAATCTTTGTTTGGTTTAATTCTGTCATCTACTATTTATATTTCATTTTCAGATTTATATCAATTAACAAAAATGTTTTTAATAGTTTTAGTTTAATTAATGAAAATAACCCTGCATGAGCTGTTGCACAAATGTTGCTATTAAAATTTTAATAGATTAAAATTTTAATCCTTTGTTGTGCACTAATATTTTAATAATTTTAATACTTTGTCTTAAAAGTCAAGAGTTCAAATCTCAAAATATACAGGTTTCCATCCTGTAATGCTGGATCCATTGTCACCAGATTTTTATTTATTTTTTTTTACAATGAATTTCTGGAAAACACAGATGCTTTATACTGTAAATTTAACAGAATATTTTTTTTTACAGTGTAGAGACAAAAGCTCAGGAATAGGCTATTGTGACTTTTAGAAAGATGCCACCTAGTAGCAACTTCGAACTCCATAGCAAATGCATAGAAATACCCTAGCAACCACCCTAGCAAAGTGCCGGCATATACAAATGCAAGAACCACTCTCTTTGACTTTGCAGTTTTGAACCCAGCTTTGTCTAAGGTGTCACTGTAGAAATGACCACAAGTAGGGATGTGCCCGAATCCGAATACCGTGTTTGGAAAGGAAATGACGTGTACTGCGGAACCCGTAAAAAGAATAAATATGAGATGGGAGGAAAAAAAAAAATTTCAAAATTATGTCGTTGGGTAATTATACTGTATATAAATTGCGGCCATCAAGGAGCCGCTATTAATATGCAGGGCATTGAAGTCGCTTTTGAATGCATCATCCTATATCAGTCATCTCTCCTTACTCTGTTTATGTGGTAAGTGAAATTTTATGTAATGTAATGTAACAGGCTACCGAAGCGGCTAACCATGTCCCTGGCTCTGTAGAATGCGTTATTGTTTTCTGTGCCTTTCCGAATATGGATTCACTATTCGGGCACATCTCTTAAAGTGAAACTTCAGCTGCATCGTCTTAACTCGAAGGCAAAGAAACAAGGACAGAAAATTCATTGGAGGTTAGAAAAAGAGCTTAGACATGCCAGTTTGCATTTAATCTGCAGTTTAAATCCATGTAACACCACTGGAGCATTACCCTGTGGACGTCCCGCTGAAAACAGGACTTGACTCGCTTGTTTATTAAGTCAAGAACGACAGCGTCACGTTTCTAAATCCTCCTCGCAGGAGACGCTGTATTAAACCACAGACGAGAGACGGAGAGAGCGAGGGAGGGGAAATGTGGCAATCTGATTATTATTCATCCCGTAATCGGAAGGCATCTCTGGCCAGCACTGCCAAATTAATGGGAAAATATGATCGACCAGTTCTGAAGCTATCTCCACATATACTCTTTGAAATTGGGTTTGAAAGAAAAAAAACCCACATGTGTGAAAAATGGAGGGTGCATGGTCTGGGAAGAGGAAAATAAGATAAACCTTCAGTGGTGTGGGGAAATTAGGTTTGATAAGGAAAATAGGTAAGAATTTAAAAGGTTTAAAGGTGAAGTGTTTTTACTCAACTACATTTTTTAAAACAAAGGTTCCAGAAGGGGGATTTCATAGTGATGTCATGGAACAACCATTTTGGTTCCCCAAAGAACCTTCAAGTGAACAGTTCTTTAAAGAACCATTTTTTTAAGTGTGAAGAACGTTTTAATAACCTAAAGAACCTTTTTTTCATTATAAAGAATCTTTTGTGCAATGATTGGAAATAATATTTAATGTTTTCAAGCCACCCAATAATCGCAAAAAGCTTTGTGCTTTGTTACTTATATTAAAACACAAAGTGTCAGCCTTCTGTCAACTTTATAATAAAATACTACAAACAATAAATGTGTTTTTACGCTTCTAAATTTGTAGTGAGATAACTATATTCGTCTCAGTTCAAGCAGCATGTGAATCAATGATATTTTCCTCTTTAATATTTGCAGCACGAAATAAACCTGAATACATATTTGAATGCATGTTGAAAAAATCAGAACAATTTAATACAAACAAATGTTTCATGAAATCGATCAATTAGAGTTTCAAAAAAACGTCAATAAGCCTACCTTTTATTGCTGTTTTTATGTTAAATGTGAAAGAATGACAGGTTGGATGCCACAGACTTTTTATTTT
>NW_015659086.1:449080-454716 GCF_001515625.1 Sinocyclocheilus rhinocerous
ATTTATTTATTTATTTTATTTTATTTATTTTTTTTGGCGGAGTATAGGTGGAATTCTCACATTAACTTCACGCAATAGGCCTATAACCTGATTTTATTATCGTAATTTTGACTTTATTCTTAAAATATTATGACGTTAATCTTATTTTTCAACATGGTACTAAAATGCCGCCGTAGGCTATTTGTACTGCATGCCAACACAATCTTGGCACAGAAGCCCAAAAAACAAAAACAAACAAACAATAAATAAAAAATACTAAGGAGATATTTGAATTATTTATTAATGAACTAGTATTTTCTGAGTCAGTGTCACAAGATGAAGTTGACGATCTTGACTCGCCATCTCAGGATGCGCGCCTTTAGAGAGAAATACATCTTTACGGATTAGCTTACATAATGAAAGAGTTTTTGTTTTCTATTTGAATTATTTAGTTTCAAAGTATTTAAAGCATTCTATTAGATATATTTATCATGTCTTATATGCTTAACTCAGTCCGCCGCTGGCCTTTGGTCGTTACTTTAAAAAACCAACAACTTGAATTTAACAAATATTAAAATGTTTCAAAAATATTTCTAAATCAACTTAACAAAGAAACGAAAAGAAATATAACCACTTTGCCATTAAAAAACAAAACTGGACTAGTTTATTTGCTGCAACAGCAGTGGTGTAAAGGGGAATAAAGAGAGAGAGAGAAAAAAGACACGGGCTCGGGTCAGACTCAGGCCGAGAATATTCTGATAAGCTGTCGGAAGGGCCGGGCCCGTGCAGGGCTCTATTCATTCCCTCGTTTCAATTAAAGGTTCCCCCTCGGCTCGGCGGGCCCACAATACGCCCTGGCCCATATGCACCTGCATACCCTGTATACAAGACGCCCCTGTTTCTAAGGAGTGTATAGTGTCAACAAATAGAATTTCAAAATTAAAATTAATAGCAGGTTTTCTAAATGCTCTCCATCTGCAATTTGTCCACCAAACAGATTGTTCCGGGCCAAACGCACACCATTAGTTGAGTCAGAGTTGCTGTTTCCTGCTGGTCAGGATGTGTTGAAAGTGCTACAAAGTTACAAAATTAATATTTATGATTTTTGTCTTTTATGCAAAAAGGCCTTTAAAACTGAAAAAAATAAATAACCTTTAATGCACAGAGTACAGAATTTATTAATTTATTTTAGATTCAGGTTCTTGTAGATAATCAGATATCACACATGAATGCAAAACAGGGTTATTATAGTTAATTAAACCTGAAACTAAAACCGTTTCACTACTTAAACCAAAATAAAATAAAATAAAAAACGTATTCTCTGTCTATTCCAATTTTAATTTAGTTTAACTTGATGTACTAAAATAACTAAACTAAAGCTGAAATAAAAATGTATAAACACACATAAATATATAAACAAAAACTAACATTTTAACTAAAAATGAAAATGGAAAATATACAAATAAAAAACTGATCCAAAAACTAGAAATAGCATCTCAATGATAGCAATTGTTTAGTCACCTATATGCAAGGTTAAAAGTTAGTTTGTCTGATGGTATGGCAGCTACCTGAAATGCATCTGGTTTAGTGGCACAGACATTTGAGTTAATATCTTGTTAAAAATGTAGCACAGTTGGACCAGTGATTTAAAGTATTCACAGATGCATTAATGTTTCTGACCTGAGAGTATTACTCTCAGGAGCGTTTAACACATTTGACCACATCTAAATCAATTTCCCAGGTTTTCTCCCTCGATCAGTGCAGAAAATGTGGAATATTGTGTGGATTCCCTCTGGACCTGCTCATATATCATTGTTAACTTGCAGTGTCACTTTTGATGAAGTTCTTTTTTTGTGATTGAGCTGCATGTGGCTCCATCGTCACTATGTCACTAAAGTGCATAACCCAAACATACCAGTCTTCAGAAAAACAGATATGAGTTTAGATCATAAAGCATGATCAGCATGGATTGTTTGTGTGCATATCACTGCTGCATGATTACTCGTCTATGAAGGATCCTCATTGTGTAACCTTACAAATGCTAATGAGATATTTACCCTCAGCAGTGTTTATATCGTACTGTTTGATGCTCTTCATTAAGTCATTAATACTGCATGCAGATCTGCTATTTTAATCCTTCTCAGAACTGTTTGACTCAAGATTGCTGTATAAAAAACAACAACAACATTCTGCTTCGCATATTAGGGTAAATCCCACAAAACCTGTTGAAAACATGTCCAGGTCACACTGTGCTCCTGAAATTACACTTTGTCTTAAGAAATGAAGCCTACTTTTAATAAAACATTTACAGTTTTAATACATATCAATTATGCATATTTTCATATTCCTGAAATGTGAAAAACGGTAAAGTGGTTATATTTGTTGTATTGCCTTTGTTGATTTAAAGTGAGAAATAAAAAATAAAAAATGTAAAAATAAAACCGTTTTACATGATAAAATACTGTATTATAGTATAATGAGAATCTAATGACAATCCCAATTTAAAAAATATGGAAATTGCAAACAAATAAATAAATATAATTAATATAAAAATAAAAAATGAAAATGTTTCACATCAAGAATACTGTGAAACAGTAATGAGGATCTAATGACAATCCCTATTTAAAATATGAAAATTACAAAAGACAAATAAAAAAATAAAATGTTTCACATTAAAAAAATACTGCATTACAATAGTGAGAATCTAATCCAATCCCTCTTGAAAAAATGTGAAAATCACAAAATAAAAATAAAATTGTTTTACATTTAAAAATGCACTCATTTAAAGAATCAAATGGCAATCCCTATTGAGAAAAATATGAAAATTACAAAATAAGTTTTACATTAAAAACCATCCATAACAGCAATGAGGCTCTAATGACCATCTCTAATGAAAAAATATGGATATTGCAATAAAAATAAATTTACTTTACTTAAAAAAAAAATACTGTCTTATGAGAATCCAATGGATATTTTAAAAAATATGGGAAAAATATATTGAATTTATTGAAATTTATTGAATAACTAATCAATTTTCTTTAATTACAATGTGTTTTTTTCTTTATGATTTTGGGATGAAATGTGACCTGAACATATTCATGCCAGTTTTTGTGAGATTGACTCATGAACAGTTGCAAAAACTTGAGTTGAAACATGAAGTCAGGGATTTAAAGGTCAAAGGTTAGAATATGAGAATTAGACCATTTATGTATGTATATAAAATAGAATAGAAGAGAATAGAATACTAATAATGCAGTTTTAAATAATCTGAATACTGTTGCACTCATTAACTTCAAAAGACTGTAACCCCATGTTTAGAGTCATCTCTTGAGGAGAGATTTCTTTTTTTGTCTTTAAAATTGAAATATGATCACACCCAGAATTGCTCAAGCTGAGAACTAGGAAGCTCGGAGCTGCTCAATCTTTGTGAATAATATTCCTGCTGCTCCCTCACGTCACTGCGGCACATCTCTGAGCTTTTGATATGAGAATCGCGGGGAGGATTTCAGGGGAAATGTTGCTTAAGCAACGTCTGGCGAGGGTTAGAGAGCCGGTGGGTGGGTAGGTTAGTTCTTCTAGACGGTGTGACTCAGGAAGCATCGTTTCCTATTTGACATTCCAGTTCAGTTCTCCAACAGTGTGTAATCACTTCAAGAACATGCGTCATTAAGAAGCCTGCCAATTACTTACCTGGATGCAACATGCCTCATTTGTAAACACTAAATCATAGCGGATTACTGCTTGTTTATGGAGTGCCACCAGGAAGGAGAAAAAGAGTAAATGCAAGACTTGCTTGCTTATGACTGAGCCCGTCTACCAGATTTCATGCTTCACAATCTCCACAATAAAAAGATATATATAGATCCTTTAATTTTACAGAGGTGTCTTATTGGCTGCGTTGACATAGTGAGGGTTTGGGATTGACAGCTGTATCATCGTCTTCATTTACTCACTCTCATGTCGTTCCAAAACGGCATGATCAAAGAATTATACATTTTAATGTTATATTATAAAGGCATTCCCATATGGTGACAAATTATGACTGCAGTTATGATCATGATTTAAGGCATTCGTTTTAGTTATATGGTTCTAACTCTCTTTCCGAATGCTGTATGAACAGAAACGTATTTACTGAAGTTCTCCAAACAGGACTGATATTTATCTTTTTTTACTACTGTGTGAATGTAAAGTGATAGGAAAAAGTTACCAGTAATGAAATGAAATTACCAGTAATTTAATGAATCCAATATTGTTTATGAAAATATTGGCAATCACAATATATAAAGCCTATGCATATAATACACACATATATATATATATATATATATATTTGTGTGTCAGGGTTCTGACGGTTTGGTCTGGTTTATTCTTGGTTATGTGACAGAACCCTGACACTCGTGTTTCTTTTTGTCTTTGTGTGAGCGTGCGGTTCGAGTTTGCTCAGGCCGTGCGCTCTCTCGTCTATGTGTTGTCTTTTTTGCGAGCTCATGTGTTGAGCACTCATTTCCTCACCGTGCGTTCTTGTCTCGTGTCTTCATTGCTTGTTGTGTTGTAGTGTTTGGTGTAGCACATGGCTTGTGAGTTTTCATTGGCTTTGTGCTGTTGTATTGTTTTGTGTGAACACACGAATCATGTGTTCTCTTTGGCTGCATGTTCTTGTTAAGTTTTGTGTGAGCACATGGCTTGTTTTTTTTTGTTTCTATGTGCCATGTGCTCCCATGTCTATTGTCTAACCCCACCCATCTTGTTACCTGATTATTGCTTCAGTTGCTCCACCTGTCCAACCCATAGGTCCTCCCTCGTTACTCTCTTTGTTTGCTTCCCTATTTATTAGCCCAGTGTTTTCTGTCCTGTGCTAGTTCGTTGTCATATGTTCCCTTGTGTTTGCCCTGCAGTTAAGTTTTCCCTCATGGGTTTGTTTTGTTTGTTTTTGTATGTTTCAGGGGCGTTTCCTCCGAGGAGACAGTGCCTCTTCAAAATATTGGATGAGAAAAAAAACTGTAGTACAAAAATAAAACAACACAAATAATACAAAATATAACATTAAAAAGTGTATAAATCACTTGTTTTTCTAAAGAAACATTGTCAATTACTCACCCTCATGTCGTTCTAAACCCGTAAGACCTCCGTTCATCTTCAGAACACAAATTAAGATATTTTTGATAAATTCTGGACACTGAACGTAGTCAGTTCTGTTCTGCGTCATGTGGATACGTTGTTCCGCGTGACGCAGAACAGAACTGACTACGTTCAGTGGATACTCTCCAAAATGGCGCTAGGGTGATGCGGAGGAGATTAATTGTTGAATAAAGTCGTTATTTTTGTTTTCTTTGCATACAAAACGTATTCTCGTAAAATTATGGTTGAACCCCTGATGTCACATGGATTATTTTACCGATCTCCTTGCTACGTTTCTGGACCTTGATCGTGGTAATTACATTGCTGTCTATGGGAGGGTCAGAGAGCTCTCAGAATTCATCAAAAATATCTTAATTTGTGTTCCGAAGATGAACGATGAGGGTGAGACAGAATTTTCATTTTTGGGTGAACTATCCCTTTAACAGACCCCCTAAAGCGTGCGCTGCGTGCGCTGAGTAATCATGTGAGAGGAGACAATGCCTCCATCGCGATATGATTGGATATGACTGGTCATGTTC
>NW_015659086.1:458356-465251 GCF_001515625.1 Sinocyclocheilus rhinocerous
TTAAGTTTTGTGTGAGCACATGGCTTGTTTTTTTTGTTTCTATGTGCCATGTGCTCCCATGTCTATTGTCTAACCCCACCCATCTTGTTACCTGATTATTGCTTCAGTTGCTCCACCTGTCCAACCCATAGGTCCTCCCTCGTTACTCTCTTTGTTTGCTTCCCTATTTATTAGCCCAGTGTTTTCTGTCCTGTGCTAGTTCGTTGTCATATGTTCCCTTGTGTTTGCCCTGCAGTTAAGTTTTCCCTCATGGGTTTGTTTTGTTTGTTTTTGTTTTAATTTATTATTTAATAAAACCTTTGAGTCCTTGCCTCATCCTTACCTCCAAACGTGACATATATGCGCTTAATGCATCGCGTTGCCTTCTTGAGCATCAGTAAATGTTTTTTTTCAGGACAGTACTAAATAAAAAAAATTACACACTATTTTCATAATCCATCTTATTTTGTAAAAATTAACATTTTGCATATTCTGCAAGGGGTATGTAAACTTATGAGCACAACTGTGTGTGTGTATACTGTAAAGATATATATATATATATATATATATATGTATAATTATATGGGAAAATGAGCAACATTTACTTGCTTTCTGATAACCACATCACTGAAATTAATTAATTATAATAATGCTTTCCTGAAAAGGTGTGTAAGTGTGTGTGTGTATCTCCTTGCTACGTTTCTGGACCTTGATCGTGGTAATTACATTGCTGTCTATGGGAGGGTCAGAGAGCTCTCAGAATTCATCAAAAATATCTTAATTTGTGTTCCGAAGATGAACGGAGGTCTTACGGAGGAGTCTAACGACATGAGGGTGAGTAATTAATGACAGAATTTTCATTTTTGGGTGAACTATCCCTTTAACAGACCCCCTAAAGCGTGCGCTGAGTTTGGGGGAAAATCATGTGAGAGGAGACAATGCCTCCATCGCGATATGATTGGATATGACTGGTCATGTTCGGCTGTGATTGGTTCATGTGATAAATCCCGCCTCTTGTGTTTGTGCACGTTTGGATATGACTGGTCATGTTCAGCTGTGATTGGTTCATGCGATAAATCCTGCCTCTTGTATTCATGCGCATTCAGTGTTCGCGAATCAGTCTGAATGAACAATATAATGGCGTTAGACTCATTTAAAGTAAGTAAACAACAAAACACACTTAGATATGACCACTTTGTTACTTCAAAATAAGACGCGAAATGGGCTGAAAACATGTTCTGTGGGAGTTTTTAGTGAGTAATCAGCTTGGTGAAGTTTAAAGTAAATCTCTGTGTCTGTGAGCAGTATTTACCGAGGTTTGATGACTGATGATCTTAAAAATTCTAAAATGGTTAAAAGATAACAACTAAAAACAATAGCTGAACATAAGTTCACAAATAAAATATGTAGTTTAAATTGTTACTGCTTTGAGTTATTATTTTGGAATAAAAGTAAAATGCTTAAAAACAACTTGATGAGATTCATACTTGGCTTTAATAAATAGGATATTGATTACATTGTTAATGTAAAAATATAAAACAGAATAATAAATGTTCACAAATGTACATATTTAGGATCATTCTACTTCTATAAATGAGGCCCAATGTTGAAACATTGTTTCATAAATTGGCCATCAAAAACTGCACACATAATGGGATTTTAGAAATAAACTTGGCATAAAAATGGGCACACTTTCCACACACGGTCATGTGTTCTCATGTTTCACTGGTGTAGTGTTTTACTAGTGACAAAGCAATGGATTTTCAATAAGTTTTTAACTTTACAAATGCCATCGTACTCATTTTTATTTTATATAATAGCCATTAAAATACAAAATTGATGGGTTAAGTGGAATGTGTATGTATTTACAAATTTTAGGAAGTATTTTTCCTAAAATATATTTTTAATCTGCTTAAAAACTGAAATGATTCCAGATTATCTTTATGTATTTCTTTATATTATGCTCTTTATATCACGGACAATTATGTTTCTTGGGTAAGTCTATTTTAGGTTGTTTTGATATTTTTACTGGGGAAACAAGACAGATACTGATTACACAAATCTAAAATTTTAATCATGAGGCCCTTGGAGCTTTCTTGTAACTGATGCCTCGAGACAGAGCCGTTTCAAATCAACGTGTTTGCTTGTCCACCAAATCAATCTCCAAAAAGAGGTTTACGTTATCTGTAATATCTGTAATATTTCAGGCGAAGTATCAGATAGCTGGAAGTGTGACAGAAAAGCTCTTCCTCTCAGCGGGGACCGTGGCCCGAGGGGACGCTGCTCTAGATTTTAATTAAAGGTTGGCAGGGCATCAAACCTCAAGGAGTATCAGAAGGATCAGAGAGAATAGAGATGATTAGTTATTCTTTTGAAAATATAGGAGATATTGTACCTTGATTTCAGAGCGCAGGTTTTGAGGGGAAATCTTTGAAGGCCAGCAGTCAGGTTTTGGAGAAAAAAAGCACAGAATATGATTCCCTCGAGTCTCTGATGTTATCAAGCAGTGATGGGCGACTCATTGATAAGGCATATTCACATTACGTTTGCTGAGTAAATTAAGTCCTCTAATTCTATTTAGTCAGTGTAATAGATTAAATATCTTTCATGGCGATCTCATTTAGCATTCTGCTCAGACCGTGAGATCAGGCTTTGAGGAAATCCACCCATAAACTTTGAGCAACGCTGAGTATATTGCCTTGTGATGTTCTTACCGGTACACTAGAGTTTTCAAGCTTTTCAAAACTTTGAGTAACTCGATAGCTTGCAATAACAAAGTATTATGGCCCTAAAAAAGCAAGTTTCATTTTTGTGTGTATTACATCAAGCTTTAGTGGTTTAAGAGCATGGTACATGCATTCATTTCGAGATCAGAGTCAAATAAAAGTGCACAACAGCAGCAGCTGCTTTTTAAAATGAACTCTGAATTAAAAAAAAAATAATACTACATCTGGATTGCTGTTTCTGAATCTTTGAGATTTTCCAACTGAAAGCCTTCAAGTTTTGCTTAAATCCGAGTCTTGAGGCCTGTTCACACCAGAGACGATAACTATAACGATAAAGATTTAGTTTTAAAAATTGTTCTACGGGTATGTTTAGCCAACAGTGATGTACTAAGAACTGAGTTTTTTCTTTGTATTTTTGAAAAAATTTCATGTACAGATGACAACATTTTCAATCCCCGTTCACACGGATCTGTGAAAACGATTAAAAATGTAAAGGAATAGCAGAGTTCGTGCCACAACGATAAGGGTAATGGCACAGGGGAACGATATTGTTTTCCATCCGATGAATGATAAACACATAGTCAGTTAGTCAGAATCCATGCTGCTTTAAAGAGCTCCAGCATTTAAACTGTTAGTTCACCCCAAAATTAAAATTAGCCTGTGTTTTACTCACCCCCGAGGCATCCTAGGTGTATATGACTTTCTTCTTTCCGACAAATCCAGTCAGAGTTATATTAAAAATTGTCCTGGCTATTCCAAGCTCTATCATTGCAGTGAGCCAGATGACAAAACTTCAGGGTGCTTATAATGAACAGAACGTTATCATGCATTGGTGTTGACACTAATATAGTTATTGTTAAAATTATCATACTGTAGGTATCATTCTTGGTGTGAACAGGCCTTTAATCTCTTGTTAAAAAATTAAAATTGGTTGGTCCTGGAACAACATTCAAATATCTGTGTTGACGGTCGTTCTGTAAGATTCTCTTGAAAGTTTTTTGTCAGTGCATTGCATTATGAATTGCATTTTAACACATTTGTGAGCACAGTGCCATGTGAAGCAAGCTTGTGTAACATTTGAAATGTTCCTGAACTGACAAGGATGTAGAGAAATAAATCGCACTGCTCTACACTGCCTTGGCAAATATATCACTATGACTAAGCATTTTATCTGCCATTATTTGATGTGATTTGTTAAATCATGCAGTAACTTGAGTAAAAACTGCCAATGAAACATGCCATTTCTAAGTGGCTACATTAGTTTAAGTGAACAGAATGTTTTTTTTTTAACACATTGACTATGGTACTGTGACTACTATGCTTTGAAACTATAATAACCTGAATTAGTGCAGCAAAGTTGATTATATAATGGCAAGCTAGTAATATTAATTTACCTTGCAACAAGTTTGTCTTTTATCAAGAGTTGTACCATAGTTTTGGATCATTTTAGTAAAATTGTGTTTAAAACTATCCAAATACACAGATCCTCCATAGACTTGCATTAGATAAAAGCAAAAGCTTGAGAAAATGGCAGATGGAAACAGTTGCTATTAGGCCTGCATGATTAATCGAAATATGTACCAATCATCTTCTCATACAACGACATGCACTTATCAACAAAAGAGAAGTTTTAAGGGCTCCCTGCATTTTTTCCCCCATCAAAATGAAAGTTTGATGGTTTAATGTTTGAAAATGAAGAAATTAGGACAGCCATAACTATACTTGACATACTTGATTTATGAAATAGTGAAATTACATTTTTCTTTTCTTATCTTATTTTGATTTTATTTTGTAGTAGACGTAATAATAATAATTATTATTATTAAATACTTGATTTTGTAAAGTGATATATTACAACAGTGACATTTCTCATTTAGATTTTACTTTGATTTTATTTAGTAGTAATAATAATATTAATAATAATTAGTAGTAGTAGTATTTTATTGATATTTTGAGATATAATCACACTATTTTGGCCAGATCGTATAGCCTTACAAACAAGCACAGTAAACCTGTAATTTTATTTTATTATTTTTTTAATCTTATTTTAAATCTCAACAGCAGTTTTTATCAGAAAAATGACAATTAGATTCTTTCCCCAATTTGTGTAGGCCTAGTTGCTAAGATTGTTCAGAAATGTTTTTAAGGTGGGTTTAGAGAGGAATCAACTGCAAAGGTTTCCAAACAAATGCTGCTAACAAAATTGACATTTACATTTATTCATTCAGCAGACAATGTTATCCAAAGCGACTTACAAATGAGGAATACAATAAGATTTATAACAGAATTTGGAATTCCTTTAATTGAATTTTTAATTTTGAAATTAGAGTTGTGGTTAATTAATTCATATGAAATGTTACTTTGTTCCGTACGCTGTAGCACAAGTCTAGAGATTCTTAGTGTGCCACTGCACATGTAATGACATCCAGATTCTTATGACAAACTACCTGTACCCCGGCCACCCACCACATCTCATCTCCGAGCATCTCTTCAAATCCTGAAATCAGCCAAATGACTCTGGGGGGTCCAGACTTCAACCGTATGTGTTAGCCTTTGAATAAACAATTACTGAAGCGTGGCCTCCATGGTCTTTCCGGACAATGATGGTGCGATAATGACGCCCGAGCCATTTCCTTGTAGTTCAGCAACACTGCAACCTCTCCGGCAATCTCTGTTTCCATGCCAACCGCATCCTCCGTCCGCCTGCCTGCAACTCCACAGAACAATAAACACAAAAAAGGCTGATTATGGATTTCATAGTCATCACACCTGTATTGATCCTGTTTGTCTTTTTGAAGTAATGGAAGATGATAATGTATGACGAATTGGACAGCGTGTCCTCTGCCTGTGTGTCGGTGATGGAGGTGTCCTATTGAAGCTTTGATACGAGACCCTGACAGCTGTAGTGACCGGCGCATTGATCGAGTCATTAACAGGAGGTAATACATTTGCTTTCCTTTGTGAAGCCCTCTCTCTTTATGTCTCCACTCTCTCGATTTTCCTTGTTCACACACACACACACAGACCTAGAGAATATGATCATATCAGACCTGCCTATTGTGTCAGGGCCTCTGGTTAGTATTGAGCGGAAGCATTTTCACGGTTGAGAGGAGAAGGCATAGTACGAAAAAAAAATGAAACCTTCGGCTTTCCTTCAGCCTTATTGCAGTTATTGCGTTTGACAGTACAGTGACCACATAACTCAATCTTGTCAACACTCAAATTGAAGGCCCTGAAGGAGTATGTGTTGCTATTGACCCGTGTTCTCCGTGGCTTCTGACTTATGAAATGGTACAAGTCCAACCCGAAGGCACAGATTGCATGCTTCAGAAGTTTTTCTTCTTTGGCGCTCGATCGAATCCGTAGACTGATGCAGACCTTTATGCAATACGATCTTGGGTTTTATAGAGTCTCTCTAATCGTTACTGATGTGCAGATTTGATCTCTCATTATGTGCGTGTCAGAAAAGGCCCATCCGTCTTTGATCGTCTGCATCTGTGATGTGGCGAGAGAGATGCTCTTGATTAGTTTGATGCCTGAGACCATTGAATGAGAGGAAAGATCTGACCTGCACAGATTGAAACGGCCTCTCATCATCTGCTTTAAAAGTATAGTTCACTTAAAACTGAAAGTTTAGTCTTTTACGCACCTCATTTTTTTCAGTATTTTAGTAACATCGTTACATGCTTTTGTTATTACATTTTAGGGTGTGTTCACACTTGTAGTTCAGTTTTCTTGGTTCATTTGGTTTTGCCAAAAAAGAAAATAATACATTTGGTCCTGGTCCGCTGTGCGTTCACACTGGCATTTTTGACAGCGAACCTAAAGATACCAAACCTAAAGGCATAGTGATACGTTGACAACCTGATTGGTTGGGTTGAATGATGTATATTTCGTGATGGAACTCACCGAACACCCCAAACAAAAGGTGAGTTCGACTTAAAGCGGCGCTGCGCAGACCGATCGGTTTATGACATCAAAGTACCAATTCACCGATCGGTCTGCTCAGCGCCGCTTTAAGTCGAATATACCTAATGCCGTATGCTGCCGTCTGCTGGACTGCGCGCTCATTGCTGCATGTACTTATGATTTTATTTTAACCATCTGCGAATAAATCTTCTATCTACCGAGGGAATATACAGCCATACTATGGAGTCAAAATAATGCCACATATATATGCAAAATAATAA
>NW_015659087.1:0-1298 GCF_001515625.1 Sinocyclocheilus rhinocerous
CGTTCAATGGCTCTGGAACCAATCAGGTTTAGTCAGTGTGTTGTTCGAATTTAAACACAAGTACACGCAAGTTTTTTTTTGTTTTGTTTTGTTTTTTTCATATATGATGTTGAAATCCTTGTGGGAATTTCAGAAATATATATTAGAAAATAAAGGCGTCAAGCTTGAAAAAATTTATAAGCACCTAGCTTATTACAATTAATGTATCATGTAATGAACAACAGCCAGCCCAACCAAAGTAGCATAACCTTTTAAGTAAAACTGAACAACATATTAAACAACATATTTTAAATATCACAATGCTTAATAATAGTTGACAAACGTTTGTACATTGCAAATGTTAAAAATGTTTTTCAAAATATTGTACTTTTCCAAATATTAAAATTATAAATATTTAAAATATAACCATGTGTAGGCCTACTGCAATATAAAGTACATTAAAAACCCACTAAAAGTGTCATCATTTTGTTATGTTCTTACACAAAGTAGACATAAGGGTAACATAAGTATGTTTTCTGTAAATAGCCTACACTAAAAAGTCACTAAAAGTATGCTTGTGTTTAGTATATCCCTTAAAAGTGTAACTAAAAATATATTTATTAACATTAGTATTTCTACTATACTTTTTAGAAATATACTAATAGTGTGCTTGTGTTTAGCATATTCCTTAAAAGTGTAACTAAAAATATATTTATTAACATAGTATTTCTACTATACTTTTTAGAAATATACTAATAGTGTGCTTGTGTTTAGCATATTCCTTAAAAGTGTAACTAAAAATATATTTATTAACATAGTATTTCTACTATACTTTTTAGAAATATACTAATAGTGTGCTTGTGTTTAGCATATTCCTTAAAAGTGTAACTAAAATATATATTTATTAACATAGTATTTCTACTATACTTTTTAGAAATATACTAATAGTGTGCTTGTGTTTAGCATATTCCTTAAAAGTGTAACTAAAAATATATTTATTAACATAGTATTTCTACTATACTTTTTAGAAATATACTAATAGTGTGCTTGTGTTTAGCATATTCCTTAAAAGTGTAACTAAAAATATATTTATTAACATAGTATTTCTACTTTAATACATTACTACGTCTTTTTCACCTGGGAAAACACAAGTCATTTGTTTTACAAAAAAGAGAAATGTTAATATTAATTTATTACTATATGGACAGCATCTGGAACAGGTGTCAGTGGTAAAATTTATTGGAGTGTGGTTGGACTCAAGATTAACTTTTAATACACATGTAGAAAAACTGCTGACCAAGTGCAAAAAGGCACTGAAT
>NW_015659088.1:0-1391 GCF_001515625.1 Sinocyclocheilus rhinocerous
CAAATACATTGCGAATACGGAAACATTTGATTTTGTGTCGAATGAAAGAAGCAATGTTGGTTTTAGTTTCGTTTTAGCCTAAATGAATTCGTTTTGGCTTGTCGTTTAGCTATAGCTTCTTATATTTTTTATTCTTGTTCTTTTCTAAATACTGTTAATTGAAAGGATTTGTTGTGGAGTGAGGGGAACTAAAATAGCCTAGGTATGTTTACAGTGTTTATTATAATGTTTGTAAACATTTCGCGTCGGCATTAGGCCTATAGTGTTTATTATAATGTTTGTAAACATTTCGTGTCGGCATTAGGCCTATTTCTGAATGAAATAATAAAATGCGACTTAGACGCAACTTGTTTTTTTCCCCTCAAAAAAACGCTTTTTTTATATACGCGTAGTGTATTTCAACCATGCAGCAAACCTTTTAAAATATTTTGATAAATTACTAAAAATAAATAAATGACTTTTTAAACCGTTTAACTGCTTGTATTAATCGGTCAAAATTCTTCACGGTCGGTTAACGGTTAAGCGGTTAAAATGAACATCCCTATACTATAGACATTGCCCTACCCCGCTCATATGGTATTAATTTTATTTGTGCAGGTCTTAAAAAGGTCTTAAATTTTAGCTTAAACATCCTGCAGAAACCCTGTAAAATATAGATTAATTAATTAAAAGTTATTAAAGATATTTGGTCAAGATCAGTGAAGGATTTTTTGTTTGATTAACAGTAATGACAGGCAGTGCGTTTATTAGGCTGCTGTCTCTTTAACACAGAAAGCACGCAGATCTAAAAATACTGTTACACATGCGTTTTCTTTGTTTGCGTTCTGTTTACGTTCACTTAAGACAAAAAAAGCTGTGTTTATGATGATATAAGGACATCGTTTTCTGCATATTGGTCGATACATATGAAAGAATCAGTTCCGGCCCAGAACAACCTTTTCTGCAGTGGAAATGCACCAGGATACGATACCGCACCAAGACCTCTGTTCTCTGTGCTCACATTTGCGCTTCGTGTGCGCTGCATGCAAACAGGGCGCAAGTTCTTTCCGTTCCTGCACTTAAATCGTTTTAAATCACATTAAAATGCAAACGCAGGAATCGTTAAGCAGCGTTTTAAATCACATTAAAATGCGAACGCAGGAATCGTTAAGCAGAATCGAAATGCACGCGTCTTATCGAATATCCGGTTCTTGGAAATTTGGAACCGGTTCTAAAATGGAACTTGTTTTCGATACCAAACTTTTAAATATAACTAGTACTCCTTTGACTTGAAGATTTAGATGGAGGGTTTAGCTGTGTTTTGTCCCTCTCTATTCTATTTGTTTACACTCAAACAGCTCATGATAGCATTTTTGTAATTTTGATATTCTACTACTATTAAAATATTAATC
>NW_015659089.1:0-923 GCF_001515625.1 Sinocyclocheilus rhinocerous
AGCTATGCTTTGGCCGACGTTAGTGTATACTCTTCTTTTTTTTTTATTTTTAAGGACTGCCTAACATGAAATGATGATAACGCGAGGCAAGTGTGCGGCAAGCGAATTCATTGAGGGATTTGACCGTGTGATTCATAGATTAAGTATTTCAAATATAGGCTATGCTACACACACGCACAGAGGTTTTTTTTTCTTACCATCTTTTGGGGGTTTCTTGCTTTTAGACTAGTCGACTAGTCGGATACAAAACTTTCGTTTAAACGTCAGTCAAATTAGTCGTCGTGCACATCCCTAATATGTATGTGCAATTGGTGAAATGTGAGATTTTGCTTTTCTGTTTATATTAATAATAATAATAATTCCTTACATTTATATAGCGCTTTTCTGGGCACTCAAAGCGCTTTACATAGAAGGGGGAATCTCTTCAACCACCACCAGTGTGCAGCATCCACCTGGATGATGCGACGGCAGCCATAGTGCGCCAGAATGCCCACCACACACCAGCTTATTGGTGGAGAGGAGACAGAGTGATGAAGCCAATCAGCATATATGTAAGCTGATAGTATTGAAATTACTAACTGAAATAAAAATAAATTAAAACTATTTAGAAATATTAAATTTGGCCAGGACACTGGGGTTACACCCCTACTCTTTTTCGAAAGACATCCTGGGATTTTTAATGACCACAGAGAGTCAGGACCTCGGTTTAACGTCTCATCCGAAAGACGGTGCTTTTAGACAGTATAGTGTCCCCGTCACTATCTATACTGGGTAGGACCCACGCAGTGCGGTGGATGTATTTGTATGGCTGTCAGGAGACAGAACTGATTGATTCTATTTTAGCATGAGAATCAGTAAGGTCATAACTTGCTGCATTTAAGGGGTCATATGATGTTGCTAAAAATAACATAATTTTGTGTATT
>NW_015659090.1:0-1362 GCF_001515625.1 Sinocyclocheilus rhinocerous
TTCCACCAAGATTTGAACTCGGATCGCTGGATTCAAAGCCCAGAGGGCTAACCATTACACCATGGAACCAACACGGCTTCAATGGTGGCCGTCTGGGAGGCAGATAGCGCTGTGACTGTGGGGAAGCAGTTAGACAGAGGGGCTGGAACCCAGTGATTAGTGATTGGTTACTGGGCCCCTCGAACAATAGGAAAAGACTGGTGGAATCTGCAGAAACCCGGGATCTAACCAGGGACCTTTAGATTTTCAATCTAACGCTCTACCAAATGAGCTCTTTTGGCCACAACAGCACACTGTTTAGACAGCGGTTATTTCCGTGAGACCACCTGTCAATTTGCATGAAGAGCAGAGCTGAGCTTTCAGAGAACAAAAGAGGCTGGCCCGTGCGGGGATGGAACCCGCGACCTTGGCGTTATTAAACAACTGAGCAAACCGGCCTGGTTTTCTTTGGGCTTCTGCACGATTGAACAAAAACATACTGATTGTTCGTGAACCTAAAGAGAAAACAGCGCTTAAGTTCCAAACCTCACTATGGGCTCGTCAGGGATTTGAACCAAGGACCACTCGCACCATAAGCGAGAATCATACCCCTAGACCAACGAGCCTGTCTGAACAGGAGCCTAGCTGAGAGAAAAGATCAATTGCTGCAACAACAAAAGAAGGAACATGAACTAACATGTAAGTAATCAAACACCTCGAGACAGTGTCAAAGGCAAATGAATGAAGGTTGGCCTCTGAATGGATTTAAAAATGGGGCTGAACCTAACATGTAGAGGGATCTTGGGAGGACAGCTGAAACGGTCAGATGTCCCTTAGACATTAAGCCAGTGTGGGCAGTGTGGGAGGGGAGAAGTTGGCTGCACGACCTGAGTGATCCAAAGGTATCCTACGTAATACAGGAATCCACACACATATATACTTGGGTAACAAGACCAAGAAGGGCCTTAAAAAGAAAAGTACAATTTCTTGGTTAATTCTTCAACTTCATTACGGCCAGTGCAAAGGTGCAAGCACAGAGGTCAGATGGCCTCTTTTCTTCAAGCATGTTATAATAGCGGACGCTCTGCGAAAGCGTCATTTGGAGCGATGGACTTCACCCCACCACGGCCAGGGGAATTAGCTGAAATGGTAGCACGCTCGCTTAGCATGCAAGAGGAAGTGGGATTGATGCCCTCATTCTCCAAGTTGAGTCCTACCCTCTTACGAGACGGACTTCATCCCACCACGGTCAGGGTAATTAGCTGAAATGGTAGAGCGCTTGCTTAGCATGCAAGAGGAAGTGGGATTGATGCCTTCATTCTCCAAGTTGAGTCCTATCCTGTTACGCTCACTTCTCTAAAGAAACAGGCCGTGTGTTGAAGC
>NW_015659091.1:0-1141 GCF_001515625.1 Sinocyclocheilus rhinocerous
TAAGCTTTAGCGTTTTCTTCACTACTCATCTAATACACTGGCCTAAAGAGTGCCTGGTCCTTATAATAGCCCACTCTTTGTGGCAGTCCCTGCTTACGGCCATACCACCCTGTCTGCGCTAGATCTTGTCTGATCTCGGAAGCTAAGCAGGGTTGGGCCTGGTTAGTACTTGAATGGGAGACTGCCTGGGACTAGCAGGTGCTGTATGGGAGACTGCCTGGGAATACCAGGTGCTGTAAGCTTTAGCGTTTTCTTCACTACTTATCTAATACACTGGCCTATAGAGTGGCTGATCTTTAAATAGCCCACTCTTTGTGGCAGTCCCCGCTTACGGCCATACCACCCTGAGGACGCTAGAGAGCGATTGTGAAGGTGTGTGTGACTTCAGATAGGAGAGAAAGGCTCTTCTTAAGCTTTATTACTTATTTTTGTTGGTTTTTTCTTATATTGTGGGAGAAGTTTTGGTTTTGATTGAAAAAGCCCACGTTTAGGCTCCAAGCAGACCAAGCAGTTGATCTGCTTGGAGGCGAGCCTTTGTTTTTGTTACTTTGGTTAGAACAATGGACGGACCACATGGCAAAGATCTAGCAATGGCAGGAGGGCGAGAAGAACGGTTGGGGAGAAATGGAGCAGATAAAGGATCAAGAGAGGTGAATGGAGTAAATATGGATCATGAAGGACAGAGGAGCATCAAGAAACGAGTGGATTATCTGAAAGAAGCGACGGTGGTGATGGATTTGATGGGAAATAAGGAGGTGAAAGCTGTGTACATCATTAAAGTAGTATCTGAGAAGATTGGATTTGGCAAATTGCTGGCGGTGAGACGAAAGTATGGGGAAGAATATGAGTTGACCGTGGAAAGTGCGGAGCTCTGTGAGGTGTTAATGGATGGGATGGAAATAAAAGGTCAACTCTTCGAAATAAGGAGGTTGGAGGTAAAGGAGCATATTGTATCCTTTCTTCACCTGCCGGCATACTTGGAGGATGAAGTGATTGAGGACAAATTGAAGTTTTGGGGAGTCACTCCAATGACAAAAATAAAGAGAAGAGTTTATCCTGGAACGAAAATTGCTGATGGAACGAGGTATGTGAAAGATAAATTTCCTAAAGAGGTAACATCACTGCCCTATAGCGCAAAATT
>NW_015659092.1:0-4459 GCF_001515625.1 Sinocyclocheilus rhinocerous
GATGATATTTACAATTATATATTTTAATATTTTTTATCTGAACATTGCTTCAGAAACACTATAATAAAACAGTAAGAAGCATATTTATTGTATATTTATTTATTCTGCAAAACTTTTTAGAAAGGTTTCATTTTTTTACATTATGTAACATAGGTTAGCAAATAATTCTAACACATTTGTTAATCTTATTTAATGTTAATTTCAACATTTACATTAATCAAAATTTGTATCTGTAAATATTATTTAATGGACCTGAGCTTACATGAACTAACAATGAATAGTTGTATTTGTATTAACCAAACTGAAAGATTAATAAATACAGTAATGCTTATATAATGCATTATCTGATGTGAACTAATGGGACTTTACTGTAAAGTTTTGTAATTTCTTCTCTCTCGCTCTCTCTCTTGTGTCTGGGTATCATCAACTTTACACTTTGATAGTCTGTACATCAGATTTCTACATCACTTCTACAGTTGAACTCTATTTATTCTCTGTATGTAATTAATATCTCACCTCGTCTGTGAATCATCAGAATGAATCTCTGCAGGTCTGTCTGAATCATGACAAACTAGAAATCCCAAACACAAACAAATAATTATCTTTATACAGTCCATATGTTGCGATTTGTTCATTTTTAGGACTAATTTCACTAGTGCTGCACAATTGTTCACCAATATTTTAGCATTAAGATTGTCTGATTCTGAACACTGATATTTATTTTTAAATGATCATCAAACTGCTTTAAGCTCAATACCTTTAAAGATTTTTGAGTGTCTGCAGCAAAAAAAAAATATACCACACTCTAAAGTTTCAGACAATTTACTAACAATTCAATTAAAAATCAGTTATGATTAGTTTTTCTGTTGTTTCTCTCAAAGATCACTGTTGTGATAAATCATCTTTTTTTTTTTACAGTGTGTAAATAAACACGTCTCTATCAAATATAGTCTGAATTGTATTCATGTCTTTATTTTCTGATTATTTTTTTAATGTCTCTTGAAAGTGGACACCTTACAATTGATACACTTTTTTATATTTGTATCCAGATCCAATCGACACACTCTAAAAAATGCTGGGTTGTTTCAACCCAACTTTGGGTCAAATATGGACTAACCCAACTGTTGGGTTACATTTTTAAATTACATTTTTAACCGAAAAGTTGGGTTAGTCCATATTTGACCCAAAGTTGGGTTGAAACAACCCAGCATTTTTTTCTAAGAAACACTGGAGGAACTGCAGAAGGAAAAAAAGAGAGATCTACTCCTGTTCAGGTTACAGCAAAGCTAAAACAGCCATGCCCCACACAATTAGAGAAAATCTGTGCTTATGTTGCCAAAGGCGTGATAAACTGACATCCTCAGCCAGCTAATAAGCAGAATAAAAACAGTCAGTTCTTCTCACTGTACGTCAGTGAGTCTATCGATCTAGTGTAAGTCTGTTATTTATTTGTGAACACTGTCCATGAAGTTTTTTTGTTTTGCTGTCTCTTAGCCACACGTTCAACAGGGAAGCATCCACCGAGAATCCAATGAAAAACATGCCACAGGAACTTTTGTCTTTACTTGATGATGTTGTAAAAAATGTCAACTTCATCAGAGCTCAACTGTTAAATTTACAGATTCTTTACACCATATGAAATGGGCAGCGAATGAAAAAACCCTGCTAGTGCACACAGAAAGGTGCAGTAGTTATCACGTGAAAAGGTCTTAACAAGAGCTCAGATGTGAAGTTTTTTTGTTAATAACCCATTTCACTTGTCTTCTTAATTGTAAGTCGTCATCTGGCTTCAGAAGCTGGCATATCTGGCAGACATATTTTACGCTGAATGAAATTAATTTAAGCCTGCGGGGTGTTTTCAAAACCCAGAACAAAGCTGAAGCACTTAAAAAAAAAGGTAATTTTACGGTCCAACTGGATAAATACAAACTCCCCTGAGTGCACTGGTCTGAGAGAATGGAGCGGTTAAATGCTCCTAAAAGAGCTCTGTCTTCTTGAAAGATGTGATGGTTTCAGCAGTTGTTTATAAGCTGTTTAGCTGAACACTGATGATGTAATATGATTCAGACGCATCAGATGTGTGTGATGACAGACACTTTATGCTCCATGTGTGACATTATGATCCTCATTCAGCTGCAGATCTCTGATTCTCTCTTCTAGAAACTGAAACTGAAGGCCTCTGAGTTTGAAGATCTAGTTCTGCCATCTAGTGGACAAAATGATAACCGCTGTTAATATTCTATGTATTACGTTTCTTAAAAATAAAACATATTTACTTATGAATTTTGTGTTTATAATGCATTCAGTTCTATTTGATACAAGTGACATTCTTTCAGGTAAACGCAGTGAATTTCGTTCAGTTATCAACTCATGAATAATAATAATGATGGTGATTTTGCTTTTTATGTGAATTTTAAATATCAGAATTTCTAGCAAACAATCTTTGATCATCTTCTGCTCTAATGACTCTGTTGTGTTAAACAGTAGAAGTCTAGTGTAAAGTCTTGAGCTCTTGTGTTTGTGTTAAAGTCATTGATGAGCTGCTGATGTGAATCAGGTGTGTTTCATCACACATTTACATCTTCTTCAGCTCTGGGTCTCTAATTTAACCTTTAGAAGCTCTAGAAACAATATGACTGAAAACATCTGAAATCAGATATTCACTGAGCAGGTGCTTTGATTTACTTTGTAATCATTGAAAAGTTATGTTCTATATAGTATGAATGCAATTTATTTTCAATTAAATCATCTGTACAGAAATAATTGCCTTGTTTTACTAATTTCTGTAGCTTTAAAACAAGGAAAACACATTATAAATGAGATTCATTGTAATGCATTTATGACTGATATGTCACTTTACACATATTCTTCATTTAGGAGATGATGGAGATTTGCTTGATATGAAACATCCTCATCATCATCAGCTGCCAGATGAATGCAGAAAGAGTCTCTGGTAAGAACAGAAACGCTTCTCTTCATTTGCTGTGAATCTGGAGAAACAGAGAGATGTTGTGTGTGTGAAATGAGAGATGAGGCACATGAGAAAGCTGAGAATAAAAGTGATTCTTCAGTCAGAAACAGCATCAACACACAAAAGCAGAAGCACAGATGAAACACTGACAGATCCACATCAGTCTCTGTCCATGAACGCTTTATATCTCATCTGTCACTGTCTCTCTACCGGTTCATCTGCATCATAAGAGACTGCAGAAAATAAAGAAGGAAAGTGTGAGACATTTAATATGTCTAAAAATAACTATTTTTCTAGATGTGGTATGACCTAAAAGTCTATGATGTTAAAATACTCACAGTTTGGCCTTATAAATTTCACACTGCTTTGGTGACTTGTGAAACTTTTCCTTTTCTTTCCTTTGCTCTCCTGATTTTTGTTGTTCTGCTGCTTCTGAAGCTTCAAACCGGGATCATCACACTTCGTCATCTTCAGTCCAGAATGTCCTTTAATCTGTATTCTCTGCTCATAAAAACATATGCAATAACTTACTGCTATAAGAGTATCTACATTTTAAGAAATGTTTTATCGACATGTTTAACACAAGCAGACATGATCAAGTGTCAGTAGATAGTCTATTCTGATATGGGGCTAGTTGTCACACTTTTAACTCAGGCGAAGTCACTTTTGAAAGTGCATTTATGTATAAACTAGAAATTTTCATTCATGTCATTTACCCAGGAACACTGTATACAGTTCATCTGACACACGCTGACCCCTGGTGGAGTATGATATCACAAAAGGAACCTGATGCTGTTTATCAAATCAAATTATTAATCAAATTGGTAATCAATGCCCCCCTGGAAGAAATTTTGTACATTTTAAAGTTAAATTCTTCTATCTAATGCACTTTGAAGTTCAAAATTATATACTGTCTCAGACTACATTACATTCACACTGGTGTTTTAGGAATCCAAACTATTTACAATGTAATAATTTTATTTTATTATTATTATATTACAGCAATAGCCTTATATTACAAAACAATTGCACTGTAAAACAAATGAAAATGAATATTTCATAGGTATATTATTTTGCTTTACAATACAGTAGGGAAATTAAAAATGTTTTTCCTTATTTCTACACTTAAAAGAGATATTTTGAACTTGGACTGCAGTGCCCATTTAAACCACTAGCTGTCAATATTACAGACTATATGTTTGGTCTATATATGAGAAGTCTGTCTGTTGTGTGGGTATCACTGACTAAGAAAATAAATATGTTTATCATGTAAGTCATCTCAGGACAGTTGTCACACTGAATGCTTATTAATGTCTTCAATGTGAACATTAGCAGTTGCGAGTTACAGTGTGTGTGGTTTTGTGTCTAGAGTTATGGGACAATTGGCCAAAGATTAAGCAAACATGTCTCAAAAAAAAAAAAAAAAAAAAAGGCAATAATTTCAAGCAATCAGAACATTAACTGCAAGTGTCGAGACAGTGAGCCATC
>NW_015659092.1:8046-11592 GCF_001515625.1 Sinocyclocheilus rhinocerous
AAGGGGCGTTACATTTCCGACGAGTGCTTGCGGTGTTCGGCCAATCACAATGCACTGGGTCAGCTGGCCAATCACAGCACACCTCGCTTTTTCAGACCGATGAGCTTTGTAAAAATCGACGCGTTTCAGAAAGGCGGGGCATAGAGGAGAAACAATAATGTACAGTATGTGGAAAATAATGTGGTTTTTTTTAACCTTAAACCACATAAACACATTTCATTACACCAAATACACCAAATAATGTTCTTTTTAGCAGCATCATATGACCCCTTTAAAGCACAGTCTTTGCTCAGCTGTATGGCAGAGTGAGGTAAAACGCCCCCTACTGTTTTCCCCAAAATATCCACTAGATAAAATCAAGATACATTTTTGTAACTATGGACTATGTTGACAAGGGTGATGTAGAAGTATAAAAAATTATTTTAATCTCAAACTGCCTGTACTCTGATTTTGCTGTAAATCTATCATGCAAATTGCTTTGTCAGACTGAGGGGCATTTTACTCCACCTTTGGGGCAAAACGCTTAGAACAAATTAAATTTTTGTTAAAAATCTAATAACATGAAAACTCTGGACATTTTTCATACTTGGTTTATAAATGATATCATTGTCACTAAATCTATGATAACTATTCTGGACACATTTAACTTTTGTTCTGTTCCACAGACAAAAAAAAGAAAGAAAAAGAGTCCTTAAGAGAGGCGTTTTCCCCACAGTCTACCCAGTTCACCCAAAAATCATCATTCTGTCATTTACAGAAAAAGATGAACATTGCATGGCAATCAAAACAATACAGATACTGTACTTTCTTGCATGCAAAACATGGAATGCAAAACTCTTGTTCAGTAAAAAATATTCTTACTACTATCTTTGCCAAGTTGTATTTTTTGACATTTCTGTTTCACCACTGTAATAGCTTAAATAATGAATAATAAGAACTCTTAACAAAAAATGAAATATGATGGTTTTAATAACCTTGTGTTGAGCTGAAGAGAAGAAACGTCCATCACAACTCTGAGATCCCTGCTAATGTTGTGCCGTCTGAGCTTCAAGGGGATTTTTATATAATGAGAAGGTGTGCATTAAGCTGCAAAGGGCTTCAATTCCGAGAACTGAAAGTTTCTGATATTCTGCGAAAAACAAAATAATACTCAGACTCTGATACTCTGCGAACAGCAAAGGGCTTCAATTCTAAGAATAGGAGACATGCCAAAATGGAGAAGGCGTGGTTTTGACTGAAGTTTGTCTTTGATTGGCTGCTTGTGTGTTGTTTGTGCTACAGTGTAACTGCTCTGTTACCACAATGTCACTGCAGAGCTAGAACTTCCTCCTCTCTACTAAAGTATAACACCTGCATTATATTCATCTGAAAAACAAAACCACTACTAAGACCTTACAATGACTGTTCCTCTGACTGATGGCTAATATAATAATGATATTGCAGTTTAATTGAATGATGTACAAATGACTGAAATAAAATGAACACTAGCATTATCATTATGTTGCTGGATGACACATGGAAGGAATGAAAGCACTTTTAGTCAGATATATGGACACAGTTACTGGCTGATATTCATATTCAAAAATAACATCTGATACATCAGTCATTAATTATGTCATACAAAGTCAAAGATCAGGACAAGATGCAGGATCGTTACAGCTAATTGTCTTAGCTTATAGACAACATTGTGAAACCACTCTAAAGACTTGATTAATATTTGATAAAATTTTCAAACTTTGCATAAACTCATCTAAAAAAAAAATCTTGAACTATTAGTTAAAATTCTTCTAATACCATAAAAAAAATCACAAAACAAGAAGATAAAGATATAGATTGAGTGTTCATGCAGAATGTAGTCAGTAAAGTGCAGCATCAGTGCAGCACTGAGACACAGATCTGAGAAAGAAAGCATTCATCAGTCTGTTAGTTTGTGATCAGATGAGTTCAGGAGCTGATGTGATGATGAAGGATAATGTTCAGGTCTTCACAAGAGACTAGAAATCACAAACATATGTCAGATTATCCTTGTGTTGGATTTATAGGGTTTTTATGTTCTCAATCTATAATCCATCCTGTAATTTATATGCAATCACATGGATCTGTAAACAGTCATGCAGAAAGTCAGTCTGATGAATCTGTGTAATGCGGTACTTTACAACATGAAAAAAAAAAAACAGCAGTGAATGTAATAGTGAATCTAAAATGAGAGGAAACAATAAAGGTTCATAATGAACAAACACCTCCACAATGACTTTCACATTGACTTCATGCTGTCTAATGCAAACAAGTCTCCTTGTGGTTTGGTGGTTTGTGTCACCTTTCTGGCTTCTCTTTTTTTCCCCCGCAGTGCACCTATGATTTCAGATGTTTTTATAACTTTTTACACTACAGATTTTTATCTGTAATCCCTTTTTTTTTTTTTACAGTCTATGGTAATCACACAGAAGTTCTGATCAGAGGGTCTGGCTGCAGACTTGCACTCTCAGACACTTACGTTAGTGACGTCAATTGCAGTCTTTATTTTTATTTTGTTCTATATATTTATTATTTTTTGTTTGAATCTCTCAACATTTTACAACAGTAGCCAGGTTGTGAAGACAAGAAAAAATAAACTAAATTACAAAGTCACTTGCAATCTTCACTTGCACTCTCCGCTGCTGACAGTAAAGACATGTATAATGTTACTAAAGATTTGTATTTCAAATAAATGTTTTCTGTTCATCATAAAATCCTGGAAAACAGTATCATGGTCTCCACAAAACTATTAAGCAGCATGACTTATAACTAACATTTGAAATAACAATAAATGTTTCTTGTGCACCAAATCATCATATAAGACTGATTTCTGAAGGATCATGTGACACTGAAGACTAAAGTAATGATGCTGAAAATATTGTCATTAGAGACATTTTATTACATTTTAAAATATATTAAATATATTCAAAGAGAAAACGGGCCTTTTAAATTGTTGCAATATAATGTGTAGAATTTGGATGTCTATCTATCTATCTATCTTATCTATCTATGTGTGTCTGTTATAAAATAATATAATGTCTTATACTTGGATGTTTAAGCAATTTCTCTTCAAAACTTTCCACATACACTGTGTGAATTATTTCTATAAAGATATGATGCATATAACACAGCAAAGGTGTGATCATCTTTGACCTTGTTTTGCAGTGAACTCTTGCTTAATAATTTTTCTGTTATTCCGACCAGGACTTCATTTCCGAATAAAATTACGTTTCATAACAGTGAAGTACATCTGAGAGATTTCACGCTAAGCTGCATCAGACAGACCGCGGATGAAGTCCTTAAGTGCGTAAAGGCTTGTGCAAAACAAACATAAACATTTTTTGATTAAACACTGTGTCATCCAACATCTCGAGACTGTGGAGCCGCTGGATGAATTTCTGCACACGCACAGCGGCACACCTCCAGATGTTACAGATACAATAAGCTAACATCTTCTCCTCCGGCTGTTGCCATGACAACAAACAGTCTCTATGGAGTGAGAATAGGAAAAAGCGACAGCCATAGTGTGGC
>NW_015659093.1:0-214 GCF_001515625.1 Sinocyclocheilus rhinocerous
CAAAATTACCGCAAGGGAAATTCCCTCACCGCGACAGCCCTACTCAACAGTAATACTTGTAATATATGTGACACTGGAGCACAAAACCAGTCATAAGTAGCACAGGTATATTTGTAGCAATAGCCAACAATACATTGTATGGGTCAAAATTATCAATTTTTTTATGCCAAAAATCTTTAGGATATTAAGTGAAGATCATGTCCATGAAGATATT
>NW_015659093.1:402-544 GCF_001515625.1 Sinocyclocheilus rhinocerous
CCACATTTTCAAATAGTTGTATCTCGGCCAAATATTGTCCTATCCTAACAAACCATTAGGGCTGCAACAACTAATCGATAAAATCGCTTATTATCGCTTATGAAAATCATCGACAACGATTCTCATTATCGATTAATCGGGT
>NW_015659094.1:0-457 GCF_001515625.1 Sinocyclocheilus rhinocerous
TGATTGTGCTTGATGGAAGTCCAGCCAGAAGAGCATTGCTGTAGTGCAGCCTAGAAATGACAAGAGCCTGGACAAGAAGTTGTGCAGCATGCTCTGTTAGAAAGGGCCTGATCTTTCTGATGTTGTGCAATGCAAACCTGCAAGATCGAGCAGTCTTTGCAATGTGGTCTTTGAAGGTCAGCTGGTCATCAAATATTACACCAAGATTTCTGACCGAAGTTGATGGGGTAATTGTAGAAGAGGCAATTAAGGAGACCGAGCTGTTTTGTAAATTATTGCAAGCAACCAGGTTGTATTTACGTGACGAAGGCATAGCTAGCTCGCAAACTGTAGGCTGTAGTAACTAACGGTAATGACAGTAACTGGCAATTGAGCGGCGAATCACTGATGTTAATGCTCTCTAGTTATTATAGTTAGGGGAGGGGCCGTGCTCAGTGGCTCCAGTGCGTCATCGAGA
>NW_015659095.1:0-1753 GCF_001515625.1 Sinocyclocheilus rhinocerous
GCATGTATTAGTGCAAACACAATGAAGGGCATTTTCCATCCTTTTTTCAAAGAGCTACTGTCATTGATGACAGACTACGTAATTTGAAGTGTAAATCTATTGTTATAAGCTGTCAGAAGCAGCATTATAGTGCAATAGTAGTGACCAGTGTTGGGCAAGTTACTTTAAAAAAGTAATTAGTTGTAGTTACTAGTTACCTCTCACAAATAGTAACTGAGTTACATCATTATACAAGTAACCAATTACCAGGGAAAGTAACTACTGCGTTACTTAAAAAAAGTTAAATAATATTAAATGTTAAGTAACTATTGCGTTACTTTAAAAAAACAGTTCAAATATGTCAAATAACTTGGATGCCTCCAATATTAAATGTTAAATAAATTAAATGGACACTACATTTTATTTTACATCACTAAATTATTATTTTTAAACATTGTACACTAATACAAAACCATTTAAAAATACTCATTTAACACTGAACATTTTTTTACATTTTAACAGACATTATACCAACAAAGCACAATTTAACTTAAAATTAATAAGTTAGTAAAATAATATTTTGTGGCCATTTTTGGGACTGTCTTCTTGAATCAGGCATGCAAATAAAGGCAGCCTTGTTGCAGAGCAGGGAATTCTTTTAAAACATTAGAAAATATTACAGATCCCAATTTGAACACTGTGTGGAATGTTATAATAAATGTATTAATAGAGCTGTTGTAATTCTTATCATTATTATTGTCTTACTTTTTAAAATTGTATTCAACAGAACAACATCTTAAAATTAAAAAAAAAAAAAAAAAAAGTATTCAACAGAACAGAAAAATTACAATACTAACATTTTAGTTGTAACGGAAGAGGTCTGACGCAACAGGTTACTATATATAAAACAGGTTTATTTGGTCACAGAGAGTACTGGGGTTGGGTCCAGAGGATGTGATGGTGAGTGAATAGTTAGAAGGATATGATGAGTGGGGTAATCTGAGACTTTGGCTTTACAGGAACAGGAATGCAGGCAGGAGGAGCACACACCTCAGCGATCCGTGAACTAGGAGGAACAGGAGACACTTGGAGACGAGGAGACACTAGGAGGAACACAGGAGGTAAGTAATGCAGGAAGTATTCAAATGGAAGTAATAGCAAAGTCATTGAGTCCTCTACGTGTATACGAGACCGGACCATGAGGGTGTCTGAGGTGTGTGCTTTTATGCGGGCTGGTTAATGAGGTGCTTGATTGGTGACAGGTGCAGGTGCTCAGTACTCAGGTGAAAGTGTTTGCGGTGATTGGGAGGTGACTGAGTCTGGCCGATCTGTGACATTAGTACAGTAACAGTTTTTATTAAAACGTCAAAACATCTATAAAACAACACATTTAAAAAAACGAGGGCGACTAACATAGAGTAACATTTGAATTCATTTAGATATGATTTAACACTATTTGCTTAAAGTTGTTTTGTGTTCGATTTGGTGGTGTATTCATTAGGCTAGTCTTCACAAATATACGTGATCACTATAAACTGACGTGGCAGACAGTGATTAACATTATTATTTTGTCTCTAAAGAGACATTTGCATAGATGGGCGAACATAATCTCCTGATTTTGTAAATGTGGCCAATTACATTTGCTTTAAGCACCCAGTTTGCGCTTGTCTATAATTTAAATTAATTACATTTACAAAAATGAGTTTGCAATAGCAGAAATAAGCCTTTTTAATGAAAGTAAAGGTCCATGTTTAATAATATTGTCAATGAAATG
>NW_015659095.1:2346-2587 GCF_001515625.1 Sinocyclocheilus rhinocerous
TGCTGTTAATAGTGTTCATCGTCTGTTTGATTACGTCTTTAATTGATTTTTCCGTACATTTCTGCCATATATACATAAACTGACAGTCACCACTGATAAGCTACCACTAAATATTGTAGAAGGGTAATCTAACAGTTGTATGGCTTGACTTGGACAACACTTATGGATCAATCCCCCACGACCTCATCAAAGCAGTCATGGAACACTACCATATCCCCCTCCACATCAGGGGAATGATCAC
>NW_015659096.1:0-480 GCF_001515625.1 Sinocyclocheilus rhinocerous
CAAACTTTCCAGTG
This sequence comes from Sinocyclocheilus rhinocerous, assembly GCF_001515625.1. Taxonomy (NCBI): domain Eukaryota; kingdom Metazoa; phylum Chordata; class Actinopteri; order Cypriniformes; family Cyprinidae; genus Sinocyclocheilus; species Sinocyclocheilus rhinocerous. The sequence continues at coordinate 15 of NW_015659096.1, forward strand.
ATGTCTGTGAGAAAGATATATTCACTCGATATTCAGCTCGCGCATCTGCGCCACCGCTCGCTCAATCCACTCAGCGTGCTTTGTTAATCAGCTCGCGCACATCAGCTATACAGGCGTTAATACTGAATGTTTAACATTATATCCATTGCATACATATACTTCTTAGTAGACACCCTTAACTCCTTTCTGCTGTCTGTTGTCGGTGTTTCTTTGTTTGAATATGGCGCTTATCACATGCTGTGTGGTATCGGCGTTTGGTATCGGGGCATTTTAACAAGTACGAGTACAGGAGACCAGTATCGGCCCGATACCGATACCAGTATCGGTATCGGTGCATCCCTAGAAATAGGGATGCAAACACTGATCTATATATAATGACTGGATCGCTCATCGCGTTCTAAACTGCCAACAGGCAGTGAATCCACCGGAAGTGTTCGATCCGCCATCTTACTATTCCCTACCGGCA
>NW_015659097.1:0-649 GCF_001515625.1 Sinocyclocheilus rhinocerous
CTACTCCACCATCATTGAATCCGTCCTCTGCACTTCAATAACTGTGGAACACACATTATTTATATACTCATACACTTATTTATCTAACACACATACTTAGTCTACACCTCAAATTTGCACATAATATACCTGTACATACAAAACTGTCTATTGTAATATACCTGCACGTACAATTGTCAATTTATATATTATTACTTATTTACTTGGTTCTTTTTTTTATTCTTTTATTATCTGTGTTTTTGTTCTGTCGCTGTCATTCTGTTACACTGCGGAAGCTTCTGTCATGAAAACAAATTCCTCGTATGTGAAAACATACCTGGCAATAAAGCTCATTCTGATTCTGATTCTGATAAACCACCCCCAATTGATGAATTCTCCTGCCAAAGACATTGTAGCTACTCTAATTCATCCCGTAAAAATAATATAGTATCAGTGCCGTTGTTTGAAAATTATCACACTTTTATTTTAATTTTACTTAACTTTATTTTATCGTATTTTATGTACTTTTATAAATATTATACTTTTTATTGAAATACATGCAATTTATATATATTATAATTTTTTTTTTTTATTTTGCCTTTCTTATTTCAGAAAACAAATAACACTTAAGAAATAACAGCACTTTGGGCATGCTGTTGTACATCCCATC
>NW_015659098.1:0-1225 GCF_001515625.1 Sinocyclocheilus rhinocerous
TTTGGTATCTACTTTGAAGGCATCTTGAGTAAAACCGCTTCATATTTAAGGAAGCATATGCAAAACGTTTGAACCGGAAGCAGCGAGGCCAGGTTAACAGAATACAGAAATCTGTTGCACATAACCCCTATTTGGCTCGTGTGGATTATGTTTCGCGCTTCAGAAATGTGACGTAATTTCTGGTAAGGGACACTAGTTTTGTGGTGTATTGTGGGATTTTTCAGGGATCGAATGTCCCAGTGCACTGGAAGGATTTCGTGATTGTGATTGCCTTTAAAATGTCCAACTCCCTGATCAGTGCTCTGACTGCTGAACTATAGGGAGCTGATTGAGACGCACCCTCAGTCTTTCTGTCAATCAGTAAGTGAAACCGCAGTGACTCCACCCACAGTGTGATGTCATGTGCCTCTGCTCAGACTATCTATCTATCTATCTATCTATCTCCATTTATGCTCATAGCAAAGTGTAAAAACTATTTAATAACATGCTACCAACTAACAGATGACTCTTAATGTTTTTAAAGCTTTAATGGGACTCATAGGGGTCATATGATGCACTTTCAAGTTTTCCTTTCTCTATGGAGTGTTACAAGCTGTTCGTGCATAGATAAGATCCCTAAAGTTGCAAAGACTAAAGTCTCAAACCCAAAGTGATATTCTTTATAAAAGACTAAAGTCTCAAACCCAAAGAGATATTCTTTATAAAAGTTAAGACTCGTCCATGCCCTCCTAAAACGGCTCGTTCAAACACGCCCCCACATGTCTACGTCACTGTGTGGGAAGATTTGCGTAACACCGCCCAAATGTTCATGCCAAGAAAGAAGGCGTAACATTTATTCTCGCTGTAGTATTGTTGCTGCCGCAGTCATATTGTGGAGACGCTGTGTTTCGTTGTGAAAGCGAAAAACTACTTTGTTTGGTCTTCCAAAAGAAGACACGACTAGAAATCAGTGGTTAACTCTGGCACTTCTGACTCACAGGCTGTAAGTACGTTTTCATATAAAGAATTTGCCACTGATGATTCAAACGCGATGCAGACATGGTTTAATGTTTACGTGGCGCGATGCAACGCAGCGAGTAAAAATACAGTATAAGTCATTATAATCCGTAATTATGTCCCCACTGGATGCAACAAATGCCATAATAATAATAATAATAATAATAATGTTTAATTTATATAACGCCTTTCCCAAGCTCAAGGACGCTCTACAAGGTACACCAAAGCA
>NW_015659099.1:0-455 GCF_001515625.1 Sinocyclocheilus rhinocerous
CTTAGAAGGAAACAAGCTAGAGCAGAGGTGAAATGCAAAAAAAAAGGTTTGTCAATTTAGTGTTTTTTAACATTGTAAATACACAGTTTGAACATTAACACTGCACTGTGCTTACATACAGGTCAATAAATAACTTAAATAATGATTAAATTAAAATGACCTAAAAGTTAAATAAAAACTGTACTGTCAAGTCAAGTCAAGTCACCTTTATTTATATAGCGCTTTTAACAATACAGATTGTGTCAAAGCAACTGTACAGCATTAATTAGGAAAATAGTGTGTCAATAATGCAAAGTGACAATAGTAAAAATTTTCAGTTAAGGCAGTTCATCATTGAATTCAGTGATGTCTTCATTCAGCTCAGTTCAATAGTATCTTTGCAATCAAGTCAACAATATCGCTGGAAATGAAGTGTCCCCAACTAAGCAAGCCAGAGGCAACAGCGGCAAGGAACC
>NW_015659099.1:697-1195 GCF_001515625.1 Sinocyclocheilus rhinocerous
CTGTATCTGGGGCTCATCTAGTTGTCCTGGTCTCCGCTGTTTTTCAGGGCTGTAGAGGTCCTCTCTAGGTGCTGATCCACCATCTGGTCTGTCTTTTACTGTACTCAAATGTAAAAAAAAAAAAAAAAATACAGATTAAATTAAAATGTATTGTATTTTAACATTAATTTATATTTAATGTAGTGATTCCTCTGCGTACAACTAGAGTACTCGAGTACTACTCGTACCACACGTTTGAGAACCACTGGTTTAGAAAATGGTAATAAAATATGACAAACTCAGAGTTAAACTGTGCTAGAACAAATTCATCTTGATAATGTCAGATAACTTTGATAGAAAGGTATGTAATGAATTCGGTTGAATAGCTGTCAGCTATTTTAGCTAATTTAATAATTTTTGGTCCCAAATTCAATTTTACTGGTAGTAATTTTTGGGTATAATATGTCACAGTTGACTAATTCTGCTATCCTCACTTACATAAATGAACTATAGTGTCCT
>NW_015659100.1:0-666 GCF_001515625.1 Sinocyclocheilus rhinocerous
TCGTCAGATTTATCCATATGTCTGCTCTTCTCTTACTCCCACATTGACATTTTTGAATCTTTTATGCGACGTGCAGCAAGTGTATGTTAGCTTATGTCCCGACGCCGGTTCATATGTACGCATCTAACCTCTGAACCACGCAGCAGATTCGTTCTGAATGAATCTCTTCCCAAATCGTCCCTCCCTAACGTTTTAGTCTCGTTTTTATTCATTGACGAAAATGTCAATACATTTATGTCATAGTTTTTGTCTTTCAAAAAGAGTTTTAGTTTGTTATCGTCTCGTTGTCGTCGGTGAAAAAAATGTAGTTGACGAAAATTATTCCTCAACGAAATTAACACTGCCTAGGTACTACCAAAAGTCCAGAGTTTTGCGACCTTAGGGAGCGTAATGGATTGTAGCGTGGTAGAAGACTAGTTAGATAAGCAGGAGCTAACCCATTAAGGGCCTTATAGGTAAGTAATAGTTTTTTTTAACTGATACGGAAGTTAATATGTAGCCAGTGCAATGACTGTAAAATTGGGGTAATATGATCATATTTTCTTGACCTGGTAAGGACTCTAGCCGCTGCATTTTATATGCAACTTACAGTGCATTCAGGCTATAAATTTTTTAACAGTATGTGTTCCCTGGGAATCAAACCCACAACCTTTTGCGCTGCTAACG
>NW_015659101.1:0-511 GCF_001515625.1 Sinocyclocheilus rhinocerous
TCCATTATGTACAATGCTTGCATGTTATTGGTCAAACTACTTTACAGTCATTACCTTCAGCAAGTATGAAAACAGGAAAACAAAGCCTAAACAAATCCTGGCCAGGACGCGTCCTGGGAAAATGGCACGTATGGTCACCCTACATTAAACCCTAATGTTGTCAGGATTATGGACCTGTTTTGCTCCTGTTTCTGTGTTCCCTTATTCCTGGTTTCCCATGTTCCTGTTCTCGTTGTCTCATTATTAGTTGATTCCCCGCACCTGTCTGTCCCTCGTTAAGTTTAGTATAAATGTGTAGTCTGCCTCATGTTTCCTTGTTGGGTCTTGTACGTCTTCCTGGTACTCTGTGTTTCCCTGTTGGATTATTAAAGCGTCTCGTTTTGTGAAATCTCCACGTCTCCTCATTCCTCCCGTAAGCAAAGCGTGACAAATGTACTGATACAATAATAATAATAAACCTAAGAAGAAACAAAGTTATTAAGTTAGCTTGAAAAAGCCAACTTACTGAAAT
>NW_015659102.1:0-731 GCF_001515625.1 Sinocyclocheilus rhinocerous
AAGCGTTTTCCTCCTGTAGAAAAACATAAACACTTAACATGGCGTTATGTATTAAGATACATTAACTGCAATTAAAAGATCAAATTCGATATATAGTTATTATTTAATGTACTACAAGGCAAGCAGATGGCCATGAACACTATGCGCAAACTTTCACTTGTCCTCCCATACAGCAAAACGCTTAATGTGGCATAATAACAGATGATAAAGACAATTCAGTAGCCTATATGTCTTGTTGTTGACTCAAAGTATATACAGAACAGCAAATATGAACGTGCATTATGAAATGCAAGTGATTTTAAAAGGATCAACTCAGTACAGGCAAGCAGACGAGCCCAGAACGCAATGCATTAAATTGCACGTTAAAAAATTTCCTCCCATTGAAAATATAGAAAATCAAAACACGTAATGTAGCTTAATGGACAAAGACAATGATATAAAAGAGCTGTAGACAGTTTAGACAGTTTATAAAAACGCTTAACAAACTTTGCGTGTTGCGTTTATTCTGGGCTCACCTGCTTGCCTGTACATATTAGTTATGTATATTAATAATGTAGAGGAGCATACTGAGTTTGGCCTTTTTAGTCCATTATGCCACATCATGCCACGTTTTGCGGTATGGGAGGAAAATACTATATACATATTCATTATATTAATAAATTTATATTTAATTTGATATTTTAATAGCATCTTAATACATTAAACCATATTAAGTGTTTATGTTTTTCTAC
>NW_015659102.1:1991-8022 GCF_001515625.1 Sinocyclocheilus rhinocerous
AAATGAATAAATGTCTTTTCTCTGTTTGAACTTGTAGCGTTCTCCTCTTCATGACTTGCCCACCGTTTGATATGCACTATTAAGATCTATACTAAATGTTATTATAGAGGTTTATGAATGTTACCTTCCCTTAATATTCCTAGACAAATCAAATAAGTTTTGGGTCGTAACATTTAATGGGGGCTCGTCCGAGATCCAACTGTAATTATTGCAGATGATCCAGAGTGAGAGTGGTTTTTCCTCTGTAGGCTATAATTAATTATTGGTATTATGTGCAGATTGTAACGTTGGTGCTGTGTGGGGGGAGAACACTTGGCATCTGAGAAATTGTTTGTGTAAAAAATTGGACGGCATAAGGTAAGAAAAATTAGTTCTTTCGACTTCCACTAACAGTTGTGAGTCTTTGCAGCGCGTACTTCCACGTTTTTATTAAAAATCCAACACCGGAACAATTAGACGCATGTAGAAAAGACGATCTTATAAAAATAGCTGAGCACTTTAAAATTCCAGTTTTAAAGCAATCGTTGAAAAAGTCTATTAAAGCTTTGGTGTTTCAAAAGCTGGTTGAACTTAATGTGTTTGCTATAGTAGAGGCGGGGGACAGGGCAGCTGAGATGCGTTCGTCCAGTCCGTTGGGTGACAGGGCTGGGGCGGAGGAAGACGATGCTAAAGCAACGTTACCACCCTTTCTTCCATTCTCTCCGCAGTCCACTGGTTCTGATGCCTCGCGCCTTAAAGTGCGCATGGCTCGAATTCAGTTGGAAGCTCAGGACCGTGCTGAGTCACGTCAGGCTGAAATGAATTTACGTCTGGAGGTTCGAAGATTAGAGATAGAAGCCGAAACACAGGTAAAGTTGCGTCAGCTTGAACTAGACTCGATGAAAAGTCGTTCTGAGTCCATAGTACATTCTGCTCCTGTTAATCCTTCTATGCCTGCTAGGTACGATGGTTCAACAATTGCGTTTGATATTAGTAGGCAGATAGTGTTAGTGCCTCCGTTTAGGGAAAACAAAGTGGACTCATATTTTAATGCATTTGAAAGAATAACTTCTTCACTTCGATGGCCGAAAGAGGCTTGGACTTTATTGCTGCAATGCAGACTTGTAGGAAAGGCTCAGGAAGTCTTTTCAACCTTGTCCTTAGATGATAGTACTAACTATGATATTGTGAAGAATGCTATACTTTGCGCTTACGAGTTGGTGCCTGAGGCATACAGGCAGAGATTTAGGAATCACAAGAAAACAGCCCAGCAAACGTATGTGGAATTTGCCCGTGAAAAGGGAATTCTATTTGATAAATGGTTAACAGCAAGTAAGGTACTTGATTTTAATTCATTGAAAGATCTGATGATGTTGGAGGAGTTTAAGAATTGTGTGCCTGATCGAGTGGTGACATATTTGAATGAACAGAAGGTTATGTCCTTGTCGCAAGCTGCAGTTCTTGGTGATGAGTTTGTGTTGACGCACAGGAGTGTGTTTAGTCCGTCTCGATCAGAGAAAAATTGGGGCTCATTTTCTGGTCAGAGTAAAAGTTCCCGTGTTAAACCTAGTTCATCTCCACCGAAAGAAATTAGAGAGTGTTTCTATTGTCATAAACGAGGGCATGTGATTGCTGATTGCATTACACTGAAAAACAAACAAACGCCAAGTCAACCAAAGCCAGTTGGTTTTGTGAAAAATGTGAGCGAATGTTTGAGTAATGCACCGTTTTGTGAAGAGATCGATGTGAATTTTACACCATTTGTAATGAAAGGGTTTATCTCTAATTGATAAATTATATTGATAAATGAGGCCTACGATTAATCAGAAGCAAATATAAATACAAAACCAGTCCTAAATGAAAGAAAAGAAGTTGACAAAAAGATTGAATCCAATCTTTGGTGATAATATAGCATAATGAGTGATTTATAAGCAATTTTTTTAGGCCGGGTCATTTTTGACCGGGAACACCACAAGTGTGACTTTGTGCCATTTTGTACAAAATAAAAGCATTTAAAAGCAAAATCCCTGATTAAACATTAAAGTACACTAGTGTGATAAACAGTACAAATTTTCATCAGTTTTTATTTAATATTGTGAAAATTATTCATAAATAATGCTTTTTTCACTCAAAAAATGAAGTGCCTACTTTCAGATAAATGAGGCCTACGATTAAATAGATGCAAATATAAATACAAAACCAGTCCTAAATGAAAGAAAAGAAGTTGACAAAAAGATTGAATCCAATATTTGGTGATAATATAGCATAATGAGTGATTTATAAGCAATTTTTTGAGGCCGGGTCCTTTTTGCTCTGTAAACTCGTAAGTGTGATAGAGTTCTGAACACAACACAAGGGTTAAATGGTGATCATAAAGAACAACAAGAGGTACACATTTTGCGTGACACAGGAGCTGCTTTGTCCTTTGTTCTCTCTGATGTTCTGCCGTTGTCTGAACAGACATATTGTGGATCTCATGTGTTGATTCAGGGTATTGAAATGAGTACGGTGAAAGTCCCACTGCATCGTGTACACTTACATTGTAAGTTAATCACCGGTTTTGTGAATGTAGGAGTTCGTTCTTCACTGCCAGTGAAAGGGGTCACCTTCATTCTGGGAAATGATTTGGCTGGAGGTAAGGTGCTTCCGTTACCAGAGGTCCTTGATCAGCCAGACTGTTTTATCCCTGTTGATGATGTAGCGTATGAATATCCTGATGTGTTCCCTGCAAATGTGGTTACCAGAGCGCAAAAACGCAGAATAGGGACGGACATTGTGTTGTCTGATTCATTCATGTCATCTGTCTTTGGGGAAGGCAACTCTCAATCAGAATCTTCCATTTGAAACAATCTAAAAATAAATTGATTGATGCAGAGTTGCAGCATTCACTTATGTCACGTGATGAGGTTATTATTTCGCAAAATGCTGATTCATCGTTGCAAAAGTATTTTCTTGCTGTGGAAAGTTCAGAGACCGTGAAAAACCAGAAAGTGAGGTACGTGTTAGACCAAGGCTTGCTTCTACGTGAGTGGCAAGAAAATCTTAGCGAGGAGACTGAATGGAATGTGTTCAGGCAGGTGGTAGTACTGCTAGTTTACAGACGGCAAGTTTTAATGTTGGCTCATGATCACCCATTGTCAGGCCATATGGGGATTACTAAAACTTATAATCGTATCCTTAGATACTTCTTCTGGCCAGGGTTGAAGAAAGATGTCTCCAAGTACTGTCGTACTTGTGATGTTAGCCAGATCGCTGGGAAGCCCAATCAGCAGTTTCCACCTTAATCTCCTTAATACCAGTACCTGCTGTTGGAGAGCCTTTTGAAAAGGTTCTTGTAGATTGTGTGGGCCCCTTACCGAAAACAAAGACGGGTAACCAGTTTTTACTGACAATAATGTGCACCGCAACGTGCTTTACGGAGGCAATTCCATTGAGGAAAATTACCTCATCTGCTGTAATTAAAGCTTTGGTAAAGTTTTTCACCACGTTTGGATTACCAAGACCAGCCCAAACTGATCGGGGAACGAACTTTCTTTCGAAACTGTTTGCGCAAGTGTTGAAAACTCTGGGAATTATGCACAAAGTTTCGAGTGCGTATCATCCGGAGAGCCAGGGAGCAATTGAACGCTTCCATCAAACGTTGAAGTCAATGCTACGTAAATATTGTTTAAATTCTGAAAGGGAGTGGGATGACGGAGTTCCATTACTTTTATTTGCAGTTTGTGAGACTATTCAGGAGTCGCTTGGGTTCAGCCCGGCAGATTTGGTTTTTGGGCACACTATGCGCGGTCCACTTAAAATGTTCCAGGAGATGATGTTGAATGAGCAGGAATCTCCTAAAGTGAATGTATTAGATTATGTGAGTAAGTTTAAAGAACGTCTGCATGAGGCTTGTTCTTTCGCGAGGAAGACGATGAGTGAAACTCAGAAGAGTATGAAAAAGCGTTTTGATGTTAAATCTGTCAAGCGTGATTTCCAATCTGGCGATCAAGTATTGGTACTGTTACCAGTTGTGGGTTCGTCTTTATCGGCTCATTTTGGTGGCCCATACGAGGTGATTAAGAGATTGAATGATACTAGTTATGTGATTCAGACTCCTGATCGTAGGAAAAAGCAACGAATCTGTCACGTTAATATGTTGAAGATGTATCTTTCTAGAGACTCTTCTGAGAAACCTAACAATAAGGTTGAGTCTCACTTGAACTGTGTTGCTGCTGTCGCTGCTCCCTCTATTATGGAGAAAAGTGAAAGTATGTCTCCATCTAGTGGTGAGTTACAGGAAGATGATGGGTTGATCCCATTTAATGTGTCTCATGTTGTAAGATTGGCTAATTCAGAAATTTTACAAACTTTGCCAACCTTTTTGAATGACTTAACTGAGACACAAAAAAGTGATGTTATTCATTTAATACGTGAATTTCCTTCTTTGTTTGGGGATGTCCCTTCAATCACTAATGTACTGCAGCATGATATACAAGTCAATTGTACTGTTCCGATCAAACAGCATGCTTACAGGGTCAATGCTGTCAAGCGAATGCAGATGAAATCTGAAGTTGAATATCTGTTGACTAATGGACTAGCTGAACCTAGCTTCAGTCCCTGGAGTAGTCCCTGTTTGCTTGTGAAGAAGTCGGATGGAACCAGTCGTTTCTGTACAGATTACAGAAAAGTCAACTCGGTTACAGTACCCGATAGTTATCCTCTGCCAAGGATGGAGGATTGTGTGGATAACTTGGGTCCTGCCAGATATGTTACCAAACTCGATTTGCTGAAGGGGTATTGGCAGGTTCCACTTACATCTCGCGCAGCCGAAATTTCTGCCTTTGTCACACCAGATTATTTTCTACAATATCGGGTGATGGCGTTCGGCTTGCGGAATGCACCTGCCACATTCCAGCGCTTAATTAATATGGTTTTGTCTGGAATACCTAATTGTAATGCGTATCTGGACGATTTGGTATTGTATTCGTCCGAATGGTTAGATCATCTGATGTTACTCAGGACTGTGTTTGAACGTCTAGCTGGGGCTCATCTAACAGTGAACTTGGCAAAATGTGAGTTTGGTAAAGCGACGATCACCTACCTCGGAAAGGAGGTGGGTCAAGGCCAAGTTCGACCTGTCAGTGCCAAAGTGACGGCTAACGACTCCACAGGAATACATTTGATTTAGGGTTGGACGATATGGCCAAAATTTATATCACAATATATTTCTTAATTTTGAGCACCGAAACCTGAAGTTTATCCGATCTTAAAAAGCCAAACCACTTCCACACCACTGAATTAGTCTTTCCTCTCTTATCAACTATTTCATCTGCTTTCTCCCTACTTGTGGAAGCTCGTTCAGTCACATCTGTATTGCGGTCGGGGGTACTCATCTTGTAGCTAAAACTTGCCGCGCCGGAGCTTAACCAACTACTGCTGAGCGCTGGCTGTGTGTCTGTGATGTACGTCATCACGCAAGTACCTAATTCTGTTCTGCTCTTTCTGACGGCTGCGCCTTGAACATCATTCAGTGACAAATGCTAATGTATATCGAAATATCGGAAATGGGTTTAAAAATCATATCACCGTTATTGAAAAAAATTCTATTGCGATATATATTGATATCGAATTATTGTCCAGCCCTAATTTGATTTCATTTAGGTAATATTTTGTAGTAGTGGTTTAAGAAGCTGTCATGTGAAATGTGTAAAGTGAAATGAAGGAAATGTGTCGATCTCGGCATTTAATTTATAGTAGGTTTGCTTTATTACATTACATCAGATTTCTTTTTGAGTGTTGTGAGATGATTCTGCGGTCTGCAGTGTTGAGAATTATAACCAATCACACATGATTCTCTTGAGCTTATGAATGCAATATCCAATCAGAGGTGTTTTGATTCGTCACTGCGGAGAACTCTGGAGTTGTTCAGTGTGCTCTCACTGACTGAATTCACAAACGCACTCATCAGCATGAACAACAAACTGCAGAAAATTCAGTCATATAACATGGATGGAAATGTTTTTAATGATAAAAAGAGCTTGTTTTTATTAAAAGCAAGGCAAGCAAGGCT
>NW_015659102.1:10686-12512 GCF_001515625.1 Sinocyclocheilus rhinocerous
TGAATTGTATCTGTGTTGTTTCAAGGGGAAAAGCATGAACTGTTTATGAATTCCATTTTACAGATTAGACACAGATACAATTCAATCATTCATATGCTATAAAATGGATGGAAATGTTTTTAATGATAAAAAGAGCTTGTTTTTATTAAAAGCAAGGCTTAATATCTCATATCAAAGCAAGTTGTTGTTTTTCAAGGACACATGTGTTTCGTAAGGTTTCAAGATTGGCCAATGACGGAGTTGACATTCAACATGAAGTCATCATATTTGTGTGGTTTAGGGGTATCATATGATGTTTAAATGTGAATATTAAGATCCTGGTGAATGTAAATGGATAGAAGTAACAACTAATTGATTTATTTGTTCATATAACTGTTTTAAAAGTTACCGTGATACCCAGGGCCGCATTAACCATTGGGCTAGGCGGGGCTGAAGCCCCGGGGCCCGGACAGGGAGGGGGCCCGTGATTGGCTGTGGGGTAGATTGACTGGTCACCAAAGCCCCGCCCCTCACTTATTAGCGCTATTATTTAGTGGGGCTTTTCCATATATTCCATGCATTAACTTTAGAGATTAAAACGTCACGTTTTAATTTGGTTTACCAATCAAATGCATTTATTCTATATTTTTACTTTTGAAGGACATGTGCACCACGTATCAATCAGGTGATCGCTGCAATGTCCGCATTCACCTCTCTTCACTTCGTTCTGGCATAATCTGGAAATGGTCATGCAAAGAGCAATCTTCGATAAGTAAAAATGTAAACTATTCTAAAAGAAAGTGAGAGAGGGGCTATTCTATAAAAAAATGAGGAGGGAGGGGAAAACATGAGTTAGATAGTCAGTAAAATCCCCAGCTATCAGGTTATTTTACTAAAGCTGATGATGGAGTAGTTGTGAAACAGCAAGTGGACCGGGCACATGGAGCAGATAAAATCACAGCGTCATCGTCCACACAGATTTTAGGTTAGTTTTATTAGGTTATTTATTTAGGTTAGTTTTATTATACAAGTTAACAACTTGATGGATGTATATTGCTTTTTGTGTTTGAACAAATTATATTCGCCTATGGGTTGAGACCCAAGATGGCGGCGCGTTCACACGCTGCGGCTTCTCTCTCTCGGCGCGTTCACACGCTGCGGCTTCTCTCTCTCCCGACAGAAAGGTGTTTTCGTGTTTTTTGTCTTGTGAGTCGCAGTGGTTTTGTACGTATTCGTCGCGTCTATCTGGCTCTAAGCGTGCATACAGTCGTGCGTTTCTGTGCTCACTACGTCATTCAGCACTGAACTGACCTCATTCAACTACCTCTTCTAACAGTTTAAATAAAGAACTGCTCTCTGAGCTTTTTGTCACTTTAATCAGTCTGAATAAGCTCTTTGCACTACAATCATTATATCTGCACTGTTGTTTACTTCACTGGTTTGCACTCTATCTGCCATGTGCTGCTTTATATTTTTTTTTTACATCTTTTAAATTTTTTAAATTTTACCTTATTTGTATATTTGTATAGTTGTATTTTATATTTAATCTGTATCTATCTGTATTTATGTTCTACTGTTAGTGTTATCTGTATGCACCAAGGGTCTGAGAGTAACGCAATTTCAATTCTCTGTGTGTATGTGCTGTACATGTGGAAGAATTGACAATAAAAGCAGACTTGACTTGACTTGACTTGAGAGATAAACCGGTAGAAATCAATCGTTTTGCGCGGCATGATGTAGGTAAAGCTTTTCATTTAAACGCATTTTAAGCATCGTGGTTTAAAAACAAATGTAACTGTTCAGGGACATTAAGCAGTGGGGCAGAATTCATTTTGGCAAATGCGCGC
>NW_015659102.1:12982-13072 GCF_001515625.1 Sinocyclocheilus rhinocerous
TTTTTGTTATTTTTTTTTTTAATCAAAATAACCCAACTGCAGTTTGATCGAGAATAACTGGAATGCACAATGAATTTTTTGAATTTTTTT
>NW_015659102.1:13924-14657 GCF_001515625.1 Sinocyclocheilus rhinocerous
ATATTCGCTTATGGGTTGAGAGATAAACCGGTAGAAATATAGCCTATCAATCGTTTTGCGCGGCATGATGTAGGTTAAGCTTTTCATTTAAACGCATTTTAAGCATCGTGGTTTAAAAACAAATGTAACTGTTCAGGGAAATGAAGCAGTGGGGCAGAATTAATTTTGGCAAATGCGCGCATTAAGATGGTTACGGCCTGATTCGCGCGGCGCGCACCTGCTCGTACAGCGCCAGTCTAAACTTATTTTTCGCGCCTTGTGCTTAAACGTTCAAATGCACAGTTATGTGTCAAAATGTTTCTTTGTCAACACAGTCATTTGTGTCTTAAATGAATGTTAATAGTTAAATATAATTTACTATATCATATAATCATTTACTCAGCCTCAAGTTGTTCTAAACCAGTATGAATTTCTTTGTTCTCCTCAACATAAAAGAAGATATTTTGAAGAATGTTCGTAACTAGAAAGTTTCTGGTCCCCATTGACTCCAGTAGTGTATTTTGTTTTTAATACTATGGAAGTAATGGGGGCCCAGCAACTTTAATTTTTGGGTGAGCTATTCCTCTAAAGCAGCCTAATTTAGCTGCTGTTAAAATTTGTCAATAATGTTATTCAAACATTAGAAAGAAAATCACTCACTGTCCTTGACCGAATCACTTTAGTAAAATAAATAAGAATAAATGTATATTGAATTTAGACAGTGAAGACTATTCAGTTTATTTGTACATTTATT
>NW_015659103.1:0-189 GCF_001515625.1 Sinocyclocheilus rhinocerous
TTGGGCGGCTTTATGCAAATCTTCCCACATCGTGACGTAGACATGGTGGCGTGTTTAAACGAGGTGTTTTAGGAGAGCGTGGACGAGTCTTAACTTTTATAAAGAATATCTCTTTGGGTTTGAGACTTTAGTCTTTACAACTTTAGGGATCTTATCTATTCACAAACAGCTTGTAACACTCCAAAGAGA
>NW_015659103.1:662-807 GCF_001515625.1 Sinocyclocheilus rhinocerous
ATACATTTGCACATTTTTTATTCCTTAATGTACTGTACAGTACAATACACCAAACAACAACAAAAAATATTCTGCCCCAGCATCACATCTTTGTTCGGGGTCCTCTTGCATGCCTGATCCACCCCTGGCATCAGCTGAAATGTCT
>NW_015659104.1:0-2357 GCF_001515625.1 Sinocyclocheilus rhinocerous
TGTGTAAACATACCTGGCAATAAAGCTCATTCTGATTCTGATAATTATTAAAATATTTATTTTAAAATCTCAGGGGGACTTCAAGTAAATATATTAGGTGAAAGAGGTTCAGATGACACAAAAGTTTGGGAATTCCTGCATTACATGTAAATAAGAAATAGCGTCAATTTGTGCATTTTAATGTGTTTGAAAGACAAAAGCCTTCCAAAGACACAGTAAAACATGATTAAATAACCTTTAATTAATGTGTTCATCAGTAGTTGATGCAATGTTGAAACACATCTTAAACCTGAACTAATTATTGTAAATCCAGCCTGAGAAGTGACTGATGTCTGTGTGAATGTCCACAAAACTGACAGACTTTCTGAATGTATATAAACGGTAGGATATTTTAGAAAGGAAAATTTAAAAGATGAAGAGGAGTAAGGGAGAATCAATAAATTATGAATAATTTAGTGCTATTGTGTGAATAATATCTAATCATGTAATCCATAAAAAAGTAACTGTAGTTTGATTACAAGTATTTTAAAATGCAATTTAATCTAATTACAAGAACTTAATTTTTGGAATCTGATTATGTAATCAGTTACTACCCAGCTCTGGAAACGAGTGATGGAAACGTCAAATTTCGCATAAAAATCCAAGGCTTAATGGACGGCAAAACCTGACTAACCAGAGGACCGATCTCTTTGCACAGCATCTGAAATGTTGTTACGGTCATTCTGAAATGTTTGAGCAAAGTCTGTCGTCAAAGTATTTCTGTATAATTGACTCCCAGAACTGTTTACACGACTGGGTTTTCAAACAGCAGGCATCCACTTTGAAAAGCGATGACCGCATTTATTTTGTTACATCTGCTCGCTCTGAGGCACAAATAATATTATATTCTATGGCTTCTCCTACTTTTCTTAGTGATGTATAGTGCCAGTTTATCAGGAAGTGACGATTTTGTTCTCTTTGACTCGTTGAATGGGAACGGTGATTGTTCGCAAATGTTTTATGCGATATTTCAATTTTCCGCACAAGTTAAATTTGCAACTTTGGATGGAAACCTGGCTAGTGTCAAGAAGGAAATTAACTTTACTTACTTTCTCTTTCCCTGATGTGGAAGTATTCACACTGCATTCGGTCACTGCCACCAATGCCTCTTCACATAATTCCTGTAAATGTGAGAAAGAGAGGCACAGCATTGAGGCAAGAATGTTTGCCAAG
This sequence comes from Sinocyclocheilus rhinocerous, assembly GCF_001515625.1. Lineage (NCBI taxonomy): Eukaryota > Metazoa > Chordata > Actinopteri > Cypriniformes > Cyprinidae > Sinocyclocheilus > Sinocyclocheilus rhinocerous. The sequence continues at coordinate 1,213 of NW_015659104.1, forward strand.
TGGCCACCACAACTCATTTAAGTAGAAACAATAATAACCAAAGTGTAAAATATCAAAAACTTTTACAAAAAGAAAGCTGGCTTTCGATAAAAAAAGTCTTTAAGAGAGCACATGCTCACCCTTGAACGCCATGGCCAAGAGAAATCACCGTAGTTGTAGGTAATTTCCTCATCTGGAAAGATATCCCTTATGCTAAATAGACACAGGTGTGGCCTTCCTTTAAGAATTATTGTCTTCACTTTGCAGTTTGGATTTCTGTGATCATCATTCACCAGTCGTCCAAGCGATCCATCCTCTTTTGAAGCATCTATGCTGTTAGAAAAATAATGCATACTTGAAACATTCCTGATTGAAACACAAGGTACTAACTAAATATTATATATTTAGGGATGTTAAGCTAACCTTGGCCTATTTATCCTATTGTCAAATAGATGAGATCGTTACCTTCCCTTCCTGACAATTTGTTTTGTTAAGTAAATTCAAAAAGCTGGATGATGCACTCGAGGTAAAAAAATAAATAATACCCCCTTAAGAATGACCCTGTTGACCCCCTGACCACCTTGTCATAGGTTATTATATTATTATTATTATTAATAATGTAATAATAGTTATAATAATGCAAATCAAATCAAATGCATTTTTGACTACCTCTGGAAGTGGTCTACAGTGGACAAGCTCAAAACATTTTAGATCCTGTTTACACCTGTATTTAGCATCGTCCACTTCTGATTGGATTGACAAAAACGCATCTTAATGCCAGGTGTAAACACCTTGTCATTGATTATTATATTATAATAATTATTATGTTATTAATTATAATAATAGTAATACAAATATTAGATACATTTTTAATAGACTTGTTTTTTTTAAATAACATGCAACATACATAAATGTAAAAAAAATAATTTGAAACAAATGTTAAAAAGCCAAAACGGGCCAGCTTACCAGTATGGAGACAGATCAGCCTCAAAAATAACACATTTGCAAAACAAAATTCATAAATGCACAGCACAATTTACATTTACAAAATCCGATTCGTAAATTCAAATGAAAAACGCTAGACAATACTCTGCGATCTGAACAGGAACTGAGTGGGTGTTAAATAGAGTGTGTAATAGCTCTCAGGTGAGCGTGTGATTAGTGAA
>NW_015659104.1:6888-9825 GCF_001515625.1 Sinocyclocheilus rhinocerous
TTACTGCTGATTGGCTACAAGTTTGTTTTGGTACTCGGCCCGACTCAGTTTTCTAAAGCATTTTTGAAACAATACATACCCCACCTTTAACGCTGATCTTCGGGAGATTCTGGAGTAGGGCTGTGACGGTATGGGATTTTTCTTACCGCGGTGAAGACGCAACAAATCACCGCGGTTTGGTGGTGTAACGGAGCCGACGAGACGTGAGCCGTGAGGATCCATGTGCAAGCTTTTATTTATAAACATGGTCAGAACACAGGCAGGGTCAAACAATGGCAAACAGGTATGGTACGGGCAAGACACAAGAATAATCCAAGAGCAGACAAGGATCTCCGATCAGCAAACGACATCCAGAGGGCTAGACAGAGAGAGATAATCCAGGTACACGATAATAGTCCAGGCAGGGGCAAACAGAGTCCAAACGGCAAGACGACAGGGCAATCCAAAAACAAAGGCAGAGATATATACACGGGAAAACAGGCAAGGCAAGACTAGACTAAACTAAACTAGGAACTATGAAAAAGACAAAACTATGACAATAAACTGGCTCCGTATAGCAGCTAACACTAGGAGAGTGGAAAACGCAGAACAATACTAGAGACCAAACAGGAAATAAACACGGAATGGCTTGGTAAAGTAGCTAACACTTGGTAAATGAAAAACGCTAGACAATACTCTGCGATCTGAACAGGAACTGAGTGGGTGTTAAATAGAGTGTGTAATAGCTCTCAGGTGAGCGTGTGATTAGTGACAGCTGTGTGATCAGTGCATTCAGCTGTGTCAGTGCAATGGATGATGGGAACTGTAGTCCAGTGTGACGTGCAACAGTCTGTGTGGTGCGAGAGTCAATATGATGGAAGGGCGACCTCCAATGGCGAGTGGACGGAAGGCCATGAACCGGATTCGTGACACTAACCTCATCAGGCATTATAGGAGAAAACTCAGAGCTGTTATCATGCCAAATGGAGGTTTCAAAAAGCATTGAATAAAAGGGTGCCGTTAATTGAGTCCAATGTGTAGCCTATTAGAGAAAAACATTTATGTCACAATAATATTTCCCCCCATTTTAAATTCTTATTCTCTAATGAAAGGTTAGATTTATGTGAATTTTTTAAATAAAAGATCAAAATAATTAACAATGCAGATTTATTTTCACAGCCTTCTTTGATCATATTTACCAAGGGTGCCAATAATTCTGACCACGACTGTATACAACTAGTCATTTTGCTTAAGGTATGTTTCTGTTATATATGTGTAATATTTCTGAATCATAGAAAACTACAATAATTCTATTTTAGCATTAGAAATACAGTAACATAAAAATGTATTTTGGTAATCACCAATACTGTTAGTTTAGGGCAGCTGTGTTTATATACAATACTGTATTAAACCGCAAATTCATCCACTCAATTCTTTGACAAGACATATATGATGATAACACAGTAAAGGAGTATAAATTTTGCCTTCAAATTATTTATGAATTACAAAAAAAGTTCATTCACTCAAGCATTCATGACGATAATATGGTTCACGAATACTTTATTACGTCTATGAACCACTCAAATTTCATTTGTAAAAAAACAAACAAAACAAAAAAATACATGTAACAACAACAAATAACAAATGATCTTATCTTACTTTATTTCATTGAAGTAGTTCGCAGACGCCATTTTATCTGCTAATGGTGTAGCACCCTAAGTGATGTTAGCCTGACTAGCCTTCATGCACAGAAAGTTTCAAGTTAACTAGTTTAATAATATAAAATGTAATTTCCCAGCAACAAAATTATGGATGGTGAAAATGCTGAGTGGCTAGTAATTTTGGAAAACCACTAGCCACAGTGGCTGGTGAGCAAAAAAGTTAATGTCACGCCCTGGATATCACACAAGCAACGTGCAAACTTTGTGCAAGAGTTGCCGGTGAACGTCTTAACCTCAGTCAATTCACTATAGAGAAAGTGAAAGTAAAGAAAAACTGACGGAGCTTTCTAACACTGCATTAACGGCGCATATTCTCTCAGAGACAACGAGAGACGATTCTACTTCAACATATGCTGATAATGGTATATAAATGTCTTAAATTATTCCCTTAATATTTCTCTTGTGGCCCATATAGTGAACAACATGAGAAGAAACATATTTCGCCTAGGTTGTTATTGAAAATCTGTGCTTGAAATAAAGCTGCTCTTAATTTTCATTGATGACTGCGGTGTTAATAATTTTAATTATAGGCTTATAATTCACTGTATTAATTAATAGACCTGTTTTAAAAAACCTTTCAGCTGGAGTCAGCTAATAGCTAATCTTTTATTATCTTCACAGCGCATCAGTTCTGTGGTGATGCACTATGAAATTATTGCGGGGCAAATTAATTATAATTTAATAATAAATTAATTAATATGTTTTAAAAAACCTTTCAGCTGGAGTCAGCTAATAGCTAATCTTTTATTATCTTCACAGCGCATCAGTTCTGTGGTGATGCACTATGAAATTATTGCGGGGCAAATTAATTATAATTTAATAATAAAAGAAACCTAATAAAAATAATAATAGACCTAATAATAAGAAGAGTGTAACGTTAATTGAAAATGCCAAATCCTCTTAATATTTCCAATGTTTGATGCTTTTGACAATATCTCTGGCTATCGTCGACACATGATACGACGTAATTCAGCACGGGGAGGTTATCGTGGGCCCCCCGCAGTGTGCGTCCGTCCGCTACAACACTGACTGTGTTACAGCGTTCATACGGGATGCTTCTTTAGTGCCTTAAATACAAGCATCCATATTTCAACCCCATTGGCGCAGATTTGCGCTACGCCACTGATGAGACCCCTGATGTTCGGTGATTCGATTCAAACCGTTTAAACGTTCAATGATTAATTTCAAACAGTTCAAACTATCGGTATCTCAGTTCTAGCAGTTCAGATGTTCAGTG
>NW_015659105.1:0-166 GCF_001515625.1 Sinocyclocheilus rhinocerous
GAGTGGATACTCAAGTATCACTCTGATCCGGACGAAAGCGCTGACCCCTTGTCTGGATCACATCTGGTCTTGCCTACCTCCCTTTGACCCGCGAATCCTCCTACCCCTACCTGCAGGCAGGGGAGGAGCGCGAGCCGCGACACTAGCCTTCTGTGCCCATCTCTGA
>NW_015659105.1:214-516 GCF_001515625.1 Sinocyclocheilus rhinocerous
ACCCCTGGGTTGTTCGGGCTCAGACCTGGACCTTCGTGGAATGAAGGTTTTGAAGGCCACTGAGCGCGCCTTCGCCTCCCTGAACTTCTCAACCACCGTCTCAATGGAGGTACCAAAAAGTTCGGAAGGCGAAACCGGAGCATCGAGAAGAAAACCTCTCTCTTTCTTCACGATATCTGCCAGGTTCACCCACAGATGTCTCTCCGTCACTACCATAGTGACGTACCATACCACTACCGCGAACAGTCAGTGAAGAAGAAGAAGAGGATGATGTGTTCTCCCGGTGCCTATTTATACTATAG
>NW_015659106.1:0-770 GCF_001515625.1 Sinocyclocheilus rhinocerous
AAAAAAACACTTGTTTAATCTTTGTAATCTCCTCAGATGACAATGCCTGACAAACGCTGTTGTTGCTGTTGTTGTGATCATAAACTGTATGAATGTGATTACACGCAATACACAGAGCTTTTCCCTCACCATTGTTTCAGGTTCCGTGAAAACGTTTCAGCTTTTATTTTCCTTTTTCGCCCTGAAGAAGATATCACAGGATCTTCAAGTTCGTCGAAATTATCCATCCTCGATCACTTTTAGTCAGCTTTGATGAAACTCCTTCTTCTTCTTCTTTAAATTTTATTGGCGGTTGCATTTACCACCACCTACTGGACTGGAGTGTGGGCAGTACTTTGAGAGAAAGGACAAGGAGAGAAAAAAAATATATAATAAATAAATAAAATTACCGAACCTCCTCTCAGCTAGCACGTCTTTTCAAAGTGAAAGTAGCCTTGTCACCTGACCTGAATACAGCGCGCTGATTCGCTAAAATGGACTTATCGGCTTCTGTTCAAAAACAATAAGGGCACTTGTCGGCTTCTGCAGTAAAACCAAAGAGTATAGACGACCCTGTACCAAATGGAACCCGAAACGCTCACGGTCTTCTGCCTTGTCCAATTACCCACACTTGCGGTCTTTGCACTTGACCACTTATATGACGTATTTCCCATATTTGGCCCAAGTGTTCAAGTGAGGATGAAGACCATAAGTGTGTGTCGAACTTTTATTACCTGATGGGAGTCATGGGACACACTTATAGTGTTGTAAAAATGCAAGTGTTTACATAG
>NW_015659107.1:0-724 GCF_001515625.1 Sinocyclocheilus rhinocerous
TGAGATTCTTGGAAGATGAAATAGTTTGGATATACTGTTGAACCTATTTTTTTATAAACAATATACAAAGGATTTTGATGAGTGAATTTACTGCGGTGAATATGAAATTTTGCAAGAAGTAATAATAGGTTAATAATAAAATATTAATTAATTTGATCTTTTTGTATATTAAAGAAGCCAAACAGTACATCCTTAAAAAGCAGAGAGAAACCCTGGAGTACACTGCGATTGATAACATTAGAAAATTCAATCCAAAATAGCTGTGTGTGAGGACAATCCCAAAAGATATGCATATCAGTTTCATTAGGGTCACCACAAAAAGAACAGCTTGTATCTATGTCTGATTTAAACCTTTTCAAAAACACTTTAGCTGCTCTCTGTTTTTAAACCTTTTCAAAAACACTTTAGCTGGGTAAAATCTGTGTAACAATTTGAATGAGATTTCTCTAACCTTGTTAGTTATTATTTATTTCGAAGACAGAGTCCATACTTTTTTGAAAAGGTGCGTCTCATTTCGCTCCCTGTCTCAATCAGGTTTGTCATCAGTGAATCGTTTTTTTCGGTCTCAATTTTTCACAAAAAGTCGCCAAATATGAAAACAAAGTAAATACAGGTAAATTTGGTAAAGTAAATAAATATATATATGTTACAAATTATGACAGTATAAAAAATATAACAAAAGATTAAATATAACAAAAAATTCTGAAGTGAAATTAGGAAATGC
>NW_015659107.1:866-1006 GCF_001515625.1 Sinocyclocheilus rhinocerous
TGTGTCACCAAAGTGCATCCCTGTCCTGCTCAAATACAACAGATAAGAGATATTATGATATTTCAGTCAACACACTCTATTACTACAAAGTAAGGGCAAAATACTGCATCCCAGCACACATGACACGATGATGCACTGTG
>NW_015659108.1:0-354 GCF_001515625.1 Sinocyclocheilus rhinocerous
TTTCTAAAGTGTTTTTGAAAAATCACTTACTCTGCCTTTAACGCAATCGCATGTAGCCGTGCTTTAAGCAGTGGCAGCTCGTCGGGGGAGGCAGGGGAGGCACAGCTTCCCCATAATTTTGAGGTGAAAATGGGAGGAGGACGATTTAATGTTAATAAAATTCACAATTCATTTCAGTTCATGTCTCAGAATGTGTACTTTTTGTTTGTAATTTCACAGTTGTAATACCATAACGTGAAAGCGCCGCTTTTCTATCGCAAATGTGCCGAATCTGCTGATGTAATGGCAACCGCTAATGATAGAGAAGGGGAGGGGGAGGCCGGGGGAGAGCTGAGCTCTCATGCCTCCGTTGGT
>NW_015659108.1:424-532 GCF_001515625.1 Sinocyclocheilus rhinocerous
CAACCAATCATCACAGAGACGTAAATTACGTGATATTAGTTTGAACGTCTGCCGCTGCGTGAGTAATGTACTTATGAGTAGCGATATTGAATATTTGATCGCCAACAG
>NW_015659109.1:0-212 GCF_001515625.1 Sinocyclocheilus rhinocerous
TCCCCATAAAAGGTAAAAATCAATTTAAACTTATTGGAAAAGATTGATTTGTGTCACTGCTGTGAGCTGATCACCACACAGAATATGCAGAATATCAAAAACTTTAGGAGTCAGCTGTCCACGGCAATCCTTAAGATACCAGCACAATAACACACTCAGCAAAATATCGGCTAAGTATCGTTATCAGATAAAATCCCAGAAAATATCGAGAT
>NW_015659109.1:467-955 GCF_001515625.1 Sinocyclocheilus rhinocerous
ATCATCACTTCATCTCCTGCTTCTGCTCTTCTCTGGCTTTCCTCAGTCAACTTCTTGGTTGATAGAAGGCTGTTAATATAGTGTAGACTTGATGTTAATGGGTTTTGGGTATCGACAACCCTGCTGACTATTTGTTCAGACACCAGACAAAATGGATATTTTCTGACAGGATCTGGCATCCGGGACTGGATCTTAACTATCTGCCGTGGAGACTCAATCTAACATACATTTTGTTGAAAAAAAGTACCCAGTTCATAGGAAGTGTCCCTTATTATTTGATGCTTCAGCAAAATTATTCAATAGCTCTAAAGACTTTTCCAATTACAACAAACAAAACATAAAACTGTGTGAAGCTGTATAACCGTCAGCCTCATTAATGAGGAATAAACACCAACCTGTTAGTTCTTCAGTATCTTCAGTGTGTTTGATTCTGCAGGGCTCTGGATCTCTCATCTTCTCTCTGTCCTCTTTAATAAACTCAGTCTTTA
>NW_015659109.1:1036-1384 GCF_001515625.1 Sinocyclocheilus rhinocerous
AACTGATGGAGATATTTACTGCTGAATTGCTGAATGTCTGATTGCTGTGAGGGGCTTCACTGAACATGAATTTCTGTGTGGAAAAGCAGATTAGCCAAAATAAACAATAAATAATTATTCAAGTCGTTATGTAAGGCAGTGGTTTTTGGGCCAATATAGTAATATAATATCGTAATACAATGATTCCCAAAGATACAACTCTAAATGCTGTCTCAGAGTTAGCCTTCATAACTTTTAAAATGCAAAAATAATTAAAAAACACACAAGTTTGTAGTAGGTTCCTAGTGACTAGAATGACTTACTAAAAAAAACCTGATTATAATTCATTAAAATATGTTCGCGTACTGA
>NW_015659110.1:0-2261 GCF_001515625.1 Sinocyclocheilus rhinocerous
TCATCGCTGGTGATTGAATGTTGTATAGCTCTTCCGTGGTTTCTAGGTTTCCGTGTTTCTAGTTTCTCTGTTTCCTTGCCTTCGTGTCTTGATCCCTGGACTGTTTTCTTGTTTATGATTGTTTTGCTGCCTGCCCTGACCATTGCCTGATTATCTGGATTACTCTTTTGCCTTGCCACTGCCATCGTTGTTTGCTGTTGTTGACCATGCCTGTTTGACTACGCTCTTATTAAAGCCTTGCATGAAACCTGGCTAAAACCTGATGATTACATTATTTTAAATGAGTCTACCCCCCAAGATTACTGTTATAAACATGAGCCGCGTCCAAAAGGTAAAGGGGGAGGTGTTGCTACAATTTATAACAATATTTTCAGTATTTCTCAGAGGACGGGCTTATAACTCGTTTGAAGTAATGGTGCTTCATATAACATTATCCAGAGAAACAAGTGTTAATGATAAATCCCCTGTGATGTTTGTACTGGCTACTGTATACAGTCCACCAGGGCAAATACAGACTTTATTAAACAATGTGCTGATTTTATATCCGAGTTAGTACTGGCTGCAGATAAAGTTTTAATTGTTGGTGATTTTAATATCCATGTTGATAATGAAAAAGATGCATTGGGATCAGCATTCATAGACATTCTGAACTCTATTGGGGTTAGACAACACGTCTCAGGACCTACTCATTGTCGAAATCATACTCTAGATTTAATACTGTCACAAGTAATTTATGTAGATGGTGTTGAAATTATGCAGCCAAGCGATGATATCTCAGATCATTATCTAGTCTTGTGCAAACTTCATATAGCTAAAACTGTAAATTCTAATCCTTGTTACAAGTATGGTAGAACCATCACTTCTACCACAAAAGACTGCTTTGTAAGTAATCTTCCTGATTTATCCCAATTCCCTAGCATTTCCAAAACCTCAGAACAACTTGATGATGTAACAGAAACTATGGACTCTCTCTTTTCTAGCATTTTAAATACAGTTGCTCCTTTACGCTTAAGGAAGATTAAGGAAAACAGTCTGACACCGTGGTATAATGAGCACACTCGCACCCTAAAGAGAGCAGCCCGGAAAATGGAGCGCAGCTGGAGGAAAACAAAACTAGAGGTATTTCGTATTGCTTGGCGGGAAAGTAACCTATCCTACAGAAAAGCATTAAAAACTGCTAGATCTGATTACTTTTCTTCTCTTTTAGAAGAAAACAAACATAACCCCAAGTATTTATTCAATACAGTGGCTAAACTAACGAAAAATAAAGCATCAACAGGTGTTGACATTTCCCAACAGCACAGCAGTAATGACTTTATGAACTACTTTACTTCTAAGATCGATACTATTAGAGATAAAATTGTAACCATGCAGACGTCAGCTATAGTATCACATCAGATAGCTTGCTATAGATCGCCTGAGGAACAATTCCACTCATTCTCTACTATAGGAGAGGAAGAATTGTATAAACTTGTTAAATCATCTAAACCAACAACATGTATGTTAGACCCTATTCCATCTAAGCTCCTAAAAGAGGTGCTTCCAGAAGTCATAGATCCTCTTCTGACTATTATTAATTCATCATTGTCATTAGGATATGTCCCAAAAACCTTCAAACTGGCTGTTATTAAGCCTCTCATCAAAAAACCACAACTTGACCCCAAAGAACTAGTTAATTACAGACCGATCTCGAATCTCCCTTTTCTGTCCAAAATACTAGAAAAGGTAGTATCCTCACAATTATATTCCTTCTTAGAGAAAAAATGGTATCTGTGAGGATTTCCAGTCAGGATTTAGACCGTATCATAGTACCGAGACTGCTCTCATTAGAGTTACAAATGACCTGCTCTTATCATCTGATTGTGGTTGTATCTCTCTATTAGTGCTATTGGATCTTAGCGCTGCGTTTGACACTATTGACCACAACATTCTTTTGCATAGACTAGAAAACTTTGTTGGCATTAATGGAAGTGCATTAGCATGGTTCAAATCGTACTTATCTGACCGCCATCAATTCGTAGCAGTGAATGAAGAGGTATCATATCGATCACAAGTGCAGTATGGAGTACCTCAAGGCTCAGTACTAGGGCCATTACTCTTCACGCTTTACATGTTACCCTTAGGAGATATTATCAGGAAACACGGTGTTAGCTTTCACTGTTATGCTGATGATACTCAGCTCTATATTTCTTCACAGCCCGGCGAAACATACCAATTTGAAAAACTAGCGGAATGCATAGTCGATATAAAAAAAACTGGAT
>NW_015659110.1:2349-2507 GCF_001515625.1 Sinocyclocheilus rhinocerous
CGCCATCAATTCGTAGCAGTGAATGAAGAGGTATCATATCGATCACAAGTGCAGTATAGAGTACCTCAAGGCTCAGTACTAGGGCCATTATTTTTCACGCTTTACATGTTACCCTTGTTACCGGTATACGTCACTGGGTAACACATTTGCATAATCCC
>NW_015659111.1:0-6530 GCF_001515625.1 Sinocyclocheilus rhinocerous
AGACGTCTACACGAAGTAATACATAAATTAATTGTTCCAGATCAATCAGGTTTCATCACTGAACGCCTGGCTTCTGACAACATCCGCCGAGTGTTACATGTTATCGCAGAATCAGGGAAATTGAAAACGCCTAGTGGCCTTCTATTTATTGATGCCGAAAAAGCCTTTGATCGGCTTGAATGGGGCTTTCTATGGCATACTTTAAAGAAGTTTCATTTTGGTGACCGGTTTATTAGAATGATACAAACTTTGTACACTAATCCCATGGCCAGAGTATCTACGGGTGGACTCATCTCAGATACGTTTAATATTCATAGAGGTACAAGGCAGGGTTGTCCACTTTCCCCCCTTTTGTTCAACTTATCAATAGAACCCCTGGCACAGTATGTTAGACAGTGCAGTCTTATTACACCAATTCGGTTAGGCGCATCAAGCCATTCTATTTCCTTATATGCAGATGACACTTTATTATTTCTATCTGACTTGCAGCGCTCACTTCCTAACGCCCTCAAAATTATAGATGAATTTGGCATACTATCGGGATTTAAAATTAATCATTCTAAAACTATTTTGATGCCTCTTAATTCCGGTGGCCTTAACTTTTCTATTCCAAACAATATCCTAATATCAACACAAGTTAAATATTTAGGGATCGAACTCAGACCCACTTTACCCCTCATCTCAAAGATAAACTATATGTCAATTTATGGAAAAATTGAGTCTGATATTCAAAGATGGATGTATCTGCCCTCATCACCTTCTGCCCGAATGTCAGTAATAAAAATGAATATTCTGCCTCGCATCAATTTTGTTAGTTCCATGCTTCCTCTCCCCCCACCTACAAATTATTGGAAAAAACTAGATTCTTTACTAATAAAATATATTTGGAATGGAAAACGTCCCCGCGTTAAGTGGTCTACACTTCAAAGAACTAAAATGAAAGGCGGATGGGGTTGCCCAAATTTTAAATGGTATCATTGGTCCTTTATTCTGCTCTCGGTTAAGAAATGGTTTGATCCTTGTTCACAGTCCTCGTGGAAAGAAATAGAGCAAGAGCTTATTTCACCAGTTCGTTTGCAAGATTTTTTATTTTCTGGCCTTACGTATAGGAAGTGCTCATTACATTATGGACCTATACTTTCCTATACTCTCCAAATATTTAAAAAGATTGAATCCCTTTTTCCAACTAAAACTATATGGCATACCCATACTCCCGTATGGCACAATCTAAATCTGCTTTCTGGTGGACAACCATTTGTACAGCCAACTTGGGTTTCAAAAGGTATTCTAACGTTAAACACTGTGAGGGGGGTGAATTTTTTTATAACTCATCCGTTTAAATTATATTAAACCTTAAAGTTCTGCATAATTAAGGGCGTGGCCACTTGAGTGACAGGTGGATTGCCGCTGCTGTCACCACCGTCGAGCGAGGTGGGCGTGGTTTCGTCAACCAGCTCCTGCCTCTTTGCCCATTTTTGATTATCCGGGAGTGGCTCCGCCCACTTTGAGCTTCAAAAACGCTCTTCAGAAACCTACGGGTGACGTCACGGACACTACGTCCATGTTTTTATACAGTCTATGGTCGCAACAGGGGATAAGTATTGTAAAATTTGATTTATGCACTTAACGAATATTTGGTAACTATAAACAACAAATATACTCAACAAACCAATGCTATTTTTGGTAACATTTTGGTACCATTTAAAAAAATAAATAAAAATCTGTTTTACTGCACATTATTATATGAGCTACCTGTCAGTAACAATAATGAGTCTCAGAAAGCTTAAATACAACATCAAACTGTAACAGTTTACAGTTAATGAACAATATGACGTAAATGACTCTTTAAGTGAGTCTTTCTGACCAATTCAGTAGAAGAGTCATTCAGAAGAGTCCATTTTTACATGCAGCCAAACATGGACATTGCAATAGAAATATGTTGTCTTTACTGTTAACGGAACTGAAACGAACATCACGAAAATTGGTTTTACTTTTTACCAAAAACAAATGGAACCACAGCAGAGAGCCACAAATTGGTTTCAGGTCTGTTATGAATGCAACTGCTAATTGTAATTGTGCGTAATTTGATACCTAGTCTAATTAGTTTTTAAAGGAATAGTTCACCCAAAATCGAAAATTACCCCATGATTTACTCACCCTCAAGCCATCCTAGGTGTATATCACTTTCATCTTTCAGATTAATATAATCAGAGTTACATTAAGAAATGTCCTGGCTCTTCCAAGCTTTATAATTGCAGTGAATAGCGGTCAAGATTTTGAAGCCCAAAAAAGTGCATCTATCCATCAAGAAAATTGCTCCACATGGCGCCGGGGTGTGGAACGCCGCTCTCTTTTGAACAAGCATACGACAGTTAGCAAAGCTCTAGATTGCCATTTATAAAGTTTTAAATATGGGTATTTTTCTTACACAAACACATTGATTTACTCCAGAAGGCCTTTATTAAACCCACAGAGCTGTGTGGAGCACTTTTTATGATGGATGCACTTTATTTTGCTTCAAAATCTAAACCACCATTCACTAGCATTATTAAGCTTGGAGGTATATATTAATATAACTCCGATTGTATTCATCTGAAAGATGAAAGTCATTGAGGGTGAGTAAATCATGGGGTAAGTTTCATTTTTGGGTGAACTATCTCTTTAAGAATTGAAAAGAAAACAATTTTCATATCTTTTGCTGTTTATGTCAAAGGTTGCATCTGATCAAACTCTACGATATTTTGGCACAAATTCATCTGTATCTTGGTAGAAGTAAGGCAGATGCCAACACTGACATGCCTTCATCCTGAAAACCTATGAACTATGAAAGGTCAAAGGAAATATGACCCAGATTGCATTAATGTAGGTTACATTTAAGAGTGTCGCCACTCTATGTGCAGTGCAAAATTTGGATCCTGGAACCAAACCAGATGAAACCCACTCTCAATGGATGATGCCAAAATGGTATGTGATCAGATGGTGAGGTATAAATTTGATATTGACGTACACACTACCTCAATCAAATTAATGGCATCAGTAGCTGTTCTACACATCATCTGGCTGTCAGTGAGCAGTGAATTGAAAATAAATGCTCCTTCTCAACCTTTGCATACAGAATGTCATTCTTGGTATCACGTCAAATGTCATTCACACAGGAGAGTACCAGTAAAAACAGGACAATAGTGAAGTAGAACACCACTGGAAGCCAAAAAGACCAAATGCAGCAAAAATAGCGACGACCAACATTCAGGGAACATTCTCAGAATTTTGACTAATTTTCTGACAAGGTTCTCTCAACGAACATTTGTCAAGGTTAACAGAATATTCGTTCAAAGTTATCTGGTTGCCAATAATGTTCTTAAAACATCAGAACATTTTTTTTTACGTTTTTAAGTTTTCATGGAAATGTTAGTCAAAAAAAAATTATTCTTAGAACACACATAGGTGGCTTTTCCTAAAAAAGTGTTCAATATTTTACAAACAATGGCCTCCAAACATATTTGGCCATTTGAGTCATACTTAAACATGTCTGAATGCCATTGCATTAGAAATCAAAGCAAATGGCATATGCAAACAAATGAATGCTGGACCTTTTCTAAAATAGATGGACGAAAGAATAGTTGATTTATTATAAATGAAGTAATTTGTTTACATCAAATTGGAGAGTGAGTCTGTTACATAAAACTCTAAGCAGCATCTTAACATGAGCTGTTGCTAACAGGTCGGGATGATGATGTCCTTGGAAGCTCTTGCGTGGAACAGGTGATATATCCACTGATTCACACTCTGGAAATTGGCAGGTTCTGTTCCTGTGGAGTGCTAATGCATCCCCGTGAGAAAACACAGCCGACAGCAAACGAGGTTTGCACAGTCATGCTGTAAATTAATGAGGCTCCAGCTTCACCGCTGTCACTCACCTGCATACAAGACAGAGAAAACAGCTTAAAAAGACAAGAACTTTGCATTCCCTCCTGAAACAAATCTTGAACCAACCTGAAGTGCTCAGCTGGTCTCCCAGAATGGTTTTAGTGGGGTTTTGTGCAGTTGTCAGCAGGCCAGACCAGCTTAATTCTGGGTTCTGTTAGCCCTTGCCGGAAGATGACGTAGCTACACCATTTGGTTCATCTTTCTCCATTGATGAAAACTGAAAATGACAATTCTAAATACATAATATTATTAGCAAACAGCATATACACAGAGCAGAACTGTTTCAAGGTAACTAAAATTACATTCAATTAACTGAATGAACGTGCTATTTTTAGCTAAAGCTATTAAACATTGTTTTTGTTAACTGAAAAAGCTCAAATAAAAGAAAAAATATAAATATTACACGAAAAACTTACTTAAAAACTTATAAATTTTGAATTGGAAGCTGTCTTGTCTGGAAGTACGCAAATTTATATATATTTTACAAAAGCACATAGAATTACTAAACCTTAAAATGAAAGTAAACTTTGTTATAATGATAATGAAAATAAAATAAATAAGAACGCTAATTCAAAATATAATAGTATATACATAATACTAGAAGAACACTGGAGAGCAACAACAAAGTCACTCAGTCTATAGTCTTGCTAATAATATAACAAAACTGAAAATAGCACAAGCGTCATACATGTGACATGTGACCTACAGTCATTACATTAGTGAGCGCAGTATAGTGTATCCATTTTTGGTCGAGTTTAGTCTGTGAGAGGAGCTTTTAGATCTAAAAGGGGAAATTTTGGAAAACTGATACAAGTCTTTTGGAGAATTCGGGCGGACTATTTATCTTGTCAGATTTCCCTTTGAAGAAACCAATGTTTGAAGAAATATCTAAAACAATGCAAGTGTGATTGCAAAAGAAGTGAAAAGACGAGAACTTCCTGGAGTTGATGTGCCTTGACATAACAGTGCCAGACTAAACAATAAAACTCCAGTTAAAATATTTATTACGAGGCAGAAAGAAAGGGAAGTACAACAAACTGACCTTGAATTTTATAGTGGATGTTTAATGCTGTTTTAATGACTCTTAACACAAACATTATGTAACTTTAAGAGCAGACATTTCAAAACTAAAACTGCAATATCCAGACTCATACACATCAAGTTTACTTAAAATGTATTTAAATGGTGAGTTATCTTTGATTAATAGTAGAGTGTTGATCTTGCGGTAATCAAAATTAGACTAAATGTTACTCATGAAATAGGTTACATATGCACAAACATTGGTTCTCTTCCAAATCCTAAGCCGTCTAGTTGCATAAATAGGCAGCATGCAATGAAACAGAGCCTTATAAGTGACTACAGCACCCTAGATAGGCTGCAACTCCATGCGGCATACAAATAGCACTACTCAAGAGACTAGACACAACTGATTTCAGCAGTCTGATGTTAGCATGTTGCTAAGCTAACAACACAGTACTCATATACATGTTGATATTTAATAATATGTAACTATTTGTCAGTATTAATTATAATCACATTGACATTCTACATTGCTTCCAAAAGCCCTATTGTTTACTCAGATTCAGTACTTAGCAATAAAACAATGCATGCTGAGATTGACTTTTCTAGCTGCTTTAGATGTTGATCAAAATAAGCGGTCTTAGAATTTAGTATAACTATCCTGCCTATGATTCTATGGTGGCACCATGGTACAGTGATGCTATCAGACACCAATGCCATGGTATTTTGATATATACGGTAGCTTACCATGGTACTGAATGATTCTTTGATTTTAAATAGCATGACATTTACAAGGTAGAACATACTTTAAATAATAGTTCAAAGAATACCATGGTATTACCATAGCACAAATCCAAAAAGACATGGTATTACACTTCAAAAACAATTTCTTACTTAGTATTTGTCTTATTGTCCAGTACAAATATCCAAACATTCTTAAATCAGGATACATTTATTGAAAAGCAAAATAATAAAGATATTAGGTCTTGTTTTCTGATAAATCTATCAAAATTAACTGAATTGTATCATCCTAAAAACATGTTATTAAAATGGTACATATGCCTAAAACATGGTTTTATCACGATACATGCCCAAAAACAAGGTATTGCCATGGTACACATCCAAAAAAACATGGCATTTTGTAAACGTGGAATTAGTATGATAAACATGCAAAATAAAAAATATTTTTTTTTTTATCATGGTCCACGTCCCAAAAACAAGGTATTACCAAGATCCAAAAAAAAAAAAAAACACGTGCCATTTTGTATCATGGTCAATGTCCCAAAAACATGGAATTAGTATGAACTACTTTAATTCCAAGATTGATACTATTAGAGATAAAATTGTAAAATGTAAAATTGTAACCATGCAGCCGTCAGCTACAGTATCGCATCAGACAGTGCACTATAGATCCCCTGAGGAACACTTCCACTCATTCTCTACTATAGGAGCAGTGTTAATTTCGTTGACGAATAATCTTTGTCATAATTTTTGTCAACAAAATTTTTTTCACCGACGACAACAAGACTATAACGAACTAAAACTCTTTTTGAATGACAAAAACTATGACGTAAATCTATTGA
>NW_015659111.1:6563-6810 GCF_001515625.1 Sinocyclocheilus rhinocerous
TCGACCACAACATTCTTTTGAATAGACTAGAAAACTTTGTTGGCATTAGTGGAAATGCATTAGCATGGTTCAAATTGTACTTCAGTTCATAGCAGTAAATGACGAGTTATCATATCGATCACAAGTACAGTATGGAGTGCCACAAGGCTCAGTACTAGGACCGTTGCTTTTCACACTTTACATGTTACCCTTTGGAAATATCATCAGGAAACACGGTGTTAGCTTTCACTGTTATGCTGATGACACT
>NW_015659111.1:7250-18875 GCF_001515625.1 Sinocyclocheilus rhinocerous
TACTCAGCTCTATATTTCTTCGTGGCCTGGCGAAACATACCAATTTGAAAAACTAGAGGAATGCATAGTCGATATTAAAAACTGGATGACGAGTAATTTCTTTCTGCTAAATTCTGAAAAAACAGAGGTGTTGATTATAGGACCTAAAAACTCTGCATGTAGTAACCTAGAACACTCTCTAAGACTTGATGGCTGCTCTGTCAATTGTTTGTCATTAGAATATCTTTCCTTTGAAAGCCACGTTTCTAGCGTTTGTAAATCTGCATTTTTCCATCTCAAAAATATATCTAAATTGCGACCTATGCTCTGAATGTCAAATGCAGAAACATTAATTCATGTGTTCATGACCTCAAGGTTAGATTATTGTAATGCTTTATTGGGTGGTTGTTCTGCACGCTTAATAAACAAACTCCAGCTGGTCCAAAATGCAGCAGCTAGAGTTCTTACTAGAACCAGAGAGCTGCGCTCTCAAAACTTTGGCAATTTGATACCTAGAATATCAAAATCAACTGCAGGCGGCAGAAACTCTGGAATAATCTACCTAACACTGTTTGGGAGGCAGACAGACTCTGTCAGTTTAAATCTAGATTAAAGACCCATCTCTTTAACCTGGGTTACACATAACACACTTACACATTTCTATTACTCAAATCCGTTAAAGGATTGTTAGGCTGCATTAATTAGGTCAACCGGAACTGGGAACACTTCCAATAACACACAATGTTCTTGTTACATCGTAAGAAGAATGGCAAGGTCAACCGGAACTGGGAACACTTCCAATAACACACAATGTTCTTGTTACATCGTAAGAAGAATGGCATCTACGCAAATATTAGTCTGTTTCTTTCTTATTCCGAGGTCGCCGTAGCCACCAGATCCAGTCCGTATCCAGCCCAGATGGTGGATCAGCACCTAGAGACGACCTCTACAGCCCTGAATTTCTGCGGAGGCCAGGACAACTAGATGAGCCCGAGAGACATATCCCCAGTGAAGACCTTGTCTCCTAGATGGCCATCGGGAAAGACCATGGAACCAGATGAGCCCTCTGCACAATCTAACTTTGCTGCAGCATGGATCAACCTGCTGGTTCGTCTGGCCGGAGGAAAACTGGCCCCCCGACTGAGCCTGGTTTCTCCCAAGGCTTTTTTCTCCATTCTGTCACCGATGGAGTTTTGGTTCCTTGCCGCTGTCGCCTCTGGCTTGCTTAGTTGGGCACACTTCATTTCCAGCAATATCGTTGACTTGATTGCAAAGATACTATTTAAACTGAACTGAGCTGGATGATGACATCACTGAATTCAATGATGAACTGCCTTTAACTGACTGGTTTCTCCCAAGGTTTTTTTCTCCATTCTGTCACCGATGGAGTTTTGGTTCCTTGCCGCTGTCGCCTCTGGCTTGCTTAGTTGGGAACACTTAATTTCCAGCGATATCGTCGACTTGTTTACACAGATACTATTTAAACTGAACTGAGCTGGACGATGACATCACTGTATTCAATGATGAACTGCTTTTAACTGAAAATTGAGTGTTTACTGTTGTCATTTTGCATCGACACACTATTTTCCTATTTAGATACTGTAAAGCTGCTTTGACACAATCTGTATTGTTAAAAGCGCTATATAAATAAAGGTGACTTGACTAGTATGATAAAAATAAAAATAAAAAGTTTGTTTTTTGTTTTTTTATCATGGTCCACATCCCAAAAACATGGTATTACCATGGTACACAAAAACATGATTTTATCACAGTACATGTCCCAAAAATAAGGTATTACCATGGTACAGATCCAAAAAACATGGCATTTACTATGGTATATATTGTAAAACATGGTTTTATCATGGTACACATCCCAAAAACATGGTATTACCATGATAAACATGCAAAAAACACAAAATAAAACAACAACATGATTGTATCATGGTCCACATTCCAAAACCTGGAATTACATGGAATTAAGGTCCTTGCACACTGAGTCCGAAATTTTCGTATGCATTTTTTCGTATTCGTCATCCTAAAAATTCATCACGTACAGAAACCTTGCACACTGAGTCCGATGCGTATTAATTAATCCGTTGCAAAAAAAAAACAACTATGCAAAACAGTACTAAATGGAGTCTTCAAGCCGTGAGGATGATTTTGTTGTCCTCTTGCTTCTTAAAAAGAGAAAAAGAAAGGAAATATTGGGTCCATCCAATCCTGAGATATAGAGAGGAAGGAGAGTTCCCCCTCCTTATTAAATGTGCACTAAGCGATTTTTGCTAAACGATGTTGATATTTGAAAGCACCAAAATAAACACGCCCATACCCCAACAGGACCTCTCCCTTATTTTTATTTACACAACTATGGCAATGACGCAATGAAGAAACGCAATACCTTAAATAAAAAACGCAATACCTCGGCGTCCGATTCGAGCCCTTCCCGCTCCTTGAGTTCTCTCCACCGCTGGAAAGCTGCTCCGATGTTTATGCGGGTCCTACCTCTTGCCTGATCATAACCCTTCTTTTTAATGTTTTGTTTCTCTGATATTTTCCTCTTTTTTATCTGCAATCTCTCTCTATCTACAGTCGATCTAATATTCATCCTGTGCACTCAAATTGAGATCTCTCTTCTCTCTGTCATTACAAGACACGCCCCCTTACTGCTGATTGGCTACAAGTGTGTTTTGGGACTCGGTCCGATGCTGTGATCAAAAGTATTTTTCAAAAATCGCTTAGTGCACCTTTAAGGAGCAGCGGGATTATCACGGGCGATTCAAAGTATACTTCAGGATGTCAGTGGCTCAGTTTGATGCTTTGCTAGCGATACTAGAGCCACATATTAAAAAGAAGAACACCAATTTCTGTGAACTCAGTGTGTAAGGATCTTTACGGTGCTTTGCGCTGCGAGACGAAGTAGATAAACTTGGCAATCGCCATTCTGGATTTTGGTGTTAGCTTGTACGGTGGCTCTGAATTGTCAAAACACCTCTCAAAATGCTTGCCACGGATGCGAAAAATGCAGAAAATCGAACCCGATCCAAATTTTTTTTATGACGGACGAAAGTTTCGGAGGCAGTGTGTAAACGTGATTGACACAACGTGAAGTCGTATTTATTTTCCAACAAGCGAAAATTTCAGACTCAGTGTGCAATGGCATTTAACATGTTAAACATGCAAAAAAAAAAATAAAAGTAATAATAAAATAAAATTTTAAGTTTTTTTTTTTTTTTGTCATGGTCAGAGTCCCAAAAATGGAATTAACATGATTAAAAAAAAAAAAATTACATGGCACACTTCCCAAAACATGTTATTAACATGATACATATGCAAAAAAACATGGTTTTATCATGGTATATGAAACATGCTACTACCATGTGACCTTTAAAAAAATTTTGTTAGTGTAATGAGACCTAAAGTCCAGTCTGGCCTCAGTCACGGGAGGGATGTGTTTCTTATCAGCTGGATTTATTCATAGGATAACATCAGGCCTGCATTCAGACAGTTATTTCCATTAGAAACATGTTCTCCCCGTGACCCTCAGCTGTCTGCGGCATGCCGAGCAGTGCTCAGAATGTGAAATATTTTGTTGTGAAAAGGTAGTTTCACAACCGTTACAATGTCTGATTTATAATTATTCAGGGTCAAATGCTAAAAAGCATTTCGTGTCGACCTGTCTTTTTTCATGACATGAATACTGAAGGGGGAATAAAAAAATACTTCTTTGTATACAATAACTTAACATCATTTTTGTTATGATCCGATAATGAAAATATTTATTTTCTTCTCTATTGCAGCACCCAGAATCACAACACTGCTTGAGACAGTTGACGCCTCTCTGGATCATAACGCTACTTTCATCTGTGAGGTTGATTCATACCCTCAAGCTGATATTACATGGACGCGGAATAACTACCCAATACGGTTTGAACTTTCTTCATTAATTAACTTGATTCTTATTCTATGCTATCCATAAAAATAAAAACAAAACCGTTTCTTCTGTATAGTCAGCAATTAGAGCTCAGCAAAGTCTCAAACTGTGCTCAGGTTACCAGTGGTTTGTAAAGCATCTGCTTCTTGAATGCAGGTATTATGATTCCAGATACATTATACGAGAAAATGGCCAAATGCTGATCATTCCCAATGTAAAGGATTCAGACAATGGAGAATACTGTTGCATTGCTAGCAATGGGATTGGAGAACCGGCCAAGAGCTGTGGAGCTTTACAGCTGAAGATGAGTATGTTCACATATGTGCTCGCATAACTCTGACAGCCATCAGGATATTATATCAGAACTACTTTGAGCATCTGTTTCCACTTTGTTTTTTTTGTTTGTGCTTCTTGCCATTGTTTTTGTATCTTAATAAAGGCTTGAAGATTTTCATTCTCACAGTTTGCGTTCACATGACATTTCTGTGGTAATTAGAAATGAGTAAGAAGTGTTTGAATTTGAATGTTATAATAGAATATCAATTTCAGTGAAGTAAAGGTCACTCTAATGAACTATTATTATTTTTAGAGCCTCAAATCAAAAGACATCCTACCAACATGACATTGATCGTGGAGTCCAAAGCAGTGTTGCCATGTTTAACGTTAGGATATCCAAAACCCGACATATCCTGGATTAAAGAAGATGATTTGATAAAGGTAAATGGATTGTCTTGTCTTAGTATTTAACATACAATTTTTTTTTCCCAGTAAGACTGTAACAAGGTTCAAAATGTATCAGTCATTGTGTGCTGGTGTCTTGTAGGTTAATAGTCGTATATCAGTTTTGGAATCTGGTTCCCTAAAAATTAACAACATCAAGAAAGAGGACGCTGGACAGTATCGCTGTGTGGCCAGGAACAGTTTTGGAATCGTGTACTCCAAACCAGTCACTATTGAAGTACAAGGTATGGCGTAAAATAGCTTTCATACTCATTCAAGTATTCTTGTCATTTTCAGGTTTTCTAATGCAATGACATTCTGACAATTTAAGTATGACTCTAGTGTCCAAATACTTTTTGAGGTCACTTTATGTTTATGGGCCAATGACATGCTTGCACATTGAATGATTGATTCAAAAATATTTAAAAGTAGACCTCTTTCATGATGAGCACACAGTTATTTAATATTATTATTATTATTATATTGGTGCAACTGATAATAAGCAGTCATTTAAAATAGCATGACTGCTATTTAAAAATATATATATATATACATATATATATATATATATATATATATATATATACTGACCCCAAACTTTTGAATAGACTAGTAGTGTATATTGTAACACAATATGTATATTTTGAATAAATAATGTTCTTTTTAACTTTTTTATTTATCAAAGAATCCTGAAAAAAGTATCACAGGCCCCAAAAAATATGAAGCAGCACAACTGTTTCCAACATTGCTAATAATAAGAAATGTTTCTTGAGCAGCAAATCAGAATATTAGAATAATTTCTGAAGGATCATGTGACACTGAAGACTGGAGTAATGATGCTGGAAATTCAGTTTTAATCACAGGAATTAATTACATTTTAACATACTTTCATATAGAAAACTGTTATTTTTAAATTGCAATAATATTTTACAAAATTACAGTTTTTTTTTCTGTATTTTTAATCAAATAGATACAGCCTTCATGAGCATAAAGAAACTTCTTAAAAAAAAAAAAACTTAAAAATCGTACTGATCACAAACTTTTTAACATTTTTAGTTATTGCATTCAAACTACAAAAAAAATGTCCAATGACTTGATGTGCTTTAAGTTCGATTTTTTTTTCAAGATTTTCCATTTTCTTATTCACCATTGACTTTCCTGTAGCTCCTGCCAGGATACTGAAAGTTCCCAAGGAGAAGAAAGTTCAGATCGGATCAGAGGTGACGCTGGAGTGTAATGCCACTGGCAACCCAATCCCATCCATAACTTGGCTTGAAAACGGCAATACGGTAAATCCTCTACTTTACACTCACTTTTCTCTCTTTCCCACCTTCCTCTTTGCCTCTCTCTTGCTTTTCTTGCTTGCTCTGGCTCTACGGAGTAAATTAATTGTACTTTCATCTCATCTTACTGTATCAGAGAGCAGAGCTCAGTGTGTTCATGTTAAATGTCAGGCGGCATAGCTCAAATGCGCTGCCAGTACAATGACGTTCTGCAGATGCTTCGGTCTGTGCTGCTATTAACAGGATTCAAACTACAATCATTCCTCAGGCCGCTGATCGGACAGCAGCAATAAGGTTTAAGCCGTATTGAGATCAAGAAAGGAATTCAAAACACCTCAGAGCTCTTATTATTTGGCATCGTTTTTCGTTGTGGATTTTGGTAGACAGATACAAAGAGAACCGAAAACTGATCAGTCTTACTTGAAGATATTGTCTGAAAACAAGCGTGTAAGTCTTTAAATCCAAGATTCAGATTTCTCAGGCTTCTGAACAAGCTGTGCTCTCTCTGTTTTCATTTGGATACCAGTAATCATATTTTAATACAATATTTTTTGAGATATTTGTAGATAAATATTGGTTTGGCTCAGCGGCTGTGGTTGAAACTTTTTTTTTTTGGCACGATGTGTAACAACAATAAGTAGTGAAGCAGAGAATGATCTCTCCGCTTGAGGCCATATATGTCCTAAATACAGGAGGATTTAACCATTGGATGACCAAACTGCTATATTTTCTCTTGTGTTTGGGTGATCTTTTTGTTGTAGAATGTTTTAGGTTGCACTAGTATACACTAGGTTTGCACATAATGCTTTCATTTATGCACAAACATTTTATTTTGATGTATTTATTTTATAAATATTGTGTTGACATACATGCTAATGAAACCAGATTTTATTTTATTTTATTTTATTTTTTTTTAGTTTGTAACATATCATATATATGTCTTCAGAGCAAAAGAGACAGACTAAATGTTACTCAACTATTTACATTTAACACAATCATGTTTAATTAATTAATTAATTAATTAATTTTTGTTTGTTTGTTTGTTTATTTATTTATTTTAGTGCTGTCAAACGATTAATTACGGTTAATCGCATCCAAAATAAAACAATTTGTTTACAAAATGTATGTGTGTGTACTGTGTACCTTTATTATGTATATATAAATACATACACATACGGTATATATTTTAAAAATATTTACATGTATGTATTTATATTCATATAATTTATGTTATACATAAATATATTTAAAAATATAAATATAACTTATCTTTCTTAAATATATACAGTACATGCATGTGTGTGCATTTATATATACATAATAAATATACACAGAACACATACATATATTATGTAAACAATAACTTTTATTTTGGATGCGATTCATCGCGATTAATCGTTTGACAGCACTAATTTATTTATTTATTCACACACTTGATTTTGGTAAATCAAGTTAAAATCAAAATACATTTCAGTTGATGTTTAACAAGCATTTAAACACAAGATTTTACATCAAAGGTTTTTTGTAATCATCAAAGAACATAAATTCAGTTTAATGTATGTAAACTTTTGATGACAATGTGTTATTATAATAATCTGTCTATTTGCCTTTTTTGGTATTTGTGGGACACATATTATAAATATCTATCTATCTATCTATCTATCTATCTGTCTGTCTGTCTGTCTGTATAAATAAACAAATAAACAAACAAACAAACACACACACACACACACACACACATACACACAGACACACATAAACAAATAAATAAATACTTTTATATTTTATTTAATTCAGTTGATATTTATTTTATTACAAGTAACAAACTGATTTTATGGTTTTAGTTAGCTAACTATAATAACCCTACTATAAAACATTTCAAAATAATAATAATGGTATTATTATGTTGTGGCAAAAATGTTTAACAAGCACCCAAGCAGAAGATTTTACATCAAAAGTGGTTTAATTGTACTTAAACCTTCATCAACAGTGTGCTAATTGAATGATTTGTCTATGTATTCCTTATTTGGTATTTCTGGGCCATATTTTTGAAATCCTCTCATTACTTGTCATTTAGACATTAGAATTTCATTGGGTTGCAAGACCAAATCATTAAACACTCCACCATCAAAGTCTTTGCCTTTGGAGCTATTTTCACTAATAATCTTATGTATAGCAATAGTTTATAAAAGGCATTTATATTATGATGAATAGTTAGAGCTGTCAGAGCAGACAGATAACGATAGAAAGATGAACTTTGACCTATGACCTCCAAAGCATCCCTGAAACCCGTGAGATGTTATTAGACGCTTTAAATAAAATGAGTTGTCTGAGTGTGTTTCTGGCAGGACTCGCAGCTCATTAGTTTTCTTTAGCCTGATGAAGTGCCTTCTAAAATCAGCTGCATGAGCACTTTGTCAAATATAGAGCCGTGATAGACATTCCTACAGGCTCTCATAATCATCTCATAAACTCAGCAAATCACATTAGCAAAATAGCAGGAGTCTTAGCACATCCAAACGATAAATAGAGGGATTTGTTATAATTGTTGAAATAATCATGTGACCCATCACTTCTATCCTTTTCTATTCTATTCTGCACATATACTGTACAGTGGAGATCGCTAGTGACTCTTTTGAACTACAAATACAAATAGTCTCCAGTTGCAGGGTGTATAATTTCTGTGCTATTAAAGATAATATCATAAATGTTTTATTTATTAAATTTAGTTGATTAGATGAGCCATTTATATGTACATCTGCGATCGCACATCAGCTGAATTTGTATTAATGCAGCAGTAATAGTAACTAATAGCTGTTATATTGCACGGCTACTTGCCAGAAGATTGTTTTGATTGTTATTATAATACCTTTGAGGTCTGTAAAATTATTATTATTATTTTGTTTTATAATTTTTAATGTTCTTGAAGAAGTCTCTTCTGCTCACCAAGGAGGCAAATATTTGAGCAAAAGTACAGTAAAAACAGTAATGATTTAAAACATTTTTACAATTTAAAATGACAGTTTTTTTTATGTGAATATACTGTATAATGTAATTTATCGTTGTGATCAATGCTGAGTTTTCAGCATAATTACTCCAGTCTTCAGTGTCACATGCTCCTTCAGAAATGCTGATTTGGCATGTATTATTATTATTATCAATGCTGTTCTGCTTCATATTTTTGTGTAAACTGTGATTTCTATGGTTTTCATGATTTGAGTTTTTGTAACATTTAAAAAAAAGTTTTTGTCACTTTTGATCAATTTAATGCATCTTCACTAAATAAAAGTATTAATTCCAATCAATCAATCAATCAATCAATCAATCAAAGTATTGCTGACCTCCAACTTGAATGTATATGGGCCACTCTACGGAATTGGCCCAAAGTCAGAGTTGGAGACGCCTTGAAAACGTCTTTTTCCAAAAAAAAATAAATAAAAAATATGTATGCAAATCATATAATATCCAAGGTACACATTTTTTGTAATTGTGCAGTTAATTCTCATATTGTATTTTCAGAAAGTTTTGGAATATTTGTCTTCTCCCTAAATTTGTCATTACCGAAGCACAGTGATACTAATTTAATTAGAAGGTTATATTGACCTGTTAAGATTTTGCTTACATCTAGATTGTAAATATATATTTTTGCTATTTTATTATTTTTTTTCAGAGGTGAATCAATAACAATTAAATTTTTAACAATATTTCAAGGGTAATTTATGAGATTTGTATTTTGAATCCAATTTTTCTTTGTAAAAGGCAAAAAGTTGATCATACTGATAACTGATTTCAAAGTTAAGGATTCATTAGTTTGAATGTACATTGAACCAAAAAATATTTTAAAACATCTTAGTTGATAATTCAGTATACTTTATTTTTTGACAAAACATCCCATGTTTCGGTAGTGACAGCACATTTTCGGTAGTGACATTAATGCTTTGGTTGTGACCACATCACATTACTGAATTTTAACTCACATACTAAAACCTTCTAAAATACAAAAACAAAATGCATAACTGTACTAAAATTTAGTTTATTTCCCGCAAATATGAGGATTATGTGTTCCACTTTACTCCCTACGAAACAATGATGACATGTTTCAGTAGTGACAATTTTAGATACTTTTGAACCTAGCTCAAATATGCTAATCAGCACATGGTTAGCTAGCACAGTTCTGAACAGTGTACATATAAAAACTAAATGTTATGAAATAACCCAAACAAGTGTGCTTAATTGCAGAAAAAGGTATTCGGTAGAGATGTTCCTTAAAGTTACACAGAGATTTTTCAGACTTTTGAAGACATTTACTTCAAAATGATGGAACCTATCTATTCACACCTTGTAGCTATGAGAGAGAGAGTGACACATAAATATTCCCTGATCATAAATTCATGGGTGTAGTTAAAATCAGTCTCGGCCAATAGACTAAAACATACACTGTTTCGGTAGTGACATGAAAAATGCGGGACATTTCTTTTTACATAAAGTTTCATAATTTATAAATAAAATAAAAAATAAATGAATATTTTTGAAATACTTTTTAAAATCATTAAAATTATACTTTTAAAAACAACAATGGAAAAAAAAAAAAAATATATATTTCAATATCATTTTCATAAGTTGAAATTTAGGGGTTAGGGTTTGGGACAGCGACCTCCCAGGTGAAAGTTCCCAATAAATGATGATTTTATATATATTAAGCTTACTAATATTTTAAATATTATTGTGGGTTTCAGTAGATAATAGAATGATCTTAATAAACGTCTAAGATATTAAGACTTACATGCTTTTTAAATGTTTTTTTTTTTTTGGTTGTCGGACAGTTATGCAGAATGGCCCATAAAGTCTCCTGTGTCTTTTATATTGCACATATTGTCATTTTCTAAAATGTAAACGCATTACAGTGTTTAGAGCATGTGAGGGTGTACCTGATATGATTTGTTTGTTGTGTGTAGATTTCCGGCGCGTCAGTGGAGGAGACGCTGGTGGATGAAGTCATCGTGTCTGTTCTGCGCGTGGTGGTTCATAAACCAGCTCTCTACACCTGTCAGGCTACTAACCAGCACAGCGGAGGAGCCAACACCGTCAAAGCCACAGCTAAAATAACCGTCTCAGGTGAGCAAAAGCACCAACGCTATCTCACAACCAATTCATACGTATTTTACGAGGTGGCTAATTTGTACGACCTCACTCGTACGATTTTGTATGATTTGTCTAGACACCAGTGACGGGTAGGTTTAGGGGCGGGGTTAGGTGTAGGTCATTCGCACAAATTCATGAGGTCATGGTTAGCAGCAATCGCAGCGACATAGACTTTAAGGGTGGAGCGAGACAGTCTTTGCTCCAACCCTTGCTGCAAAAAAGGAAAGCATGACCCCAATCGGGCATCTCCGGGGGTCTTCCCGACGAGAAGAATACCACTTGACGAAAAGGTTCCACTTCAAGTCGTAAGTGTGTCTCGTAGACGGTGCTCTCGCCGAAGTGATGGTGTCAACTACCTCTTGGGGTACCCGTACAGGGACCAGACATAAAGTTTCCAGAGGTCTGGACGCGGGTGCCACAGCGTGCCCCGTCTCTGAGTCAGTAGATCCTTCCTGAGAGGAATCTGCCAGGGAGGGGCTGTCACGAGGAGCATTAGGTCGGGGAACCAGGTCCGAGTGGGCCAATACGGGGCACAAGCAGGACCTGCTCCTCGTCCTCCCTGTCCTTGCC
>NW_015659111.1:18929-21107 GCF_001515625.1 Sinocyclocheilus rhinocerous
TCGGGGAGAGTTTGCTCTTTTCCCAGTTGACCTGAAGGCCCAACCGGCTAAGGTGCGAAAGCACCAAGTCCCTGTGTGCACACAACTGATGCTGAGACTGAGCTAGTATGACCCAGTCATTGAGGTAGTTGGGAATGCGAACGCCCTGTTCTCTCAGGGGAACGAGGGCTGCCTCTGCTACTTACGTGAAGACACGGGGCGACAGGGACAGCCCGGAGGGCAGGTAACAACTCTTGGCAATTGATATGCCAGTGCAGTTGGGGGCACGTCCATACCCCCGACACTGTGTGCCCGTTGTACGTGGCCCCCCAGCTAGTGGTGGAGGCATCCGTGTAAACCACAGCATGCCTGGAGACCTGTGCGGCGCGGAAGGTTCGACACATGAAAGTACGCATCCTTCAGGTCGATTGATGCAGACCAATCTTGGGGACGGATGCATCCGAAGATGTGTTTCTGCGTCAACATCTTGAACGGTAACCGGCGAAGGGCCCGGTTCAAGACACACAGACCCAAGATTGGTCGTAACCCACCACCTTTCTCGGGGGGGATGCCGGGCGAACTAAATCGCATAGCCGAGGCTGATGGTCCAACGAGACGAAGCCAACGAGACGGGTTGGGTAGCGCTAGCCAGGCACCCAGATACTGTGCAAGCTAGACCAGCGGAACCACCGCCGTACTCGCAGTGGGACAGCAAGGTGGAACACACGGACCCAACTCGGGCGGCTTGTGAGTGGACCGAAGAGGGGTCTGAGTGTGCGGTGCAACGCTTACCTGTCAAGACACACAGACCCAAGATTGGTCGTAACCCACCACCTTTCTCGGATACAATGACGTAAGGGCTGTAAAGGGATCGGCTCTATCGCATCCTTCGCCAGTAGGACTGCGATCTCCGCACGCAAGACAGAGGGGTCTGAGTGTGCGGTGCAACGCTTACCTGTTTCCACAGTTTGGCAGAGGGTGCGTGAGTAGGACCTTTGTTGACGGTCTCAAACCGCCCGCTGCTGCCTGCTGACAATGAAGGAGGATGAGTGTGGTCCGGTGCTGGTCCGTCCTCGACTCTCCGTGCCCTCCTGGGACCCAGGGACAAAGAAAACCACTCTTGTCAAGATTTTCCAGATTCTCCACCCAGCCCTCCTCCGCGGGAGAGAGAGGTGCCTTCACCATCCCCCAAAGAGCAGCTTCCTCCGTGGAGGCGGTATTAGGACACAATTGCATCGCAACCGACGCTGAGAACCAGCGCGAGCCACCCCGAGAAACCAATCATTCAACCTCGAGGGCCTGGGACGCGATGAAGGTTTCCACTCAAGCCCTGCCCTCTAGGCGGGTAGAAGCATAGCCGACATCTCTGGATCCGATTCAGGCCCTGTCACCATCCCGGAGGGCGGCAGCGCAGCCGGATCTTCCTCTCCAGAGAGCTCTCCCTCCGATGCAGTGATCGACATCCGGTCGTCGGGAGGAGCACCGAAGGATACCGCTGGTACGCACTTTGAAGAGGGCCCAGCGCGTTCCTTTGGCGGCTCAACTGGTTGCGAAGCACTAGAGGAGCGATGGTCCCCCGAGGGTTGGTTCCCTGAGGGGCTTGCCACCACTGTAACTCTCAGACCGCCCGTGCTACTGCCCGAAGTAGTCCACGCCTGGCTGCCGCCAGAATGAACACTAGATCGCGGCAGAGGCAATGGAGCTCTGCCCCCCTGGAGGAAACGAACGAACACTAGATCGCGGCAGAGGCAATGGAGCTCCGCCCCCCCTGGAGGAAACAGAGCCTGGCCCGCAGCTCCGAGATGGTCATTTTCCACAGTTTGGCAGAGGGTGCGTGAGTAGGACCTTTGTTGACGGTCTCAAACCGCCCGCTGCTGCCTGCTGACAATGAAGGAGGATTCAGGTAACAACCGCATCCAGAAACTCACGGGTGAAACGGCATCCTTAAAAAGACGATCCGTCGTCTTTACAAATATGCACCTGCTTATTGTACTCTTTTAGAGAAATTGGGAAAATTTGAAATTTTAGGGAAATGCTCTTTTACGTGCTGAGACGCACAGGGGAAACGGCCGTTTGCAGCACGACAGGGGGGTAGTGCAGCCTGAAGTGCGCAACCCACTCGACACAGGAACGACCACCGCTGAAGCGCCGTCCGCCAACACAAAAAACTCCCGAGAGCGCGCTAGACTCGTCACACAC
>NW_015659111.1:21323-25880 GCF_001515625.1 Sinocyclocheilus rhinocerous
TTTTAGGGAAATGCTCTTTTACGTGCTGAGACGCACAGGGGAAACGGCCGTTGCAGCACGACAGGGGGTAGTGCAGCCTGAGTGCGCAACCCACTTGAGACAGGAATGACCACCGCTGAAGCGCCGTCCACCAACACAAAAAGCTCCCGAGAGCGCGTTAAACTCGTCACACACGAAGCAGTTTGGTAGGAGCAGAACGATGTTGTCGCTTGGCTCCTCGGAGTGACCGACTGAAAGGGAACAGTATTTTATATATATGATGAACTGCACAAAAAAGTACCATGCTAATTTGGAAACAACATTAATCATAATACTATGGTATTTAAAGTGCACTGGTGTACACTACCGTTCAAAGGTTTGGGGTCAGTAAGATATTTTATTTTATTGACTGATTGATTGAGAGAGAAATTATTACTTTTATTCTGTAATGATGAAAAAAATTGCATTAATATTTCACAATATTACAGTTTACAATTTTTATTATATTTTTGATCAAATAAATGGTGAAATACCCATATTTCTAAACAATAGTGTACCTTTAAAGTACCATTATATATTTTTTATACTGCTTTGATAAATGTCATAGTACTAGATCACACAGTCAGAGTACCAAGTTACCACTGGAGTGTATTATTTTCAGGCTGTGATGTCAGCAGTCATAATGTTTTAGCAAAATCAATTTGAAATGCTTCTGTTAATAAAGGCCCATGAAACAAGTCTTGTAAACACACACCCGCTGTGACCCACTGTTTCAGCCATATGCTTCTCTGGGTGCTCTGTGTAAATATGAAGTGACTGCTCTCGAAGTTTCAGCAGCTGTGTTTCTGCTGCCAGTATTTCACTCAGCTTCCCCTATGTTTGCATAGCTGTTCTTTTGCCTCCTCCAAGCCCCGAAACGCATCCTTGCACAAACATGCCCCAAAAGCCGTCTTGTGCCACTTGAGCCATGTAGAGAATGTGTACAATACGATTAGGCAATATGGCACTGAATTATTGAATTAACTGAATAATATATGCCTGTGTTTATCTTTTTGTTACCAAACATTACCAAAAAAATTACCAACAAGTACCAATTACATGGCTCTCTGGTATACCGCAAACTTATTGGCCAATCACTATTCTGAAATATATTGATTGTTATTTGTTTATTATGGAAGTGGTATCTAAAAAGAAAGACCTCAAGTCCGTAAACTGTTTGCTTCTGTGAAGTAGGTTCTTGAGGCCTGTCACATTAAAATCAGGAGGGCCGTTAAACTTCACACCTGCTGTATCTGTAGAAAGACCCCCGTGCTCTGTGTGTGTCCTCGTCTCATTCACACAAACACTGCGTCACAGAAGCATGCTCAGGCCTGCAGCGTGGATGTGTTGCTCTCTGACATTAAGCAGATATTGTTTGTGCTCTTCTCTCTTCTTGGGTCTGTTTCTGGTGGTGGACTCTGGATCCTGTAACTTTCCCATAGAATGGAGGTAAGAATGTAATTTGCATCCTATTAAGTGGTACTTTAATATGCAGTATGACCTTGTGGTCGTCTTTTCTCTATACAGTTTTACCTGGGTAAATCTCACAAAATCTGTTAAGAACTTCAAATCTCAAAGTGTATTGCATGACTCAAGCTGACTGGTCATGAAGAGCGTGCGTTTACACTGAGTGGAGCTGTTTTACTGGAAAGAGCCACTCAAATTGAGTCAGTGCGTCTCTGTTGATTGAAATGATAAATGCAAACATACACATGTGCTGGACAATGCAGTACACTCCTGCCGTCAAAACCGAGCTATTATCCGACTGTTCAGATTCATCATCTGGATGCAATTAAAGCGAAGTTACACAGAATGAAGTAATTGTGAGAACTGCACTTTATTCCTGTCAGTTGTGCAGTGTGTACATGAGTCAGCACGCAGTCATGAGACAGTCATGTATGGAAGCCTTGAAGGGACATCTTTATATAACTGAACCATTCTGTTTAGTAGAAGTCAATGATGGAGGGCAAAGTTACTCTTTGACAAATTACACACAACATCTCATAAACACAGTTTGTTATTATTTCTGAGGAGAGGAGAGCTTTTACGTTTCAAAACCATCAGACTTAAGAGTTTTATCTGACACAATTAAATGAGTAAAAAATGTAAATTGAAGGAGGGAGCCAAGTCATATATTGGAGCCAACGTATTTAAATGTGCTCTTTTTACTTTAGCAAGCTTTAAGATGGTAATAATATATTTCAAAAGAATATACTTAAGTGTGAACTAAATGTAAAGTTTTCGGACACCTAATTCCATGTTTTTTATGGAATACTTAGTATTTAAATATATTTG
The DNA here is from genome assembly GCF_001515625.1 of Sinocyclocheilus rhinocerous. Lineage (NCBI taxonomy): Eukaryota > Metazoa > Chordata > Actinopteri > Cypriniformes > Cyprinidae > Sinocyclocheilus > Sinocyclocheilus rhinocerous. Next base: position 23,637 of record NW_015659111.1, read on the forward strand.
TAATTGCACATTTGTAAGGATTAAGTTGCAATTAAATACATTTAAATATATTAACTTTAAATATAATATTATAATTATAATTAAAATTATAATAACTGTACATGTGATTTACTTTGTATATAAATAAGTGCACTTCTTTAAAGCATGACAAAAGATTAATGTGTGTTTGAGTGTGTTTGTGTTCATCAATTAAAGCAGCACATTGATATGGAACGGTGATTAAACTGACTTGGAACTACCTGTGCATTAAACGGTTTTAATGCATACCTGCCAGCCAATCAAAATCCAGTATTCAGACAGACCATGGAATAAATAAATAAATAAATAAATAAATAAATAATATTTATTAACTCTGATAATATTGTTTATTAAATCTAAAACTAAAACCATTAAACATCATTACTTGAAATAAAATAAGCATGAATGTTTTCGTTCAGTTTAAGTTGAAGCACTAAAACAACTAAAGCAAAATAAAAAAAAATAAAAAATCTAAATAAATAAAAAAGCATACTAAAGTTTATAAAAACTATAAAACACATAAAAAGTAATAAAAAAAGGTCAAAAACACATATTTATGTAGTTTCCTACAGAAACTATGTGTAACACAATGAAAACACTTAGCAAAACACTATGTTATTCAAACATGGAGGATACACTACTGTAGGAGACATTGCTGGAAACTGGAACACACTAAACATAAACATAAACAATACCTGGCAGTGAAACAAAGGAAACACAGGGCTTAAATACATGAGTGTCTATGCTAGTATATAAATTATACTAAAATAACACTGAATTACACTACAAGTACACATTCATTACAATTAAGCGCACTTCCTTTTAAAATAGTTATTATTTGGACCATTAAACGGCACCCAGAACATGCGTAAAAAAGCCATTCAGAATGCCTTTGCAACCATATAGCAACCTGATAAAAACCACACAGAACACGCAGAAACCACACAGTATGTGTTTAATGTTGCATTGTGATGTCTTATCTGATTTAGACTGTACAAAGGCAGCGCAGGCTACTGCAGCACATACAGAGGCGACGTGTGTCGGAACGAGCTCCGTAGGGACGTGCTGGTGTTTTTTAACTATTCTCTTCCAAACCCGGAGGACGCTCAGGAGTACCTGGCCCAGAGCGCATGGGGGGAGCTGGACGGGGTGAGCTCATTCTGCAGGCCCGCTGCCAGATCACTGCTCTGTCACGCCACCTTCCAGGACTGCAACCCGTCTGGACTCGGACCAGCACCCAAACCTGTCTGCAGGTAATGCAAATGAGCTGATACCATGCAGAATATACCTATACCAGAAAATATACAGTAAACCAGAAGAAGCCAAAGAAACATATAGGCTATGAGTCATTCTTTGTTGCCTGGATCAGATTTCCTAACATTGCATCAGAAAAAAGCATATCTTTACTGAAAAGGAAACAGCACTGGTGAGCTGTGAAACATGAACCTGTTCACAGAATGACAACCGGATAAATTAGTTATAGATTCTGTGTTTTGACAAATGGCTGACCTTTAGCTTTTATTCTGTACTTACATGTCACCTATAATAACATTTGGAATATAACAGATTTTTTATTAAAAACTAAAAAAAAACAAACAAACATGAAATTTCAGCTTTGCCATCTACCAGTTGTTATCTAGCAGTTTCTGGAATAAAAAAAAATTATAAATAAATAAATAAATAAATAAATAAAAATAAATATATATATGAAGAGTTTGGTTCCAAAACGCTATAAATCCATTTGGATTAATTTGAGTAAAAATGTGTTTTCTTTACGAAGAAAGTGGCAAGATGAAAACCACTATTTTCTGTTTCAAACTTTCACATTGCATGCATCATCTTGTTAATGCTATAAATTAATTACAACAATAAAAGAAAATTTCATCATGAACATACATGAACAACAATATCACATTAAACCACAGAAATTCTAAAATGACATTTCCCTTACATTCAACTTCCAAAAGTGCATTCATCTTTTCCATGTTACATTCATTTAGTTGACAAGTGCTATACGCTGTATTAACAAAACATTAATGGCATAAATAAAAACACTTACACTGACATGCTACGCAATATCGCGTTCATAATCGAATGTGATTCATCTGCGATTATGAATGCGATATAGCAGTGATCTACGGCTCTGTGTATTAAATGCCGCTCCATCTGAAAGCACGTGATGGAGATTTACTATTAATCACAGAACCGGCTTTACTGACGAGATGC
>NW_015659111.1:26000-27103 GCF_001515625.1 Sinocyclocheilus rhinocerous
CAACACAACGAAATTAGCACAACACAACGGAAACACATCGCACCACAATGAAATTAGCACATCACCACTGAAACAAGCCGCAACACAACAATATTAGCACAACACAATGGGAAAAAGCTGCAACACAACAAAATTAGCACAACACAATGGAAACAAGTCGCAACACAATGAAATTAGCACATCACCACTGAAACAAGCCGCAACACAATGAAATTAGCACATCACCACTGAAACAAGCCGCAACACAATGAAATTAGCACATCACCACTGAAACAAGCCGCAACACAATGAAATTAGCACATCACCACTGAAACAAGCCGCAACACAATGAAATTAGCACATCACCACTGAAACAAGCCGCAACACAATGAAATTAGCACATCACCACTGAAACAAGCCGCAACACAATGAAATTAGCACATCACCACTGAAACAAGCCGCAACACAATGAAATTAGCACATCACCACTGAAACAAGCCGCAACACAATGAAATTAGCACATCACCACTGAAACAAGCCGCAACACAATGAAATTAGCACATCACCACTGAAACAAGCCGCAACACAATGAAATTAGCACATCACCACTGAAACAAGCCGCAACACAATGAAATTAGCACATCACCACTGAAACAAGCCGCAACACAATGAAATTAGCACAACACAACAAAATTAGCACAACATAATGGAAACAAGTCACAACACAACGAAATTAGCACAACACAATATAAACAAGTCGCAACACAACAAAATTAGCACAACACAACTGAAACAAGCTGCAACACAATGGAAACAAGCAGCAACACAATGGAAACAAGCAGCAACACAACGAAATTAGCACAACACAATGGAAACAAGTTGCAAAACAACAAAATTAGCACAACACAATGGAAACAAGCCGCAACACAAAAAAATTAGCACAACACAATGGAAACAAGTCGCAGCACAACAAAATTAGCACAACACAATGGATACACGCCGCAGCACAACAAAATTAGCACAACACAATGAAAACAAGTCACAGCACAACAAAATTAGCACAACACAATGGAAACGTGCCGCACCACAACGAAATTAGCACAACACAATGGAAACAAGTCGCA
>NW_015659111.1:27373-50320 GCF_001515625.1 Sinocyclocheilus rhinocerous
AAACAAGTCGCAACACAATGAAATTAGCACAACACAATGGAAACAAGTCGCAGCACAACAAAATTAGCACAACAGAATGGAAACAAGTCGCAACACAGAAAAATTAGCAAAACACAATAGTAACAAGTCGCAACACAACAAAATGAGCACAACACAATGAAAACAAGCTGCAACACAATGAAATTAGCACAACACAATGAAAACAAGTCGCAACACAACGAAATTAGCACAGCACAATGAAATTAGCACAACACAACGAAAACAAGCTGCAAGACAATGAAATTAGCACAACACAATGGAAACAAGTCACAACACAATGAAATTAGCCACAACACAACGGAAACAAGTCGCAATACAACAAAATTTGCACAGCCCAACAGAAACAAGCTGCAACACATCGGAATTAGCACAACACAACGAAATTAGCACAACACAACGAAATTAGCACAACACAATGGAAACAAGTCGCAGCACAACAAAATTAGCACAACAGAATGGAAACAAGTCGCAGCACAACAAAATTAGCACAACAGAATGGAAACAAGTCGCAGCACAACAAAATTAGCACAACAGAATGGAAACAAGTCGCAGCACAACAAAATTAGCACAACAGAATGGAAACAAGTCGCAGCACAACAAAATTAGCACAACAGAATGGAAACAAGTCGCAGCACAACAAAATTAGCACAACAGAATGGAAACAAGTCGCAGCACAACAAAATTAGCACAACAGAATGGAAACAAGTCGCAGCACAACAAAATTAGCACAACAGAATGGAAACAAGTCGCAGCACAACAAAATTAGCACAACAGAATGGAAACAAGTCGCAGCACAACAAAATTAGCACAACAGAATGGAAACAAGTCGCAGCACAACAAAATTAGCACAACAGAATGGAAACAAGTCGCAGCACAACAAAATTAGCACAACAGAATGGAAACAAGTCGCAGCACAACAAAATTAGCACAACAGAATGGAAACAAGTCGCAGCACAACAAAATTAGCACAACACAGTGGAATCAGGTCACAACACAACGAAATTAGCACAACACAATGGAAAACAAGCCGCAACACAACGCAATTAGCACAACACAACAGAAACAAGCTGCAACACAACAAAATTAGCACAACACAACGGAAACAAGTCGCAACACAGCGAAATTAGGACAATATAAAGGAAACGAGCCGCAACACAATGAAATTAGCACAATACAATGGAAACAAGCCACAACACAATGAAATTAGCACAACACAATGGAAACAAGCCACAACACAACGGAAACAAGCCGCGACTTCGTTGTGTTGTGCACTACTGGGCTCCCGTAAGAAACAGGGCTACGTTTCTCGATAATGATTGACCTTAGTGTTTAAGAGCTGTTTCTGTGAGTCATTTTACGAACATTCGTTATTGTTTCACATACGTTTCCCAAAAATGCACTAAACACAATCGCACGTACCCTGCTTTAAGTGCTACTTAGGAGTCGCTTTCCGTTTGTCAAGTGCTGAAATGTCAATTTATAGATTGGCTCGTAATTGTAGTACACACTCGTTTATTGAAATGTTAACCTAATGCTGCGTTCCTGACAGCCCGGATATAATATAATATAATATAATATAATATAATATAATAGTTATAAGTATAATATTAATCTACTATATATAATAATATATATTATATATATATAGTAGATCAATCTTATACTTATAGATTAATTTTATACGATATAGTATAAAATATCTGTAGAGATGTTATTTCCGGGTCAAATACATGGCTGGTTTTAGTGCACGTCAGCAAGTCATTTTTTGAGTTTATCCCTGTTTTTCCCAGTCTTTGAAACATATTTCCTATATTCCTATTTTTCCATATTTCAGTGTTAAATACTTTTAAATTGTTGTTTTGTAATAGATTTTTTCTTTGAAAAGCAAGACAAAACAGTAAAAAGCACATTTTGGCTATTTAATTTGTGCAGTGGTGAAAAAAATTGGCAAAATACATGGGAAAAAAAACAACAACTCAAAAAACCTTGTTCGGTTTTCGGCCTTCGGCCCAGTATTTCATTTTGTTCGGTTTCGGCTTTGGCCAAGCATTTTCATTACGGTGCATCCCTACAATAAAGTACAATCAAAAACTTTAATTATAATCACATTGCACTTGAATGAAGTTAAAGGTGTAATCTGTCGATTGTCCTGCAGGTGACCTCATAATTCTTTCTTTTTATGATGTATGTAGGTATTTACAATTACTCCAGAGCACTCGTAGATCTACGAGATCTTTTCAAGTACTACTTAAGTTACGATGGTTTTGGGATATGGTCCGCAAGTCTAAGATGATTCGTGCGATCGTTTTTACGATCAACTTAAACTTACGATGCTTTTGGGAAAGGCAGCCCTGGTGTATTTATATTATATTGTGCACATGCATATTTGTATTATATTTAACTTAATTATTATATTTTAAATAATGAAATAATTTAAAAATAATAATTTGAATTTGAATAAATAAATAAATAAGTAAAGTGAAGTAAAGTAAAATAAAATAAAATAAATCAAATATAGTTTTACAATATGATACAAAATACAATATGACATGATTTTCCTCAAGCACAGAAACGGCACCACATACAAAAAAAGACCCATAGTGCTATTTAGTAAGTATTAATTTAGTAGATGCTTTTATCCAAAGCAGGTCACAGTAGTGGAGCAACCTGAGGTTTGCTCATCATGCTTGAGCAAACAATGGTGGTTGACCCAGAAACCGGCAAGTTTTCAAATGCTAGCCCTAAGCTTTAACCACTAAACCACCCATGCTATATATATATATATTTCTACATACGCTGTGCTGTTTTGTCACAGGGAGCACTGTCTGGCAGTGAAAGAGCTGTACTGTTATAAGGAGTGGCGCTCTGCTGAGGAAAGATCTCATCGAGGGTTCCCACATAGCATCACTCTCCCAGAATGCACCTCTCTACCCAGCCAACAAGCAGACCCATCCTCATGCACAGCGGTTCCTTACGTTGGTAAGCGTGACACGCTATTATATAAACATACATTTTTAGTTCTGAAAATCCTGTGATATTTTGGGGCTGATTGTCAATGATGTTCATAAAGCATCCGTCCCATGAAAACAATGGGTGTTAGAGGAAAAACTGCCACGTAAGGTTCTTGGCAGGACAATGCTGTAGATTTTATTTGTTTATATGAAATGCCTCGTGAGGAATGTGAGGACAGCAGACCTGTCGATGGACAAGATTACGGTGGTTTATAGCCAAAGCATGTGAGGAAGTTGGGGAGATTGGACAGCTGAGTAAATGTTCCCATCTAAATGTTTCCATGCCATCTTTGCAAGCTCTTGTCTTGCTCATGGATTGGCAAAATTTTGTGGGAAGCAGCAATGAAATGGTAATTATATACTGCAGGAGAGTGACAATTAGGCTGTGTATCTTCTTGAAGCCTGCAGACAGAAAAGTAACTAATCTTAATGAGTAAAATGAATAAATCAATTAACAACGCACTTTTTTTGTGTTATACAGATCTCAATAAAGACCAAGTTACAAGTAAGTGAGAATTTGACTTTGCTTTCTTCACGTATGGTGGGGTGTAAAAGTGGAAGATATATAGAGATTTATTTTTATTTACACTTGAACAACAATACTACTACTTCTACTACTACTACTACTAATAATAAATTGTGTAATAATTACTAATTCGATTTGTTTAATAAAATAATAATTATTATTAATTATTACATTATTTAAAATTAGCAAACACAGATGCATGTTTACTAGCAGACCTTTGGACTCCAGTTTGCATTAAACTTCAATAATGATCATAACAGCACACATTTAATTTTATTTGACCATTTACAGTTTATATGTTCTTTAGCAACATGTTACAATGACAAAGGAAGATTTTACCAAGGAACTCACAACATGACAGCATCTTCCATTGCCTGTCAGCGATGGAACCAGCAGGTACATGTTTGTTTTAAAGTCAGCATAGCAAAATTTACAAATAAATGTTCCTATACTCTTATTTTGTGCAATTATTTAATGCATTTTTTTTTTCTGAGGAAAGTCTAATCTACAAAATCTTGTAATAACTAGTCCTATCACCTATTCACCAAGGATTATGTCATCTAGGCCGCACGGGCAGGGAAAATAATGTTAGCTAGTAGATAGACAAGTAGCTATGTATTTAGCTTTAGATTATTGTTACAGGTAATGCAGTCTGTCTAGTCTTCCACAATGGTTAATGCAGTCGTGTAATAAAGGTTATGACAATAATAGCAAATAACGTACATGTTTGTTTTAAAGTCAGCATAGCCAAATTTACAAATAAATGTTCCTATACTCTTATTTTGTGCAATTATTTAATGCATTTTTTTTTTCTGAGGAAAGTTTAATCTACAAAATCTTGTAATAACTAGTCCTATCACCTATTCACCAAGGATTATGTCATCTAGGCCGCACGGGCAGGGAAAATAATGTTAGCTAGTAGATAGACAAGTAGCTATGTATTTAGCTTTAGATTATTGTTACAGGTAATGCAGTCTGTCTAGTCTTCCACAATGGTTAATGCAGTCGTGTAATAAAGGTTATGACAATAATAGCAAATAACAATAGATTTGACAAAGATATGCTTTTGGCATATGCCAAGGTGCTCTGGAGGAGGATTTGACCAGCATTGCTAAGTTATAGTATTGGGCAAATGGTTAGAATTGCACATATTAATAAACAAACGTTCATTTTAACATGCTATAATTTTCCCTTGTGGCTATAATCAAATATACTTTTTTTTATGTCACTATCCTAAAAATATAACCTACCCCTAAAAAATTTGAATGCTGCATGTTGGCATATGCTCAGTGACCTTCAACAGATATGAACACAGGAAACAAATGTTTTTACAGCAAAAACAATGGAGGGTCAGAATACATAAATCCAGAGGTTTCCTTTGAAATGAAGTTTTTAATGGAGAAGATTTTGTCTCTTTTCAAAACAGTGTGGAAAGGTTTAATGCATGCGGTGGGATTCAACCTCACAGTGCTGGAAATATCAGGGATAATGGGAATATTGAATTTAGCCACAGAGGTTTGAGTTTCTTGGTTGACCGCTCTGTTTTTATCCCACTCAGGATCCCCATCAGCATAGACTCTCTGTAGATGTGATTCCTGAGTTGCGAAATGCAGAAAACTACTGTCGTAACCCAGGCGGAGAGAGTGACAGGCCATGGTGCTACACCACAAACCGTAATGTACGCTGGGAGTACTGTCTGGTGCCCAAATGTGGAGAAGGTATATAAATGTATATCTCACGAATAAATAAGATAAACTAGAACAAAGCTAAGAAAATTCAAAATTATTTTTGACTGGGGTAGCTAATGCTAGATTGTCAGCTAACTCTGAAATATAATACAAATGCTGGTCCTGGCTTATCATTATTTTTCTTTTATTCAGTTATGAGTGTGAAGACTGCACCCTCCATTACAAAACCGGTCCAGATTTACCCACCTCCTCCTGTGTCTACAGCCTACTCAATGAGCGTTATCATCTTCATCATTTCTGGCTTCGCTGGGGCGGCCTTCTTTACCATACTCATCCTCATGTGCCACAGGCGAAAGAAAATGTGGCAAAAGAGGAAAAGGTGAATAATGGACTGTAAAGTCTCATTTATAGTCATTTACAATCATATAGTCTCTCAATACAATTACCGGCACTGGGAAAAGTTGATGGCTCAAACCTTTAAAATAGGGTTCCTCAAATCCGGTCCTGGAGGGCCGATGTCCTGCAGAGTTTAGCTCAAACTCTGATCAAGCTTACCTACCTGTGATTTCCTAGTGATCCCCTTGATTAGATTGCTTAGTTGTGTTTGATCAGGGTTGGAGCTAAACTCTGCAGGGCATTGACCCTCCAGGACTAGATTTGAGGAACCCTGCTTTAAAAAGTGTGATCCATGAGGACTGATGTGGGACAGGGGTGCCTGTAGAGTTCATTTCCATCCCTGCACCAACAGAACTTAATGTACTTGTGAAGTGCTCCTGTTTGATCTTAATTAGCTGGTTCAACTCTGTTTGATCAGGGTTGGAGCTGAATTTGCAGATAGTAAGGACTTCAGGAACAGGAATGTACCAAGATGTACCAAGTGGGCATTGCTATCAACATCTGTTGTTGGTCCTGAAACAACATTCCTATTAAACAATCATAGTCCAAATCTTAAATCTAACCCTAACAGGACACACAATCAAAATTACTCCAGAACAGGGATGGCCAACCCTGCTCCTTGTGGGATACCATCCTGCAGAGTTTAGCTCCCACCCTAATCAAACACACCTGAAATCAAGGTGTTCAGGATGATTTGAAAACAAAGGTTTATTGGAGCAAGACCTGAACTGAAATCTGCAGGAATGTAGCCCTTTAGCAGCAGGGTTGGCTATCCCATCTCCTGGAGGTACACCATCAAACAGAGTCTTGCTCCAATTCTGCTCCAACACCCTTGTCTGTAATGTTCAAGTAATCCCGGACACCTTGGTTAGTAAAACTCTGCAGGAAGGTGGCTCTCCTGGAGAATTGAATGCCCTTGCTCTTGAGAACTCTCACTAAAAATGTACTTGAAGTTGCTTTGTAATTACTTACAAAAAAATGGTTGCATTTCTTAAATTATTAGCTGAATGCATCTAAATAACACAGTTGTGCTTCTATATTCAGTAGGGTGCTGGAGACGCCTACTCTGACTACCCTCCCCTCAGAGCTCTTGCTGGACAGACTTCATCCCAACCCCATGTACCAACGACTGCCTCTCCTTCTCAACTCTAAGCTCCTCAGTCTCGAATATCCACGCAACAACATTGAATATGTCCGTGATATTGGAGAGGGGGCCTTCGGTAGGGTGTTTCAGGCAAGGTGAGAGCTACCAAATGTTACAAGCAAATGTAACACCAGTGGTGCTAATGTCTGTTCTTGTTTGCCACTGTCAGTGTTTATACGGACAGTCCATCACATGATTTCTTTTGTAGGGTTTTGTCAGAGTGAACTTTTATAGTGTGTGAATTATTAAGTAAACCCAGTTTTAAGGACAATGACTGAACTCTCAGAAACTCTCTTCTGACTCACCAGTTAGATATGAGACTACATAAACCATGAATCAGCATGCAAAGGTTTGACGTGTACAGACCAAATAGTCCTGATATCAGATATATAGAGACCCTGGGAAGTACAGCAGTGGGTAAAATGTATACACCATATGGCTGTCTCCTGAAATAGGAACTTGGATAGGCCTAGTAAACATCTGATGTGTTTCATTATGAAACTTCCCTGTAGACACTATCGTGTGAGCGAGCCCTGCTGAGGTGGTTATTTATAGTTGCCCATTAGAAAAGTGTTTACTTCTCCAGGAACACACAGGAGCCTTCAGCACAGGAAGTGTAATCTTAATGGTATTCGAAGCTGGTTCTTGAGTTAGTGCCATTGTGGTTCTGTTTCCAAAGTTTGGCATCACCATTTAAACTATTTTGAAAGGCTTTATGACCTGTTTGTCAATGTGTGACAGAGAAAGCTGGTTTGAGATCAGTGAAGGTGGCCTGTTACTCCAGGCCAAGAAAGTAATTTCTCAGTTAAGCAAGTCAGACTACTATGCCTACTACATTACTTCAAACACAGGATAAAAGCTCATAAACTGATTGATGTTCCAGGTTTGTACTGCTACAAATCCCTCAGCAGGATCAGCAAATTACTGCAATGTGATTCCCAATGTGCCTGCTGTTCTTTAGAGCCCCTGGTCTTTTGCCGATGGAGCCGTTCACCATGGTGGCAGTGAAGATGTTGAAGGAGGAAGCTTCGGCTGATATGCAGAACGACTTTCAAAGAGAAGCTGCACTCATGGCTGAGTTTGATCACCCCAACATTGTCCGTCTCCTGGGTAATGTATCTCAACTGTATGCCTTCAAAGGCTTGCACCATACATCTGCTTGAGGACTTTCCTAAAATGAACCACATCTGCTTCCTATTACACTTATGTCCTTTCCTTAAGGGTACCACACAACTGAAAAAGCCTTAAAATAGCTTGACTTATCCATTTCAGAGTTGACCCAGTGTGTAACCCTGGATCAGTCCCCTCTGTGGCATTCCGGAACCAGATTCAATGCCTCGACCCAGTGTTAGAATAACAGAAGGATATTTTTGGTTAGGTATCAACTGTTGGAAGCACAACTAAGCCTGTCGTTTGTGTATCTGTCATGCAGGAGTCTGTGCGGTGGGGAAGCCCATGTGTCTCATGTTTGAATACATGGCCTATGGGGACTTGAATGAATTCCTGCGACGGCGCTCTCCAACCCAGCAGCCCAGTCTAAGTCGGGATACCTTGACGTGCAGCAGTCTCATGTCAGAACCTGAGCGTTACCCACCCCTCAGCTGCCTGGAGCAGCTCTCCATATCCAAGCTGGTGGTGGCAGGAATGGCGTACTTGTCGGAACGCAAGTTTGTGCACCGTGACCTAGCTACCCGCAACTGTTTGGTCGCCGAAAACCTGGTCGTGAAAATTGCGGATTTTGGTCTCTCACGCAACATATATGCAGCAGATTATTACAAAGCCAGTGAAAATGACGCCATCCCGATTCGCTGGATGCCACCTGAATCTATCTTCTACAACCGCTACACCAGCGAGTCAGATGTGTGGGCTTATGGTGTGGTACTATGGGAAATCTTCTCATATGGCATGCAGCCATACTATGGCATGGCCCACGAGGAGGTCATCTACTATGTAAGGGATGGAAATGTGCTCACCTGTCCAGAAAACTGCCCACAGGAGCTGTATAACCTCATGCATTTGTGTTGGAGCACTCATCCCACTGACCGGCCTAGTTTCGCAAGCATTCACCGCATCCTGGAAAGAATGCATGACCAGATGCTCCAATCTGGCCTTTCTTGAGGATCTCTAAAGATGCAATTCAAAGAACCGAAATGCTCCAATCTTTAAGGAACTCATTAGAATCCCAAAGAGCCCTGAGGGATCTTGAAGAAGGATAAAACATTTTAAGGTATCCACAAGAGCTGAAGACAACCCAGCAAACCTTTAAGTGCCCACAAATACTCAAGAACCCAGAGGAACATTGAGGAATGTGTAAGAAGCCTGAAATGATTGAAAAGGCTCTCACACCTTAAGGAATACTGATCCCTCAAACTCTTTGAAGATGAGTTTGCTTGCATCTGTTCAAAGGATCCCAATTGTTTTCTTTCAATGAAGCAGATGTACGGCAGACATCAGATGTGCGCTAGTCAAGGTTTGAGGTGATTCATATTAACAGGATCACCAGTAATGAAGGTTAACATCTAGCAATAAGGTGGATGTAGTGCAGTCACTGAAATAATCTAGACTGAAATCTCTGCAAGCAGAGACATACAGTATAAATGCCTGATATGTGTACTTTTCATCGCTTTTGGATCTATTTTGAGTAAAAATCTGAGAGTACTATGCATCTGTTAGTAACATTCTTCGAAAAAGTTAATTCAAGGACATGCTATATTGCTTAAAGCTGAAAAACTTTATCATTGTTTAATTTAAATTTAAAACGTTTAAATAGAATTGCTTATTCCAAAGTGGCACATCATCACTTTATTTTATTTTGTAACTAAATAGTTTTGTTAATTTCTCATTAATTGATATTCCAAGATACTATGTTTCTTTGTGTGTTCTCGGTTATATTTGTGAGTGAAACAATGTATCAGAAAATATCGTAGAGAAGTGTATGTAGAATATTTTTGAACAATTTCTTAACCCTCTACCGCATGGTGTAGCCATATGGCAACATACTCTCATGTCTCATAATTCATTAAAAATGAACTTGTATGAATTATATGCGTTTTATTATAAATTGAGACAGACATCTGCTTAAAATCAACTTTTAATAATTTATCTGTTTGATGGTCCCATATACATAACCAGCCAACAAACAATAAAACCTATGAAAATGAAGTAGTCACCCCTTTGTCTAGATTATAACGCTGCATACACTGAAATCACCATACATCCTGGTGCATTCTGGGATACTATATAATCAGTACTATAGGAGTGTGCATGTGTACTTAACACTTTACTTCATCTGATACAACTCACTCATTTCATTTTCAGTTCAATTCAGTTCAGCATGTTCGAACTTCTGACAGGTATTTAGCTAAAATCTCAGAAAAAAATGCTTTGGGAATTTGTTATTATACACGCATAGCATGACCTTTTTTTAGTGTTATTATTATGTCATTATTGTATTATTACACAATTTTACACCAATTATGTTAATATAGTGGTTTCATTCGCTAAATGAATCGATGTTGGATATGACTTGCTTGAAATAAAACTATTTAGTACATTTCTCTTGTTGTTGTCTTGAAAACATGTTCGTAAATAAATACACCAATCCACAATTGCAGAAAGCAACATTCATGGTATATAAGTAAATGTCCATATCAAGTATGATCAAATGTGGTAATATAAGGAGCTTATTAAGAAACTAATAGTCTACTGGACACTTGTTTTTCAGTTTGAAATTGTGGTTTGCTTCAGGTAGCAGGCAGGGGGCAGTATTACATCACAGGAACTAAAATGACCTCATGGAGCCTGATTTATGACACTACCTTTCTCTGCATTTGAGCCAGGTTTTTGCTCTAAGAATTCAAAACAGGAACTCGCTGAGACAGTATTAAATCACGCTGGCATTTAATGAAGAGGGATGGTGAAGGATTTACTTTCAACGTGTGTGGGACTGTTTCTCTATTCCAGCATTTAATTCATCATCTTAGAATGTCGGGTCACATCTGATAATCCTAGAAATACATTGTCTTTGCCATGAGTTTTTAACTGTTATAGAAACCTCGAGGAGTAAGCGAGGCAAAACCACAGACGTCCCAATAGTAGTAGGCCAGGAAAAACAAGTGCCGAATGGATTCACGAGCCCTTGGCTCCTGCCAGCACGTTTGGAAGACGGAGAGGCCACAACACAACCAAGTGGGTGAATTTGGGCCTCAGTGATTTCTGTTCAAACCTTACACTTTCTCTGCCCCTTGTGATGTAACTTGGAGAAAAACACCAAATTCCCGAACACCCCACAAGACAATTAAAAAAGCTGATTCTTTCTTAATACAAAAAAAGTCCTGTTGAAATTGGATAGGATAATGGATTTCATAAGGGAGAAATAGAACAAATTTCATTATCCTGTTCAGCCATTAAGGAAAAATAAAATAAAATAAAATAAAATAAAATAAAATAACAAAAAGTTTCACTCCCAAAGATTTTTATTTTAATATTCTTATTTTGTATTTTTTTAAATATAAATTTCATACCATCCTTTTTATGTTCTTTATTTTTTTTTATTGTTTAATTATACTAATGATATATAATGCTAATCAAATAGTAAAACTGTATAGTTCAGAAGTGTTTAATTTAATAATCAACTTCATAAATTTCCTTAGAAATTAAAATTGGCTAATGTAAAAACTGTTAACAATGAAATAGAGCAATAAATGAATGAATGAATTAATTAATTAATTAATAAACAAATAAATAAATAAATAAATAAATAAGTAAGTGTAACAGGCCAGATAATTTGGTGTTAATGGGCAAAGTTAATAATCAAATATTTTGAGTTCATATTTTGTTCTTTTTGAAATGTTGAGATATTGGGATCTTATAAAATTCTAGTGGAGACATGCGAGCTTACTGGGATCATTTTCTCAGGAGAAAGCAGGAAACCACAATAACCTGCGAGTCTCCTTTTGATCATCATCTAATCTCACTGCTGTCTAGGAATAACAACCAAGATACTGATGAGATCCTGTTTGTGATCTTCTCTTCTATTGCTAAAGCTTTATTCTTTGATTTAGATTCTGTCTAAACCATCACAAGCCAGTTTTCGGTCTGTCTCGGGGTCTGACACAGGGTCTTTGAATGAGAGGGTGGAGTATTATAAACCTGGGAAGTGGACAGTAGGTTGACTGTTCCCATTTTAGTTAGTTTATTTTGGACTTGAGAGCACAACTTAGTATAGCCGTGGTCTCCTACATTTCAGAATAGTAGTACTTGGATGCCTATAACTTGCATTTTGTAGTAAATGATAAATGTTATTACATTTCTTGCACTCTTGTCCAAGTTTAAAATGCACCATTAATATTTGTAAGGTGAGTTTGGGAACTGAATTGACCAGCTACAGCCTCTGCCTTATATTTTAATTTCTTGCAGGACTATAGTGTTATTATTATTATAAAGACTCTGTTTATAAGACTCAGATTCATATTATTACAGATAATACAATTGCATACTTAAAAAAAAAAAAAACTAGGTTAATAAAATACTTAAAAGAGTATACTTAAGTGCAAATTAAATGTAATGTTTTCAGACATTTAAATTCATTTTAATTGCAATTTAATGAACATGTGGTACAAAAGATTAAACGATGATTTAAAATGCAACAAGTTATCTGAAATTCAACTTTAAGCCAGTTTAAATTTAAGTCAAAATGAGTTGTACAACTAAGTTGGTGATACTTAAAAATTTAAGGCAGCAACAGGATTATTTATTTATTTATTTATTTATGTATTTATTTATGTGTGTGAATGTATTATATTATTTGTAAGTTTTTTTATTTATTTTATTTTTTATTTACTTCTAAGATTTGAAGTACAGTAAAAGTGCACATTCAGTACAATTAAGCTTATTTTTTCCCCAAGGATAAATCCGAAAATTATGTCAAATCTAAATATTTGGTAACACTTTAGATTGCTGGGGAACACATATTCACTATTACGTGAATAAGTGAGTTTGCCCTCAAACTCCTAATTTGCTGTTTATTAATAGTTAGTAAGGTAGTTGTTAAGTTTAAGTATTCAATAGGATAATATGGTCATGCAGAATAAGGCATCAACATGTGATTTATAAGTACTAATAAACAGCCAATATGCTAGTAATACGCATTTTAATGATCAAATAGTTAATAGTGAACAGTAGTCTAAAGTGTTACCAAATATCTCAACTAGTGCGTTTAGACAATTAGATCTCAATGTACTTTACATTCAAACGTCAAGCTTCATGATGGCTGTCTGAGAAACTGCATGTCTACTATCACGCATGACTAAAGAGTACCGCAAACACAGAGGAATTCCGACCCCAGCTGCTCTGCTTTATAGACTTGGCAGTGTCCGAGCAAAAACTGAAGTCCAATTGTCTCGTGGAATCTCTCTGGCCATATGTTTCACATACCAAGCATTTTCACGATTGTTTTACAGATATGACACACGCTCCTTATAGTGGCCAACAATGAGGCCAGCAAGGGTCTGTTTTTTATAGTTCTTGCAGATTAGTGACATCAGCATTGACGGAGAAATATCCCCATCACTCATCAGCTCACTCTAAACACGAGGATTTCCTACCGCATTGCAGGAAATGTGGGAAACTCCATTTTGTTGTAATTCTGGAAAATATCTGTCGACTCCATGACATTATGGGGTACACTCTTAAAAATAAAGGTGCTTCACGATTGCCATAGAAGAAGCTTTTTGTCTAAATGGTTCCATAAAGAACCTTTGACTGAATGGTTATTTGTGGACCCAAAAATGGTTCTTCTATGGCATCGCTTGAAGAACCTTTTGAAGCACCTTTATTTTTAAGAGTGTAATTGGCACATTTTTCCTTTGCAAAAGAACAAATGAACTGAAATGCCAGCATGTGTATTCTAGTAACTCCACCATGTAAATGCAAAACAGTATTCAACATTACATTTTCAAATAAATGATGCACCAGAAGAGGATTTGACTCATATACAGATTTATTTTAAGAAGGTTCACTAATCGTATGACATTGTTAAGTGAATGTTACCATACAGGGTTTCAGAGTTCAGACTTCATTAGGGAACAGGTATCTTTTTCTGAAATGGTCACATTTGCTGAAACGTAAAAGGAAACGTCGTTTTTCAACCCAGAATGAACCTATGGCCCATGACCTGTCGAGCACAGCTGTCTTTTCTGGACGGACGTTATTTGGAGCACTGGACTGCTTCAAACTCGCAAGACTTGCAACAGGGCTGGAACATTTGCTGCTCGGTTCATGCGAAAAATAAAGAGGTTTTATAGGTTATTTTCCTGGGAAGACAAATAAAATGAACAGAAACTCAAACGTCCACAGTGAATCGATGCATATTTTCACTGTAAAACTTATGAGAATGTTAGTATTGACTACTGATAATACTGACATGTTTTAGAAATATAGCATCTCAGCCAAAAACCCCTCTATTTGTCTAAGTGTGCAAATCTTCAAATTTGAGCCATATTAAAGTGGATTCATTCTCTTTACACACAACGCTATTTCAAACACGATTAAACATTAAAGCAATACTGTCAAAAATGTCATAGGGTACAAAATACTGTTTTTACCTTTGTTTTAAACTGGAGGTTATTTCCTGAGAAACGTTCCCTCTCATGAACAATACGCCATATAAAACTGTTAATTTCACAGATGTTAGCATTATAGTATATTGAACATTACAGTCAAGTTGAACTTTCCTACAGTGGCCTGGCAAGTTTTTGAGCACTTACAAGTCACACTTACTTTATATCAATTTTATCATTTTTTTTATCAACTGTGTTAACGTGATTTTAGTGGATCTGTGACGTTAGTTCTCCTTAAATTCACAAAGTAACATAGTATTCAGTTTATAAAAAAAGTGTCATATTTAACATTAAATGTAACTTAAATTTTTCAGGCCACTGTATGTAGCGCTAACTTTGGATACTAAAACACTTGTCCTTCCATGTTTGGCCAACGATGTTATTTTGTATGACTGAATTAGATTTTTAAAGAAGAAGATTAGAACATAAACAATATTTAAAAATAGCTATACCTTGGTTCAAATGCTTAACTTTAAACAATAAACATTCCATTTTTGACTAACATATGAATATATACACATATTATATACATACGTACATACGGTGGTATATGAAGAAAAGACGTTTTGATCATTTAATTTCCATCATGTTGAACCATAAGACATTTTAAAATTAGTTTAACATGATGACATCTGATTTTGATTAAGGCCATGACACAAGCTATGTTGCATCACTTCAATGAATCAGTCCGTTCTGGGGCCACAAATTGGACATTCATAAAATCATCTTCATTTGTACTATTATTTTGTTTTAGAAAAGTGTACATAATACCTTAAAAAACTGAATATAATAAAAAAAAAGTATAATATTTAAGACACGGGTGTTGATCCCTGTTGGAAATTATCAATGATATTATCAATTTGTGTGTGTGTGTGTGTGTGTGTGTGTGTGTCAGGAAAAATATAAAATTGTTGAGTAAATTAAGCTATTTCAAGTCACTGAGTTTACATGACTTTACATCAATTTACATCAATATTTCATGGTCCTTGTCATGAAAAATTCAAATCCAAGCATTCATCTTCATTCTAAACCTTTTTGGACCCCATACAACTTTGCTTTGAAACAATTGCTTTGCAATAATTTTTTTTTTTGTAAAACATACTTCAATAATCGTTGTTTCTATGTAGAAATTAGATTATTTTTCACAGTTTATGCTCACCAATGCTGCATTTATAGGATCAAAAATACAGTAAAAACTGTAATATTATGAAATATTATTAGAATCTAAAATAAGAGTTTTCTATTTTAATACATTGTAAAATATAATTTATTCCTGTAATGCAAAGCTGAATTTTCAGCATCATTACATCAGTCTTCAGTGTCACATGATCCTTCAGAAATCATTCTAATATGCTGCTTTGTTGCTCTGTTATCAATTATTGTTGGCACTCAGTTATTAATAATGTTTCTTCTATTATTATAAATGCTCAAAATGAAGTTTTCACAAACTTTTACTGCTTAATATTTTTGTGAAAATTCATTCTTTGAAAAAAAAAAATGTCAAAAGAACAAGATTTATTTGAAACAGAAATCTGTTGTATCGTTATAAATGTCAGCATCTTTGCTGAATAAAGTATAACGCATTTATTTCTTCTCTCTCTTTGCTTTACTAACCGTACTTTTTGTGTGGTGGTGCATCACACTTTCACCAAATTTCCCAATTTCATTAACATTATTACTTTTGCTGTATTTCTGAATGAATGCAGCCTTAGTGAGCATAACAGACTTCTTAAAAAACATTTGAATTCTATTTGGTGGCAACTTGGTATCATAGGGACGAACCTGCAGTGCAGTTTAACCTTACTTTTTGTGTGGTGGTGCATCACACTTTCACCAAATTTCCCAATTTCATTAACATTATTGCTTTTGCTGTATTTCTGAATGAATGCAGCCGTAGTGAGCATAACAGACTTCTTAAAAAACAAAAAAAACATTTGAATTCTATTTGGTGGCAACTTGGTATCATAGGGACGAACCTGCAGTGCAGTGCAAAACAAAACAAAAATTAAAACAAAAAGCAAACAATCAAGTACTTCGCATAGTTCACCAAAATTATTTCCCAGTGGTCCCTTACATGCACACTTTCTTTCTAGTGCAAACTGACAGAGGGATTCACAGGACACTTCACTACGTCCTTCACTTCAACACCGACTGTACAACACACACAAAAAAACAAATCTTCTCAATTTACAACAATCTGGCCACAAAATTACAACTAGTCAAAAGACTCATCCAACTTTTCCATGCTTACGGCATTTCGGGAACAAATACAATTTGTGTTAAACTGGCTATTTCAATCCACTTGGATTAGCCTTTAAATAGTTCAATATCATGTCAAAACTTTATAAAGACAGAAAAAGCACAGAAAACTTCATAACCACGAGTCTTTTGCTGATCAAAATGCCTTTTTCACAGTCTCTTCTCACTTATGCTCAGTAGATCCCGGCCCGTGTTGAACCTCAGACCACTGAATGGTCGTTATGGTGCGGGCCGCTCAGGACCGTGTGGTTGATGGAGGACGCAGACCGGTCCGAACCCTCTGCTGTACCGTTCACATTCTCCTGGCGCTGACAGCACAGAATCTGTTTGAATGTGATGCTCATCTCCTTGTCCCGGTAGGAGTATATGATAGGGTTCATGGCAGAGTTGAATTCCGCTAAAAGAAGGAAGAATTTCTCGTAGGTCAGGACATTGCAGTTGGAGCAGACCACGTCCAGCAGGAGAAGCACCAAACCGGGCGTCCAGCACACAATGAAAGCGCCTGAAAAACAAGACGAAATGGATGCGACTCATGAGTAGTTCAGAAAACTGAAAGGTGTTTTACCGTACCAATTTAACAGGTTTAAAAGAAGCACAGTCACACTCTATTTCAGTTCCTCACAGCACCCAAATATCTTCCTTAGTTTTGGAGTATTCAACATTTTCTATAACCAATCAGATTCAAGCATTCAACAGCCCTAGCATAAATTTAAGTAACAGATAAATCATTGGCATAAATGCAAGTCTACTCACAGAACAGTTAAAGTATATTTCAAGCATTGGAATTGAATTCTTACGCAGGAACTAAACAGTTAGAGTGCAAAAATAATACATAAGTATCAAACTTTAGATATGATGTTAAGTTCACGTGGGCCTAAAGAAAACGTACAAGTATTCTTAGTAGTATAACAACTATTAAACTTGTAGTTTACTGGGAGCATACCTCAAAGTGTACGTTCATGAACTAAAATGTGGGATATAGGTATATAAAACTAGTAAACAGTACAAGTTCTCTTGTGTAAACTAGTTGTGTACTCAAAAGTTTACTCTTATAGTACCATACTGTTACTGCATACACTTGAAGAACACTTGTAAGAAGGGGTGGGCGATATGACCAATATCTTATATCACGATATGAGTGATTGTATTTTACGGTAATGATATATATCATGATACAGTTATTTTTTGGTTTAAATTAGGTCTTTATGATATCAAAATTTTGATACCATAGACACTTCATAATTCTTGTCACCAGTGTTAATATCACAAAAAAAATCAAGCTCACTCAATACAAGTAAACATGCAGTGATTAAATAAGAATAAGAAACTAATTACAAGCAATAGTACAAACACATACAAGTAATCAAATGTATAAAAAACACTGCATATTCTTCACTGTGTACATTAAATATATATTTCTTCTTATTAACGTTACAAAAGTGATTTAGTCAAGAGCAGTGAGAGATTTTCTCTCTTGTTTTTTGATTGACACGAATGAGACAGCAGGAATATTAGACTGCTCTCACTTTAAGAGCTGCCCGGGTCCAGTATACTGTTACATATGTGTTTTCTTTCTCAGCTCCTTGCTTTCACCTAAATTACTTCAATCACCCAAATTACTGTGTTTACGAGGTTCTCTTTCGCTGTTGATTGCGTTTCAGTGGCTTAAAGGGTTAGTTCACCTAAAAATTAATTACTCACCCTCATGTCGTTCCAAACCCGTAAGACCTTCGTTCATCTTCAGAACACAAACTATACAAAATATATTTTTGATGAAATCTGAGAGCTCTCTGACCCTCCGTAGAAAGCAATGCAACTGCAATGTTCCCAGGTCCAGAAACATAGCAATTTGTGTTCCGAAGATGAACGAAGGCCCTGACGGGTTTGGAACCACATGAGGGTAAGTAATTAATGACAGAATTTTCATTTTTGGGTGAACTAACCTTTTAAAATCACTTGTTTTTAAGCCACAATGCTTCTCAACAATTCAACAATTCACACAAACGATAAGTTTTCATGACCATGTAGCATAGCAACCTCAAGTGAGCGCGTAACCACGATAGAGACGATAGTCCAAAATATCTACTGGTTGACAAATTTCTACCGGTTAATCATGTCTACCAGTGTATCGCCTAATTGTAAGTAAACTTTAAAGTACTTTTACAAACGTAAAAAAATTAACCAATTTAGTCCCAAGAAGTATGCAAACTGTACACATACAAGTATAGTACATTGATTTTAGTACAGTATATTTACTACATACAGCACACTTAGAAAAATATACTTGAAGTTTACTTAAGTTCACTTGAATATTTTTGAATACATCTGTTGTAAGGGAAATGTTTAAACATATTTCATTCAATACTTAAAAGTATTCATAATTCATTTAAAACCGGTCTAATTTAGAAAATATTTGTAAAATACTGAGTGTCATAACATTAGCATAGCAACATGCTACTGGCAAATTATATAAACAGTTCCAAGTAAGGCCTCCTAAACTGTAAAAAAAAAAAATTAATATATATATATATATATATATATATAAATATTATTAAAAACTATAATAGGATCTCATTGATACTAAAATAACACTACTTCCCTGTTTTAAAATTATGATTTCTAGACCTGATTAGGCATTTAAAAAAAAATTAAAATGACGTAAAAATACAAAAAATGTATGAAATTTAAAAAGAAAAAGAAAAAAAAAAATATATATATACACATACTTTTTAAACATATTATTAAAAACTATAACAGAATCTCAATGATACTAGAATAACACTGCTTCCCCGTTTTAAAATTATGATTTGTTGGGCTCGAACGCGGTACGCATGTACTGTGGAGCGCGGAACTTCTGATATGTTCTGATACATGCAGCATGATTGCGTGAACATTTCTGAGCAGCAAAAGTGATAGATCTGTGTGATAGATCTGTAAAGCAATATATTGTGAGAGGGCCGTGTGTTACCGCATCCCAAACGACTCAAAATAATAAACCTCAAAGCTAACAAAACGATGCACTCCACTGTGCTGAGCGAGAACGCTTCTCTGCTGTCTTAACGTGCTATCGGAAACGTCCTATTTTCCACTTATGAAGTCATGATTACGAGCACGTTGCATTCTTTTCTGTTAAAAATAACAGTGAACAGTGGTTTGTGAATGTTGATGCTTTTAGCATAAATAATTTTATTGGGAGCGTTCATGTGAGCGCTGCTCCAGTCTTAGGCAATGTCCTATTTCCCACTTATGAAGTCATGATTACGAGCACGTTGCATTATTTTCTGTTAAAAATAACAGTGAACAGTGAATGTTGATGCTTAGCATAAATAATTTTATTGGGAGCGTCCATGTGAGCGCTGCTGCAGTCTTAGGCCCTCCCCAAATGCTCTGTGGTTTGTGAATGTTGATGCTTTTAGCATAAATAATTTTATTGGGAGCGTTCATGTGAGCGCTGCTACAGTCTTGGGGCCCTCCCCAAATGCTCTCATTGGTTGAGACGCATGATGACACCCATCCCAAGCCAGTACTGAATCGAAATTGTAAATGATTACAGGATTATGTTTTACAAGAAAATACCATTTCAGTGTTTCTACATCAAAAGTTCATGGTTAATTTAATGTTACTTGTCGTTTATTTGAAATGCACTAATAATATACTTTCTGAGTATACATTTTTTCAAAGTTGTATTTTCAGTGTATATACTTTGTGTAAGGACAGCATTTTATGGTTTTCTTCAGAAGAAGGTAGTTTCCTATATAGGCACTGCACAAAGTTTTGAAACAGAGCCTGCATCTCATCATATAAGGCAGCGGTTATCTGGCTTTTCCATTACTAAGAGAAGGGCAGGGATGCACCCAGTGCTTAAAAAAAATCCTTACAGTATATTTTCTTTGTGCCAAACTTACTTTTTCTTATGAATCCAACCCAACACGACTTTGACAACCAAAAAATGTTTACTGAAAAAGAACATTTTGGCCACAGATGCTATTTTGCTAGACAGAAATACCTTTGCAATACTCTTCTTTTAGTCGAACGCAGCTGCTCATGAATGGTTTACATCACTAGAAAGTTATGTGGAGACTCTCAGCAGTTAGATAAACTCCAAGCTGTTTCCAACAAGGCTTTGCCACATGTTTTGCTCTCTCTGAACAGACCCAGAGACGTGAGCAAGGGGAATTGGAAGACTGTGTTTGAAGTCAGAGATTCTAACAAAATTGTAGTGTCCACCATAAAGACAAAACGTCCTGTTTGTTTGTTTTACTCGAAAAACTTGGTGCTAGATTCATTGTTCTTCTGAGAATAATGAACCTTTAAATAAAAATATCCTAGAAATGAAGATGGTTTCCATCAAAAGCACTTCACTATGGGTTCAGCTGTGAGAATGAAGCAGCGTCGAGAGCTTCTTTTACACAAACAGCTCAGAAAACTAGTTTGGTTAGTGAAGATCAGCTTGTTTTGGAAGAGAGAGAGAGAAAAAAAAATCACAAAAATGTGGCAACATAATTTGATAATATGGCTTTGGTCAACCGCAGTATGGACTTGGATTCAGATAAGTTGGTCTTGACAACAATATTGCTCTGAATGGTGATCATTTTTGTTGTTGCTGTTCATAACCTACAGCTGTCCTGCTGATGTCATGCTCTCTCAGAAACATTTTACTCGATTTTATTAACTAATATTTATGTCATCTAATTTAGCATGAAATCTGACATTGGTTAAATGGGATTTTCATCCACCAAAACACAATTCTGATTTAATTTAGCCCATTTGAGTGATCAATAAGTGGCATAATCATGACATGATATCTCCACACACATTTCCGCTGTAATAATTAGATGTACTTTATCCATAATCTGTGTCTCATGTAATAGCAATTAGTTTGATGCATAACTATGGATTTGGGGTAAGTATTCCTCACAGTTCTCTACAGACACACAAAGAAAGCCAATTCCATGGGTGCAGTGTTAGGAAAAGTTACTTTTTTAAAGTAATGCATTACAATAATGCGTTACTCCATGAACAAGTAACTGATTACATTACGTAGTTACTTGTAGTACATTACTTTTGGATTACTTTTTGTCACCCATGGGCTGGGCTTGCTTATTTGTTTTAAATAAAATAAAAAAAAACCAAAAGGTAAATTTTTGGCAACTGTAAAGGCCCTTTCACACCAAAAGAGCAATTAATAAGCCTAAGGCTGAAAGAAATGCCTCTGTCTTTGCATGTCACTCCCAATTTCTCTCAACTTGAAGAGAGGTGAGCTGTCAGTCAATAAATGGGAAAACAAAGTAACTTGCATTACTTATTTGAAAAAGTAACTCAGATATTGTGTTGTAAATTTCAAAGTAATGGGCAGAGGCGGACAAAGTACACAACTGCATTACTTGAGTGAAAGTACAGATACTACTGGTCAAATACTACTCCACTACAAGTGAAAGTTGTAAAGACAGGCTTTTACTTAAGTAAAAGTACGAAAGTACATGCTTTTAAAAGTACTTAAGTATCAAAAGTAAAAAGTAAATGCATTGTTTTATTGTCACATTGTTGTATACTTACAATACCTTATGCCACTAATGCAACCTACTGAATACACTGATTAGCTTGTATTATCTTTGGAATTAAGAGCTTTTATGTTACCAAACCTATAGAAATGGAACAACTGAATGAAGATAATAAACTTTATTTTTTATTTAACACTCCTACAACGACATTGAACTCATTGTAATACTTGTTTAAAAGTTACAAAGTTATTTTTCAAAGAGATATTGAAGGCTATGATATGGTTCATTTTAGGCAAACAAAGCAAACATTGAAAAGAAAACAAATCTTTAGTCTTTTCAGAATTCTGGAACATACTCTCTCTGTATGGCCATGGGTGTGCAAGTTGCGCCAAAGAACCGTCTTTTTGAATTTTGCCATCAACTGATCAGTGTTCATAAAATGCTCATAAATCAGTGAACGTCACAACATGTGGCTAAAATTATTGTTTTAATTTTATCCATTCCGATTCTGATTCTGCTTATTGATTTAAATTCTTATCGATTCCCAGTTTAGATTCCAAAGTTGTAAAAACAATTGACAATAAAATAATGTTCAGATTTATATACTTCCTTGACCAGTTTTTAGCAGCAATTTACCAGTAGGCCTGAGTAGTAAGGTTTTTTATATATGGTAATAGCAGCCATTTTTGACGGATATATTAGCCTACCATTTGTATTGCCATAGTTTAACTACAAATATTAAACTATAGTTACTATAATGAAAC
>NW_015659111.1:51655-81915 GCF_001515625.1 Sinocyclocheilus rhinocerous
GAGACCCTTTTGGGGTAGGGGCGTGTTTGTTTTGGTGATTTCAAATGTCAACATCGGCTACCAGAAATTACTTACCCCACCTTTAACCCTGTAAAGCCTACTGTATTAGATTTAATATGCAAATTTACAAGGCATCTAAATGATCAACAATCACAATTTTGTTTAAAAAAGAACCTGTTGTACACAACATTCTTCATGCCTTATGTCATCTGATTGGTAGTTCATACTTTTTTATTTTGTAAATGGTCTTTTATTATTATTTTAGTATAATTTTAAAGATCTCATTGATGACATTACAAGCTATCAGAATTTCATTGCAACTTTTGGCCATATAAATATCAGCAACTGCACCAAATTGATTTTTTTTTGTCTAAAGATTCAATAAACTTCTAAAAAAAACAGATTTTTCTGACTATTATTTCATATATCAGGCTTTACAGGGTTAACCAATATGTGTGTGTATGCTTGTTAAAGTATCGTGCCATTAGTGGCAGCTTTTGAGGAACGTTTCAAATCGGTCACTTACGAGGTTCCACTTTAGTTCCAATGCAGATTTAAAGGAAGTTACCTACGTCGGTAGCAGACAATGAGGAAGTTCACTAGGTTTTGGAAAAGATTTGATGTTTTTGTGTTCGCTTTGATTTGACAGGAGCCAGTGTGTCAGAATGAACAGACCACTGCAGCTGCCAAGCTGACTGTCGACGTGCAGGAGGAAGTCCCGCCCCCTCGCAGGAAGAGAGGACTGAGCTCTGGCAGCTTCTTCAGTGAAGCCATGGATGGTGTGACAGACTAAAATTGGCAAATACAATTTGATGAGAAATGTTTGAGTTCACATTGAGAATCCTCACTTTTGATTGCAGACTTGTGTACCTTGACAAATCTGAGCACAGTTTGAGCCTGTTGAGCTCTCTTCTGAAACTTTTTCTGATGAGACAAAAAAGGAGAAGCAAAAGTATCTGATTGCTCTTCGTTTAATCTCACGGCTGTCAAGGAGAAATCATTTAGCTACTAAAAGATGATTCAAAAGATTAAAATGATTTAATCTAAAACGCCCATGATTTTTATTTCTCCTCTTAGAACTTGAAGAGGCCCATCAGAAGTGTCCTCCATGCTGGTATGAATTTGCGAAGAAGTACCTGGTTTGGACATGCTCTCCAGCCTGGCTGAGAGTGAAGGAAGGGCTTAAAGTCATGGTGATGGACCCTTTCCTGGACCTTGCAATTACTATTTGCATTGTACTCAACACATTGTTCATGGCGCTGGAGCACTACCCCATGACTGATGAATTCAACAGCATGCTGAGTGTTGGAAACCTGGTGAGGACAATTACAGTAATAGTGGCATCTCAAAATCTGTGATTGCGCATCTCAACCAGCCCTGTTTCTTTCATTTCAATGTAAAGGTTTGTTCTTGCTTACCAGGTGTTCACTGGAATCTTCACGGCAGAGATGGTGATGAAGATCTTTGCGTTGGATCCGTACTATTACTTTCAGCAAGGCTGGAACATTTTTGATGGAATTATTGTTTCTTTGAGTCTGATGGAGTTGGGCCTTTCCAACGTGGAGGGTCTGTCTGTCCTCCGCTCGTTCAGACTGGTAAGTTTCGACTCTGCTTGGAAACAGACATAGTAAATTCACTAGATTGGACAGTGCGGATTGCCACATGCACAATATATGAGAAATGCAGAGGCGGACAAAGTACACAACTGCATTACTTGAGTGAAAGTACAGATACTACTGGTCAAATACTACTCCACTACAAGTGAAAGTTGTAAAGACAGGTTTTTACTTAAGTAAAAGTACGAAAGTACATGCCTTTACTTTTAGTAAAAAGTAAATGCATTGTTTTATTGTCACATTGTATACTTACAATACCTTATGCCACTAATGCAACCTACTGAATACACTGATTAGCTTGTATTATCTTTGGAATTAAGAGCTTTTATGTTACCAAACCTATAGAAATGGAACAACTGAATGAAGATAATCAACTTTATTTTTTATGTAACACTCCTACAGCTACATTGAACTCATTTGAATACTCGTTTAAAAGTTACAAAGTTATTTTTCAAAGAGATATTGAAGGCTATGATATGGTTCATTTTAGGCAAACAAAGCAAACATTGAAAAGAAAACAAATCTTTAGTATTTTCTTACTTTGTTACTGTCCACCTCTGGTAATGGGTTACTTTACTTGTTACTTGAAAAAAAAGTAATCTGATTATGTAACTCACGTTACTTGAAATGCATTACTCCCAACACTGCATGGGTGTGAATGAACTGAATTATTTCATACTTTACAGTACCTTTACTAAAACTGAACAAGTTGAGACTGATGTGATTAAAACACAACTAAACAGCAGTCAAAGCACCAAAGGTTTGTTTAGTAATGTTATGATATTTCACCCTTCATTTTTAATGTCATAACTACGAGGGTATTACAAATAAGTCTGTGAATACTTCCCTCACCCTTTATTAAAGCTCTCTTCCACTTTGAAGCTGAATAAGCAGTTAAATTGGCAGCTGCTCAAAGTTATGCTTCGTCTTAGAGCAGGATTTCAATTTATGACTTCCGCAAACGCTTATTAACACCATCAAGCACAATGACTGGGGTGTTCAGGCGAACACTGCAAGAGATTCAGGTTCAGAGGCAAAATAACTTTGCCAAGTCGTGTGAATGTTGGGTTGGTCTAGAAAGTACTTTACGGCTTTCCTTGACACCAGCAAGGAGTTGGCCATATAGAGGAAAACTTACCTTGATTGTTTTGGAAAGTGGAAGTCAAGCGATATATTGTTTTTGCCGATTATTCAACACCTTTACACTTTTTGGAACATATTTCCTAAAATAAATAACATGATAATGACTACTATTTATTATTGAGTGTGTTCGACTGGTGCTGTCGAATAGTCTAGAGTAAGGAGCCATTGATACAGAAGGTGTTTTCCATTCCACTTCACTGCGTTTTCACTTGGTTTTCTATGTAAAGATGCTCTCAACTGATGTGTTGGACTTGCATTTCACATCTTTTGTGGCATCTCGCGCATGACACAATGTTATATAAAGGCAGCCGTGCTCAAGTTAAAATAAGTTCTAGACTTCTTAGTGTGTGAATGACCCCATTACTGCAAAAGCTATCACTGGCTCTTTGTAGGGGTTGGATGGGCCATGTAAGAAAAGTTATATATTCAAAGGTATATATATTCAATCAATAAAAAGTCAAAGTAGCATGTGGAAAATAATCATAATAATTACAGAAAATGTAATTATGCAGTATTTCTCTTCTTGTGAACTTGCAGTCTGAATTGAATGTAATTAGGTAAAAGGAACCATAAAGTAAATCAAGGCAAAACAACACAAAAAAAGATTGTTTCACTGGCTGCACAAAAAATATGTGACCAATATAGTCCCATTCATGAACATAGTAAAACTTTTTATAAACTCGTCCTTTCATTCGAAATGTCTAATAAACTGTATTTATTGATTTCCTTCATCTCGAAACATTCAGGGGTGTGTTTTCAGAAAGCATTGTTAAAGTTTTCCAAAAAAAGCATTGTGGTCACAAGTTATTTCATTATAGTTTGAAGCAGAGTTTCTTGTTGGTGTGATGTGCATGTAAATAGATCATATATATATATATATATATATATATATATATTGAGTACTATGTACATACACACACACACACACACACACACACACACACACACACGTATATAGGACAGAACTAAAAAAGCGAAGTAGTCCCCAGGTGCCATGTTTGTTACTTACAATGATTAATTAGCAGAAGTTCTTACTTCACCTGCGTGACAATGTCATAATCAACAGTTCTGTTGTTGAATCAGTGTGGTTTGAGTGATGGATGTGCAGCAAAATTACTACTGTTAAGCAATGAGTTGTACGGGAAACGCACCCTTGAAGAGTTACTAAATTAACATCTGATTCTCTGTCTAAACCACAAGTAATAATAACTTTTAACTTCCATGGTTTGTGAGACTTAAAATAGAATTGTTATTTGAGCAACTAGTCAGCAATTATATTGAGTTGTGTAGTAATGTTACAGCCATTATCATTTTGCTGCTTCCAACAACACATCATGATTTACTGTCACATGACAAACCTTGACTAATCTAAGATACGTTCTCTCAACAAACATCATCAACAACAAACATATCTTTAATATTTAGACTGCAAAAATAATCAGTGTCTATCAACATTAACCACGCACCAGTAGAAGTTATCTTTGCAAAACAAGTGCTACCTTTTTTTTGGTAAACTTGACAACACATGGCCAAATGTTTGTGGTCAAAAATATGCAGCATTAGCAGGAGGCTGATGGGAACTCAGTGAGACGCAAACAACAGTGGAAGTGCTTAGTGCATGCTTTGCCTAGTTAACAGCAGATTTGGGACTGAAGGATTTGGCAAATGCATGGTCATTTGTTCAGCCCTCCCCGTTTAAACAGCTTTTCCTATGACTTTCCTGGGATTCGGCACACAGACCAGATTTCTAACATATTATTTCTAGCATATAATTTTACATATTGAAAATATATATATTTTTTAATGCTGATATACTTCCATAACTTTCAAATCATTGCTGTTTCTTGGGTGTGATGTTTATATTTCTCATGATCTACAATTATGGCAGTTTCAGGGACTCACAAGAGGCAAGATGGCAGTAAATCCAACAAAATATTTTTAATGCTACTTGCTACATGCTACTTTGACAGCAGCTACGCTAATTATGTCTCTATTTGTTTCTCTGTTTTTGCCACGGGTTTCAGTCTGGATCCAGAACACCTGAGAAGAGATGATGCCAACCCCTCAGAGGACCTCAGATGATGCCAACCCTGAAACAACATACAGAACTACCACATTTTGCTATAAGTTTGATTGCATCATATAATAATTGCTGTTAATAGTGTTCATCGTCTGTTTGATTATGTCTTTAATTGATTTTTCCGTACATTTCTGCCATATGTACATTGACTGACAGTCACCACTGATAAGCTACCACTAAATATTGTAGAAACTTAATTTGCTGTAAAGTTGCTTTGCAATGATTTGTATCGTGAAAAGCGCTGTACAAATAAACTTGAATTGAAAATAAACTTGAATTAATGTGATACATGCACGCAGTTTAGAAATCCAGTGGTCAGTTTATTATAATCTGTTTTTATTTTTAAAGATGGTCACTGCCTTCATGAAACTATCATGAGGGAAAAAAACTGAAACATTGACTTCCAAATTCATGTTTTTTTTTTTTTTTTAACTATCTGTATGCCATGCATGCCTATCTGAGTTTTTCATGTGATCCATTAACATAGATACGTGTCATTTAGTTTGCGTGTCAGCTGATGTTTGATGTTTTACATTCACTAAGGTGTGGAATTACTGTGGTGACTCTTGGCTCCAGGATGCTGGAGATATAAACACTGCCACAAGTCAAAAGATCCCACAGCCATTGCCCTACTAAATTTTGCTGCTGAGATACAGATGGGAATCCAGGATCCATCAAGAAACTCCAGAGACTAACTCAAATCAAAAGAGCCTAGTGTATACTGACGTAATTGAATGATGTGTTATAGGAAATTAAAGAATCAGATTTGGTAAATGATAAGCAGTTTTAATATTAACAAATAGAAAATTATATATAAGTACAACTAAATAAATTTAACAATGGCAAACAACATGAAGAAACCAGCAGCATAAGGGCTGTCAACTAATCAGCCCCTAAAGTATTGGTGAATATACCGTAAGGTAAAACATGTAACTAAAAGATGTCACCATATACTTCCCCAACTGACTGATTCAATTAAGAATACAAACAACACAGCAAACATTGCATTACAAATTTTCTGAAATGTTATGTTTAAATTGCTTGCATCATATGTTTATTCGTCATCATATTCGTTATGTTTAAATTGATTGCATCATATAATAATTGCTGTTAATAGTGTTCATCGTCTGTTTGATTACGTCTTTAATTGATTTTTCCGTACATTTCTGCCATATGTACATTGACTGACAGTCACCACTGATAAGCTACCACTAAATATTGTAGAAACTTAATTTGCTGTAAAGTTGCTTTGCAATGATTTGTATCGTGAAAAGCGCTGTACAAATAAACTTGAATTGAAAATAAACTTGAATTAATGTGATACATGCACGCAGTTTAGAAATCCAGTGGTCAGTTTATTATAATCTGTTTTTATTTTTAAAGATGGTCACTGCCTTCATGAAACTATCATGAGGGAAAAAAACAGAAACATTGACTTCCAAATTCATGTTTTTTTTTTTTTTTTAAATTATCTGTATGCCATGCATGTCTATCTGAGTTTGTCATGTGATCCATTAATGCTGATAAGGCAAGAAAGCAGATAAATAAAAAGCCAACACTGGCAAAATATATTCCGAATGAAACGCCCTGCTGCTTTACACCACATGAGTCCCGATTCTCGTTTTCTTGAGGAGCGGCAACCGTTCCAATGATTTCATCACTGTAACTATGTTATTCAAATATACTTCATACGCCCTTGAGTAACTCTCAACAATGGATGAGTCATGCCTTTGAGAAGCCACAAAACTGATTTCATTTTAAGTTGTAGAAGTTATTTGGAACAGTGTGAGGAGATACAGTGTCTCATGGATTCCTGGAAAGTTCTTTTTGGTGGATAGTACATGGAAACCTGAATTTCTGATGTGACAGTGGACATCAGTGTTGCCAGATCTCACTGACAAAAGTTCAAGAGATTTATAATCAGACAAGCAGTGCACTAAAGAGAATTTTGGAAATGCAATATACTCTCATGCATATAGAGCAGGGAAATAATATGCTGATGTCCAACAAGTACTAAAATAACCTTGTGAAAACACCTCTGACGTCTCTGACCTCACCACTTTTTAGCAGTCTCTTTTGGCACACATTCTTTTGATCACACCTTCAAGTTTTCAGTAACCACTTCCTGCTGCATAAGTTTGCTTCTATATATTTTTAGGTGGAAGTTGTGAAGTGCTGATCAGAATAAACCAAAGATGGCCAGTGCAAAGATTCATGAGCATTAATACTATACTATTGCTATTGTCCTCATTTGTATGTCGCTTTGGATAAAAGCGTCTGCTAAATGCAAATGTACGGAGCCCCGCACATGCCATGCAAGAAAAAAAAAATAAATTGTGCGCACGATTTACTAATTCGTTCCCTCGATTTACTAAAACATGCACACGATTACTATTTTGTTCCCTCGATTTGCTAAATCGTGCGCTCAATTTACTAATTCGTTCCCTCGATTTCCTAAATAGTGCGCTCAATTTACTAATTCGTTCCCTCGATTTGCTAAATCGTGCGCTCAATTTACTAATTCGTTCCCTCGATTTGCTAAATCGTGCGCTCAATTTACTAATTCGTTCCCTCGATTTGCTAAATCGTGCGCTCAATTTACTAATTCGTTCCCTCGATTTGCTAAATCGTGCGCTCAATTTACTAATTCGTTCCCTCGATTTGCTAATTCGTTCCCTCAATTTACTAATTCGTTCTCTCGATTTATAAATCGCGTACACGATTTAGCAAATCGAGGGAATTAATTAGTAAATCGTGCGCACAATTTATAAATCGAAGGAACGAAATAGTAAATCGTGCACACGATTTAGCCTACTATTTTTTTCCCTGCATGCCATGTGTGGGGCTCCGTACAAATGTGATAATATCAGCATAACAGATTCAGAGCGAGTTAGTCAGATTAGTCAAAGTAATAAATCAGAATAAAAGTTATTTGACCCAACAATGTATATGCAACACTCATATTTGTAAAAAATATATCTATTTCTGGTCTCATTTTAATATTGTAATATAATTTGAAGGATTACATTATTTAAACATTAATTACACACTGTAATTGCCATGTTATTAATAGTTATACATCTCTAATCTCCAGGCTGAGATCACGGTCTACAAACCGTGCTTTCATCCAGACCCCTCGCTCTCCATTCTCTCCAGAGGTTGAAGACAAGCTCTGCCCGGTCCAAACAACAACAGTACTGTTTCCTGAGCAGTGCTTGTGCAGCGGGATGCTGCACCATGACTGGGTTCCTTTTTTTCCAGGCCAGGCTTCACTGGAGGAGCCGGCGAAGCATGACACTGATGCAGTGCAAGGCAAACAGTGGAACTGGCCGCGAGACCACTATGACGGGCCCTCAGCTGTAAACTACTCAAGGGCTACATTGTTTGTTGACTTGAAATTGGCACAATAGAATGAAGGGTAAATATTACGTAGCATTTAGGTAAATCTGCTTATATGTGTATAGGCTTTTGGTGGTTTGAACCACAACTTAAATCCTGGTGCATAAATGTATACTAGCATTGAAGGCCTTTGACAGGAAGCGGACACATGGTATCTCGCCAAAAAGGCAATGAGTGTGAACAGAAATTGGAGAGAACAAATTGATCCCCAGAGCAAATCCTCTATGTCATAGTGACTTCATTAAAGGAGAGATTCTCAGAGAACATGCACAATTTGGCTCCATGATGCTCATATCTACAATGTAGATACTTGTGGTAGACCAAAACACGATTAATTATCATTTCATTTTTTTTATTTTTGCAAAGATTTGATAGTCAAGAGAATTGACCTTCATGAGGTTTCCCACCATTTTCAAATAATATTAAAAATGAGTGAGGACAGTTTGTTTGTTGAACAAGTCATTGTGGTTTAAAACCATCTGCTTATGATTGCACCATCATAATAAATGATATGATGCTATTTTTATGTAGATATAATCTGCAAGTGGAATAGTGTGAGAATTGACCCAAACTAGACATGTCATATACCATCCATGTGTCCAAATCTGCTTACTTCCCTCCTATACAGTAGGCAAAACACAATATGTGACATGAGTAATATGTCTGAATTTGTAGACAGTAGGTGAAAAGTACCTGAAAGACCTATTGCTTCTGTCAAAATGCTGGGATGTGCATCTGATGGATCCCATGAGGCCATGAAAAAGGATTTGTGAATGACAGTGAGCTCACAAACTAATGATGTAGGTCACATGAAAAAGCCAACATGACGGATGTAGTACGTCTGGATTTCATTTACACTACACTACACACATTCATACTATATAAAATCAACTTTTAATAATGGCAAAGTTTGTTCCACATCAGATGTAATAGCTACTACACAGTATGTGATCTGGGACTAGTGTTAATTTCGTCAGCCATTTTTAATTTAGTCTTAGTCTTTGTCTTATTCTTTGTTTTAGTCCTGTGTCAAATGTACTTTTTAGTTATTATCATAGTTAGTTAACCTTGTCCTGTTTTCGTTTAGTCAAGTTTTAGTAAACTAAATGCTAACCAAATGCCTGAGCATTGTAGTCTAGTTTTAGTTAATGAAAACTTTTTGTCACATTTTCGTCATGCTGTATAATGGGGTTTTTTTTCTCTCAAAATTATAATCCCAATTTTTGTTGTCATTTGATAAATTTATGTTTACATTTCAGGTATTGCACTTTCACTAATAAGCAAAAATCATGTGGACTCATACACATTGCTTATTTTACCTCATCTACAGTACACTGATTTATTATAGACTATTTATTATACAAATTAATATCACGACTTAGACATGCACTCTCTCTACATTATGAAAACTGGTAAAAACAAACAAAAAATATTTAACAGTGAAATTCCTAATAGTAATATTTAAGTCCAATAATTCCAAATTACAATAATGTTTCTCTATTAAAACAACAGCAATTGAGTAGAAGCATTTATTCAGCAACCACAGTAGCAAACAATATAGTCGAGATCTCATGACAGAACACAGACAGACTGAATGACACTTTCATTTAAGCTGAATATCTCACATGGAAATCGCTAAACTCCGGCTTACTTGTTTGCCGGTGTTTTCAGATCATCGTCAGCATTTCCGCAATGAAGAGCGACTGAACGCTTGCATAGCAAAGGCACATACAGCAGTCTGCAATAACATTTTGTCTCATTTTTTGATGAAAATAAAAACGATTTTGGTATAGTTTTTATTTTAAACAAATAAAATGTAGTCTCGTCTTTTATCGTCAACGATATTGCATGTTGATCATTTATTGACCTTATTGTCATCTCGTCATCATCTCGTTTTAGTCAAGGGAAAAAAGCTAGTCAACAAACTGTTTTTTTGTCATAGTTTTCGTTAACGTAATTAATTTTGGACACCCTATTTCAGATATGAACACATAAAACAAATGACTCAAATCTTAGCTTGCCCCAAAGTAATGAAAAGTTATTTTCTATTTATACCCAACAACATCAGAATTACAATTTAGTTTATTTTAGTGTTTTGTCTGTTAGCTTTGAGGACATTTATATCATGGGTGCCCAACCCTGCTCTTGGAAGGCTACCATCCTGCAGAGTTTAGCACCAACCCAAATCGAACACTAAACCAGCTATTTAAGGGGTTCAGGATTACTTGAAAACAACAGCCAAGTGTGTTGTGAAGCAGGTTGGAAATTTAAGTCTGCAGGATAGTGGCCCTCCAGGCGCAGGTTTGGCTACCCAGGGTTGGTTCCCAACGTTGTTCCTGGAGCATGTCACTTTGTCAACATGTCACTTTGTCTGTCACACCCATTTCAGTCTCTATTAATGACCTGATGACCTGAATCAGATATGTTTGATTAAGAAGACATGCAAAAAGTGCAGTGTTGGGGGCTCCAGGACCAAGATTGGGAACTACTCTGCTAGAGTAGGGGTGTCCAATCCTGCTCCTGCAGCCTCACTATACCCTACAGAGTTTATCTAAAATCATAAACTGAACCAGCTACTCCAGGTCTTTGGGATTACTGTAAACTTCCAGACTCCCAACGTTGTTCCTGGAGCATGTTACTTTGTCAACATGTCACTTTGTCTGTCACACCCATTTCAGTCTCTATTAATGACCTGATGACCTGAATCAGGTATGTTTGATTAAGAAGACATGCAAAAAGTGCAGTGTTGGGGGCTCCAGGACCAAGATTGGGAACTACTCTGCTAGAGTAGGGGTGTCCAATCCTGCTCCTGCAGCCTCACTATACCCTACAGAGTTTATCTAAAATCATAAACTGAACCAGCTACTCCAGGTCTTTGGGATTACTGTAAACTTCCAGACAAATTTGCTGGAGAAAGTTGGAGCTAAACTCTTCAAGGCGTTGGCCCTCGAAGCCCGAAATAATTTACTAATGAATTATCGAAGCAGAACTTACCCAATACAATCACGACCGTTTTCAGCAAGCTCATCATAGTGTCCCGGTTCCGCCGTTGACCCGAGCTGTGCCGAGACATCCTCATGGTTCGCTGACGTACGTACATAAATATGTGAGCGTATAGAACGACCATCACCACGAAGGTCACCAGGTTGAAGATCGCCCAGAAGCCCAAGTAGGAGTTGCTGTAGAGAGGAGCCATGTTGGAGCAAGTATCTATAGCACAGATGCAGTTCCAGCCCACGCTAGGAATTGCGCCCATGATGATAGACATGGTCCAGATGATGACGATAACGACAACTACTCGTCGATTGCTCATGCGGGTATGGAGCTGCATGCGAAACACGGTTATGTGGCGCTCAATGGCTATAGCTAACAAGTTGGCAACTGAGGCTGTAAGGCTCGTATCGATGAGGCCTTGGCGAAGCAACCACGTGCTGACCGTTAGCCTCCTCGTATTGGGTCCCGTGTTAAACATCAAGTAGAAATAGGCAAGTCCCGCAAAGAAGTCCGCGGCTGCAAGGTTAGCCATTAGATAGTAGATTGGAAAGTGAAATCGGCGGTTGATGTAGATGGCAACCATCACAAGCAAGTTAGCTAGCATAATAAAAATACATACTGTAATCCCAAGTCCCATCACTAGCTTGCTTACGGCGTTCCATTCTGTGGCCAGATATTTCTGACTACGATTGTAAAAAAAGGCTATGGTTTCATTGTAGTAGCATTGTCCGTCATCCATCCTGAAAGGTTATGTTTCTGAAAAAGATAAAAAAGGTGTCAGAGTTTAGTCTAATGAAAGTCACACATGGCTTAATATTTTGCATAATTTATGGATTGTAATTTGATATTGATGGTATACAAAGCAGACTTGTCACCCACATTCACAGAGGCCAGTTGATTTAGAGCCATAGACACAATAATGGGATTATTCTGAAATAAAACGTTGACGTATGTTCTGTGACCAAGCACAAGAGCATTTAAAATGCATGCAATTGTTATAGTAAATTCAATAACTGGGTAATAACTAGGTAATAAAAGTGAATCTACCCCAAAACTTAATCTTTACCCATGTAGTTACCTTATATTATCCAGTACTTTCTTAGGTAAGTACACCATGAGTATAGACAAGTGTACAGACTGTAAAATAAAGTGTAACCACAATGTCTTTATTATGAACAACTAGACAGATTATCATTTAGCTCCAAAGTATGTCCTTGAACTCAGTGATATGTTTCACAGGCATAAAATATTGACTTTATAGCATGCAATTTCCATCTGGTTCTGTTTTATTAGCATGTTACCTCATAACATTGACCAGGAAAGGCACACTAAACACATAAAAAAGGGACAACTTTCATAAACACACAAACAGGCACAATGGTTGCCTGTAGAATGGCGTTCTGTCTCTCAAAACTAACTATTAAACACATAAGTGCAAGACTGAATTGGGTCAGAGTTTAGTCTAATGAAAGTCACACATGGCTTAATATTTTGCATAATTTATGGATTGTAATTTGATATTGATGGTATACAAAGCAGACTTGTCACCCACATTCACAGAGGCCAGTTGATTTAGAGCCATAGACACAATAATGGGATTATTCTGAAATAAAACGTTGATGTATGTTCTGTGACCAAGCACAAGAGCATTTAAAATGCATGCAATTGTTATAGTAAATTCAATAACTGGGTAATAACTAGGTAATAAAAGTGAATCTACCCCAAAACTTAATCTTTACCCATGTAGTTACCTTATATTATCCAGTACTTTCTTAGGTAAGTACACCATGAGTATAGACAAGTGTACAGACTGTAAAATAAAGTGTAACCACAATGTCTTTATTATGAACAACTAGACAGATTATCATTTAGCTCCAAAGTATGTCCTTGAACTCAGTGATATGTTTCACAGGCATAAAATATTGACTTTATAGCATGCAATTTCCATCTGGTTCTGTTTTATTAGCATGTTACCTCATAACATTGACCAGGAAAGGCACACTAAACACATAAAAAAGGGACAACTTTCATAAACACACAAACAGGCACAATGGTTGCCTGTAGAATGGCGTTCTGTCTCTCAAAACTAACTATTAAACACATAAGTGCAAGACTGAATTGGCCGATTCTTCCTCCCCAAACACCCAGCACAGGAAATAGGCCTCATTTGGGTATTGCAAGATAATTTAACCCTTAGTATGTGTATGAAAGTAATCACTTGGGTTTCATTGTTTTTCCAAATATATATTTTTAAGAATCATTGTGATAAAATTATTTAAAAAATGTTGTCATCATTTACCAAAGCAGAAATTTTGAGTAATATAGTGGTTGCTCTTTTCCCAGCAATTAAAATGAATTAGGACTTGAAGATTTCAATCTTCAAAAATCATGCAAAAGCACCATTCAAGTAATATTAAAGAATCATAACAATACATTTTGTTTGACAACCTGGCTACAATAAATAAATAAATAAATACAGTTGAACCATTTTCAGTACAACAGTTTCTTTTAGCCATTACTAAAACTTCAAAACACACTTTTTTTTTTTCCTGCTCACATTCAGCTATCTCAGGCTCAGCATGCTATCAATTGTTTAGAATTCAAATGCCAAGCAAGAGTGGATGACCTTTCCACAGTTATTGTGTACTTCTAAACCTATCATTACCACACATTGGTCCATAGTGCTCAGATACAGACAGACAGATCCTGTCATTGTGTGTCAATGTGTTTTATCATATAGCCCCAGGCCTCTGATCTCTCTAAACTAAAGGCAATGAACAAGAGCTGTCTGTGCCCAAATGTCTGTGAACTTCCTCTCTCAATGCTCAAAGCCACAGTTTCAGCATTATTGTATCAACCATCCTCAGTGGATAAAGACGGTGGAAAGGAAATTCCAGAAAGGCCTTGGCTGAGTGCACTTGATAACATTGTAGCTTTACAGCGTCTCCTGCTAAAACCACATCGCATGACCGTTACTCAAGGAAACATTTTGTGATAATAAACAATTATGCTTAGGAAGTATATATAAATTATATTGCACTATTTCATTTGCCAATTGATTCTTCCAAATTAGCTTTTCTCTAAAATATTTCACTTCATGCAATAATGCCATTTTTGCAGTTATTGACTATCCATAAATACTTTTTTTTTTTTTAACATGTTCAAATATGTTTTGGTACCAATTAGTACCAATGTTGTTTCAATACATCCATCACTGAATGACATGCTTGATCTTGTTTATTTAGTGATTTATTAATGACAATCTTGGAAGCATATCTAAATAATAAAATAGTTTAAATAAAAGAGTGTTCATGCTAACAGCTTTCCAGAACATCAACCAGACCCTGATCATAATCAACAATATAAAGCATCATTAATATACAATATACATATTGTGCAGGCAAACTTTCTAATAAATGAGGTTAAGGAACGAGCAACAGCACCAGCCTCGATCCATTTCAGTATTGGTCCCCTGCCTGTGTGAGAATACAATGCAGGCATTGTTCTGCACCCATCCTGTCAAAAAAAGCAATGAAACTGGATTGCTACAAAGAATAAATTGTTCACATTGGTGCATAGGCAATACTCCAATGTGATTCAGAGCAGAATGATGCTAATTTATGCCCATAATTAGGTAGGCATCTGCAAGCTGTTAACAATCCAGGAAGAATGAAGAACTTAGGTAAAGTAGTGGTGGATTCATATTCACAAACTTTTTGAAATTTTTACAAAACATAACGTCCCATAGACTACATTGACTGAAAATTCAGATAGAATAATATCAATTTCCATAATACACTTGTTAGAAACCATAATTCTACATCTAATACAGAATATCACCCTGTTAGACACTCTTGAGTTTCTAGAGGAAGTTAAGTCTGAACATTACAACCTTGCTTGGTCTTTGGGGCTAAACCCTGTTTGAAAACAAGTGTCATAGGACCTGTTTTGGCATGTCCTCCTGTAATGGACTTGGACCTCAGGTTCAACTTGGACCTGGTTGTAGACGTGCTAATAGTATCATTTACCTGCTTTGTCTAGCACCCTTAGGCCCATACACGCCTCAAAATATTTGAGTTAGTGCACACTTAAAGTACATTCTCTGACAGCTTTAGCCTATGAAAACAGATACCCTTTCTGGAAAGCGACTCATGTAAAAGTTACAATAATTGATTTAAAATGTATTTAAGTATCACAATGATTACACACAGCCTCAGGCAGAGACTACAAAATTACAGATGGACTGCATAAACGACACAAAAGCAGTATGGACCTGCTTTGTTGAATGTGTTCACTGATCTATCACCACCACCCACAACCAGCTTTAGTTCTTTGTAAGCATCCTCAGTCCCAAAACACAAGGTGGCTACAGTTAGGCTGCAGATCCCACAAAAAACTCAACTAAAGTAAGGGGTTGGTGTCTTTAAACCACAAATGTGTCAATGGACTGCTGAGAAATGGTTTTGAAGTTTGCTGAGAACTCTGGGCAGTTTGACTGTCTGGTTTTCCATTTCTGGCTTGAGATGTTAGTTCGGCACTTGATGTTTGGTGGCCTTGAATCTTCCGCTAAAATACACAGCTGTCTTGCACTAACCAGCTTATTATACTTAAACCTGAAGCCAACCAACTTGCTAAATGGACATTTATGGCGCTTTTCCAATGCATGGTACGGCACGGTATGGTTCGGTATGGTTCAGTTTTGGGGGGGTTTCCACTGGGTACAGTACCTGGTACCTGGTACTTTTTTTTAGTACCACCTCGGTTGAGGTTCCAAGTGAACCGTACCGTTACCAAAACGTGACGTGTAAACTCTGCTGATCACTGATTGGTCGGAGAGAATCGTCACTACCTGCGTCACTGAACTTGCGACACAAACACAACAGAACCGCTAGATTTAAATCAGCACAGCCAGCGAAGGATCGAACGCAACTGTTTTGAATGAGCGCACCCTTTTTTAACAACCAAAGAATGGCTGTTTTGTGGTCTGTTGAGGAAGTACAGACGTCCCTCTCGTTGATAGCAGAGGAGCGGATC
Source organism: Sinocyclocheilus rhinocerous (assembly GCF_001515625.1). Classification (NCBI taxonomy): domain Eukaryota; kingdom Metazoa; phylum Chordata; class Actinopteri; order Cypriniformes; family Cyprinidae; genus Sinocyclocheilus; species Sinocyclocheilus rhinocerous. The sequence goes on from NW_015659111.1 coordinate 67,922, forward strand.
CAGCGAGAGCTTGATGGGGCGACGCGGAATGAAAAAGTTTTTCAGGAGTCGCGGCAGTAGAGGCGGCGCAACTATAACGACATGTGAATAATCCCGCCCACACTAAAGCGGTACTAAACTGCAGTGGAAACGCAAACTGAGCCGAGTCGTACCACACAGTAGAAAAGCGGCATTAGTTTGTAGTACCCTAACAACATTGTTCAGAAGTAAGCAAAAAATGGAAATGGAAAATGAACCACTATAAGGTCTAGTTTGCAGCAGAGACAACTGCAACTGCAGAGCCGTTCTTCAGCATAAAGCCCCACATATACTTCACTATACCAAACGAACGGACAAACTGGTGTGGCAGCATTTCAAATCAGTCCAAAACAAAGTTCATTTGGAGTTCGTTTTGGGAGTTTGAAGGTTTCCAGAAAAGTTCATTCTGGCTGGTGAACACCTTCAGACTACCATTGGTTTGTAGCGATTATGTAATAGGTAGGTGCGGGTCTGGGGCTCCACCTTCTTTCTCTGGTTAATTTATTCTGTTCAGTCTGTTGAGGTCAGACAGAGTAAAAACATGAACACACTGGAGAGTTGATTCATAGTATAACGTGGAGATGTAATTACTGAGAGGAAAGCATGCAGCACATATACACATATTTATCTATTAAATGCTCTCAGAAGCATGTACAGGATTGGGATGTTTGCTAAAAGTATACTGCTGTTTGCATCAAACTTGCATCGCAGAATGAAAAATAACTTTACTGTGAGTATATCGGTTTCTTAAAGCAACATCTCTTGGAGTATCTCCCATGTGCCAACCAAAGGTGTCCAACCTTGCTCCTGGACAACCAAAGTCCCGCAGAGTTTAGCCTCAACCCTAAAATCGTTAAAATCGTCTGAACCAGCTAATCAATGTCTTCAGACTGACTAGAAGCTCCCAAGAAAGTGTGTTGGAGCAGGATGGGGCTAAACTCTGCATGAAGGTGGCCATCCAAGAGCAGGACTGGACACCCCTGGACTAGAGCAATACCAAAGTAAAATCTCTTGGCAGCTCTTAGTGGCAGCACTCCACTACACAATTGAGGGCATGGAGTTGTTTAGTCTGATGGCACGCTGCGCCACAACGGTGATCCAAAGAAGGCAGCTTCCCCTCTTGAAGTTAAGGAACCACATAAATAGAGTGTGGTTGGCACGCCAAAAAACTGTACTCTCTGGGTCTGTAGAGACAGTTCCACACGGGCAAGGAAGAGCTGTGGATGTCCTGCACAACTGTTTCTACTTAACTCTTCATTGTTACATCCTCGTTTGCTTTTCTCATCCTTTTGTGGAGACCCATCATACTGGCAAGTCTGACACAATCGGAACCACCATTTTCAGGTCTTCACCACATGTTTTGCGTTATTGTAAAAGGAAAGAGCTCCATTATTCCATTTCTGGTGCTACTTCTAAAACCAGATTGGTCAGCTGTGGTACCTTGCTGATTGGAGTACATTCAGCTAAAACTTCAGACAAGTCTGTTGTGTAACTATATATGAAAAACACAATTTTGGAACCCAGTGAAACAAAACACATCGTGAATTGACCTACACTGACTTAATGTTCACACTTCTACGGAAATGTCTTTGGCAAGCATTGAACTGTGTGAGATACCATGCAACTCAAGCATATAATCTTGCCGTTCTCAAGAAAGTCAAGAAGATGAAATCTACATTTGGCTCTTCATGGTTCAATCATTGTAAGATCTGGACATGGAAATTGTTTTACGCCATTCTGGTGAACGAAACCCGCCCTAGAATAGGTTTAGCAGTGCATGGTGGCACTATCTTCCTGACTATGTCATGGTAGAACAGTGTTTGCACCTGGATTGGATGCACCTGGTGCTCTCATATTCCATGAAAGTGTCTTACAAAGCAATCATCAGACCTAATGATTCCCACAAGATGGCTGCTCAAATCATTATGAAACTCAGTGTTTAAAAGTTGGCAAACTCAGTTGGATGAAGCAAACAGGATAAAAGACGATTTAACAGGTTTTTTCCATTACTCAGGGGTCTAGGCTTCCTACTCATTTCTCCAGATTATCCATCACTGTACACGGTCTTTAGATACAAGTGGTTTCCAAATGGCAGCCCCCTGACATAAATTTGCTCAGTTTTTGCTCAGAGTGGGTCACAGGGGTTCAATTTTAAGGTTATACGTTTGCGGTATTCAGAACCAATCCTGTTAAGTATCCATCTATCTCTATTAAAGCAATAATTCATCCAGAAATATTCATTTTGATGACTTTCTATCTTACTTAAAACGGACAAGAAGAAAAAAATAGATATACATATATATTGGAATGGCAAGACTACTCTTAAAAATCTAAATGAAAGTGGGATGGATGTATATATTTTTAGTAAATGATAACCCTGGAATGGATATTGGGGCTTTCAAGCCAAAAAAGCAGTATAAAGTATCCTAAAAGTAGTCCATATGGCTTATATATTGTATTATATATTGTAGTTGTATGAAGCCATATAATGGTTTGCACGAGAAACAAAACCAAATATGCATTAGGGGAGAGTGGGGACAGTTTTCATGATAAAAAGTATTTTTTTATGATCAGATTTTTTGTCACTTTCTAAGCTGTTTGCATTAAGCATCATAAAGTCATATCATTTTAATATTTTTTTGAGCTTCTAATAGGCATAACTAGCATGTGTCAAATATATTGTGTCGAGTTAACAAGTTTTATCACAGCTGTCACACTTTGTTGCAACTGTCCCAACATGCTGTCCCTTACCACAACATTGATGTAAAAGCTTGCCACAACACTACAAAATTGTAATTGTATGGTTTATTAAAGAACCCCTTTCAACCCCCCACCCCCCCTTTTTTTTAAGTAAATAGGTTTTTAAAATCTGTCCAAGTCTTACTAATTTCCTTCCCTCTCACCCTCACACATACATACACACATAAATCACTTGCATGCACACACACTCTCTTAGTTTCATAAAATGGTAGATTTGTCTAATTTGAATTTGAAAAGTAAGACTGGTTAGCACTTGGTTAACTGAATGAATGAATGAATGAATGAATGATGCATTTATACTGCTAGTCAAACTTGGAGTTGCAGTCCTGACACAGACTAGTTTGGTGGAGTTTTATTCTGATGTTAAAAAGTAATACAAGACAGTTTATAGCTGACACATACTGCTAAATCAACTTAGTCTGCTAAATCAGCAGCTGCATTTGTTATTGTAATCTAGTTACTTTTAGCTCACATGACGTGGTTCTTTTATCTGATTCACCCTTATATTTCCAAATTGTTTACTTGGTTTTCATTCTTAAGGATATTTCAAGTAGGGTAAAACTTATACTAACTAAACTCTCTTGATATCCTAGACCCCAAACAACAGCATGAGATGAGAGATTTCCTGTGTTATTCACTCACTGTTCTACCGAACACCCAACTTCACACCTGATTTGAAAGTGATGTTATTAGGCTTACTTCAGTGTTTCATTTGTGACTCATAACTGAGCGCATTACAACATGGCAGTATCAATTAGGCCTATATTCTTGAATATGAAGAGGCTTTGAGTGGGTTAACCAAATAGTTCATATATTAACAGGCACTAGAGGCTGGACATACATCACTATGAAAACAAATGTGATCTCTTATGATGAACTTGATATGTCGTTTTAAAATGATGGCAGATGATTTGAATAAAGTATTCACTGACATCAATGAAAGAAAACTCGAGGAAGAAGCCAAACGGTGATTTCATGCACTCGTCTGAACTATTAAACCCACGTTTCCCCCTTTTCCATGAAGCCTGTTGTGCTCACAGTTGTGTCACAGTTGTGCATGGGTGTGTCTTGAAATGCATATGGGCTGCACACTGCACAAGTTTGAACTTTTTAAAACCCATATGTTTTAACTTAACAACTTGTATCGACTATATGCCAAGTGAGATATAAGGCACATATTTTAATGTAAATAAAATAAATAAATAAAAATTAATTAATTAATAAATAACATGCAACATATTGATTTTGATGCTTAGTGTAAGAATCTTACGACACCTGTAAAAAACAGGTCATATTTCCAAAAGAAGGTTTAACAAACCTTTACACACACACACACACACACACATACACACACACACGTATATATATACATGTGTGAGTTTTTGATACCTACAGTAGGCTTTTTATACCATCATTTACATAAAAATAAACATGCCCTCCTCCCTCATAATTACAACAATGTGGACTTTTTTTATTACTATAATAAAAAAAATTATATCAAAATAAATATTTTTATTGCATTGAGTTTATACATCATGTATTTCATTCCTTTAAATGTATGCCGATTAAAAAAAAACATTGCATAACAGTATTTATTTATGTATTTATTTATTAGAAAATGGTTAACATTACTGTATTGCAGTAAACAGAATCACCATTGAGAATATTTTTATTTATTTATTAATTATTTTTATTAATTAATTATTTTTAATGTAATTAATTTAATAATGTAAAACCTAAAAAAAAAAGTGTATGGGCTTTTTTAAATGTATGTATGTATGTATGTATGTATGTGCATTTTTATTTATTTTTTTATTTTTATTTATTTATTTTTAATTTTAATTTTGGGTTGAATGCAGTACAACTTGGATTTAAAATGTAAAAAACAAAACAAAACAAAACAAAAACATTAATTTATGCTTGACAATGATTAAAAATACTGTATTGCAGTAAAGAGAATCACTATTAAAAATGTATTAATTTATGAAAATGTTAAACATCAGAACCCGTTGTAATGAAAGAATGTGCTAATTTTCATGACAAAAACAAACAAACAAAAACAAAACAAAAATCTTATGGGCTATTTTACTCTCATTTTGGGTTGTATGCAGTACAACTTGGACGTATTTTCGTGTGATACACCCTACTACAACTAAGCAAGTCATCAGAAAGTTGCAAGAGCCTACCACAATTCACACTGCGAGTTTGTCTTTGAAGCTAACCAGACTAGGCGCCGTAAACTCCAGCGAGGACATAAAACAATCTCAAGATAACAGCGTGACACCAACACCACAACAAATCATTATCCTACGAAGATAATACACAGTTTAGAAATCAATGAACCTCATACTGGAGCTGAGCTAAACTGTTTTGACGTCTGCATCTCCTCACATATTCCAAGCAACAAACCACACACCTCAAAAGATCACATATATCAAAATAGTGTGTCTTATTTATACTGCTGACTGGGTGGCCATTAAAATAGCACACAATAGAGCACCACCATGCACTGTATGGAGTCACGGGACCTCCCAGCCATGCCCATTCCACCTATTTATTTAGAGAGCGCCACTGCAGCAAATTGAAGGCCATTGAACACATTTTGGAGTTTGATATCTCCCTTCAGCAGCTCTGACACACAGCAGGAAGGGCAGGAACCAGCTCTGCTGCACAGCACAGCTGCACCAGTCCTGACCTGCGAGGTGATGGGAGCCATGGGTGTTTTCTGTAAAGAAGAGGCTTTCCTGTCTCTGTCTCGAGTGCAGCCGACCAGCCAATGGATATATTAAAACCTTGGCACTAAATTAGTTAAGTCTACCTATTTAAAAAAAAAAAGCACAATGAAGGCTAAAAAATTCACTGTATCTTTACTTTTGTGATGCATGTACTCTGTAAATGTTAGGTGAGGCCCGCCTTGAACGTTTTTCGGCAAACAAATAATAGTTTTAAATACAATCGGTTGCATTACAGAAAGCTCAAATATAAGATTTGGCTTTATTTTGGTGAATACATCATCCTCATATTTCCATTTGATGACGTTCCTGTCCTTTTCCTGTCAGAATATAGACATAATATAAAATAAGTTGTGTAAAAAAAACAAACAAACAAAAAAACTATTAGGTGTGCTCAATCTTTTGACCTCTAAAGAAGTTCAAATAACTTAAAAAAAATAAATAAAATGATAAATAATAATAATAATAATAAATCTAGACAATACATTTTACTATAAAGCTTATTTGTTTAACACAACTGAATTACATCGAATATACTTGATTTCTGTAATACTGTATAACAGTCATCAGGAAGCTTAACTGTGGTTTAATTTGCAATCTTACTACAACTACATAACAGGGTGACCACATCATGACTCAGTCTAATGAAATGAAAATAATTTTGCCTTTGAGATGATTTTCAGGTTCATCCTCCACAGTGGACTTAGACCAGGACCAAACACTTACAGCACAATTCGCCACATTTCAGAATTTAAACAGCATCAGAAGACATTAATAAGACGATTGCTGTGCATTGACCCGAGTCTGTTCTGGTTTGGAATACATTATTCCAAGGCGTGTTTTTTTGGGAGCCGGCCAGAAGGGCCAGGAATGTTTGACTGCTATCAATCTGAATTTACAACAAACTAGAACGGGTTGTTACAGCAGTACCTACACACAACACAGTACGAAACAATTCCCCTTTTGTTAGGTACACGTTATCATCTTCTTGTGAGAGTTTAGTCTATGTGGAAGAGTGGGGGAGGTGTTAGTGTAAATTGGGGGCAAACACTGAAGTTTGACACCTTTTGGGATCAGGGTGGCACCTATGCATACACCCAGAATGAAAAACCTTGAAAGAGTCGGACTTATGCATTACTAAACTCATATTGGGGAGACTACATTAATTAGAGGTTAGAAATTAATTATGATGCTTTTTTTTCTGTTCCTTTGCCTCTTCTGTCGGACACTGCCACGCGTTACTGTCTCTGAGATCAGAAATTTGCATGATCACTGAGCTTACATATTTATATGGGTTACCTCACATTAAAAGTTTAACTATTCGGAGAAAATGCATATCTCATTTAGCATTTTCAGATATTTAACCTTGGCATTGGATACTTACTTGCAGTAGTGACAGTGAAATCCAACAAAGTTATTCCAAAACTCACTCGTAACTCCTCAAAAAGTAAGAAAAAAAAGCTCTAAAAACACAGGCGCGTCTGGTTAAGAGAGATGGCTCGACTGTTGTTTAGCGCTGTTTAGTCCACGGCTGTTTGGAATATTCATTTTATTCCCTCGCAGTTGCGCGCATGTGAGCTGGAATAATTCACCTCTGTCCCGTTACTCAGAGAACAACTGCAGCACTGAGACTCCGCGGCGACACTCTCACACGGAGAGAGAGAGAGAGAGAGAGAGAGAGAGAGAGAGAGAGAGATGTGAATGACGTCACACACTCACACACGCACGCAGACGCGCAAATGCAAACACTCACTGCAGGCGCGCTCTGGTGTGGCGTGTAGTATAATTGAAAACACATTGTCAGCTCTCTGAGTAAAGTTTATAAGCAGCGAGTGAACTACCTTAACATGCATGTGATTTCTCAGAAAAAATAATTCATATATTATACTAATAGTAGGTAGTCGTAATATATGTATATATTTTTTAATAAAAAGGCATGAATAGACATGGAAAGGCAAAAACAGTGGGATTTTTTTTTTCACAAATCATTTTTTTATACCAAACTTTATATAAAGATGATTCTCAACTATGTTATGGAAGATATAACAGAATGATTTGATATACCATTTTTCTTAATGCAAAATGTGTGTAAAATGGCCATAAACAGGTTTTCCCATTATATTCAATGTATCTATAAACTGTCTCTAATTGGCATATTAATGTATTTTTGGGGCAACATATAATGAAAAAAGAAGTGTAATAATGGGAGTAATAATTAACAAGATTTTCATAATAATATCTAATATTTCATATTAATATTGATATATAATTTCTTTCCCTATTCACTTGTTGTGTCTCCCTAAATGCCTAATAAACATACTTTAAGTCCTGGTGTCCTCTACAGTGGACATGTATGAAATCGCTGTCCTGTTTCGTAACAAAGTCACATTTTGATTTGAAACCCCATAACATTTTCCTGAGATGTTAATTTATGACAAACAATTTGAAAATTAGTCCGATTTAAATGATCTTTCCAAAATATTATCTTATTTCCATAAGGGTGTTGAATTTGATCACTGAATTAATGTTAGCCGTTTTTAAAGACCAAGAAGAGGGAGTGCCCATGGTGAAACTTCCAAACATTTGGTATCTCGCATACTTCCGTAGAATGAAAACACTTACCACCATATGACATCACTCTCACACACACACACACACACACACACACACACACGCAGACTTGTCTGTCTAGCCTTGTAGAGAACATGGACTCTCTTGCTTGGAAACTTACCATGGGAAACTTACCGGCAGCTCCTGGCATTCTCCTCACCACTTATCCTTGCTCCAAGTCGAGCCAAGTGATCTGAGTCTTCTAAGGCTGCGTTTACGCTTGGCATTAACATGCGATCAAGCAGATCGGATCGTCAGTCAATCAGAACAATGCACGTTTACAATTGGCAACATCAGCTGACTTCTCTATCTGGATAACTGATCGGATCTGTCTTTCCCGCGCAATATTTAAAAAAGTCTGCAGAGAATTGGCCTGGTGTAAAGTTAACCTGAAGTGGTGGGTTTTCTTTTGAAAAGCATTTTCAGTCGCCGGACATTTTACAAATCAAAGATAAGTGTAGGAGTCTCACTAGTGCTCCACACGAGTGTTCTCCGTCTTTCTTGTGACCGTTCGGGGGAGAGGGGGAGGGGATTTGTGTGATGTCGACCTCCGAATGCAGACACAATGGCTGGATTGCGTTTACATTACACTGAGATCCGATCACAATGCATCCTCGACTACCTCTGGAGCAGGACACGCTGATCGTATAACGTTCCGATCAGAAGCGCGTTTACACATATCTTTTCAATGTGTATGTGGACTAGGGCTGCACGTTAAATTGCATGAAATTGTCATGTACATCTCGTCAGTAAAGCCGCGTAGCTTGCGTAGCTTATCAGTGATCTATGGCTCTGTGTAGTAAATGCCGCTCCATCTGAACGCACGTGATGGAGATTTACTACTAATCACAGAACTGGCTTTACTGGCGAGATGCGCATGACAATTGCATGCGATTTATCGTGCAGCCCTAATGTGGACAACATCCGGATACAGGTCGCTTGTTAATGCCAAGTGTAAACTCAGCCTTAGTCATTGTCCGGTCATCAAAGTCATCTCCAAGTCTTCTAAGTTTCCTAAGTCATCTCCAATTCAATCTAAAGTCCTCCCTGAGTTTTTAGTACTTGTCTGGCCAACAAAGTCATCTCCAAGTCTCCTAAGATGAAGTTACAAAAATGGGTTTGTGAGGAGCCTAATCATTCAGTCCTGTCAATCATCATTACGAGCCTGAAGCCTACATAAGCAACACTCATTGCGCCGTCCCAGCAACAATTCTTACGGCATCCCTCCACCTCACCATCTCCTCCTCTATTTCAGTTATTCTCTCTTTATTTAGTACTGCAATGCGGGGTTGAACTCAGAGCTCAAGCCAAGCCTCAGATTTGAGCCTCCGTCGAGAACAGCAAGCCAAGTTTGTTTACCATAAACCCTCTGGAGTAGATGGGCAGGCTGATCCATCTTCAAGCTGATCCAAAGTCACCTCTGAGTCTTCATAGTCATTGTCCAGTCATAAAAGTCATCTCCAAGTCTCCTAAGTTATCTCCAAGTCATTTCCGAGTCTTCATAGCAATTGTCTGGTCACCAAGTTTCTGAGACTCTTTTCTGAGTCTTTCCTGACCTCCTGTTTGTGTATCCCTGGACATCCTGTAAGACAAATCAAAGCATCATTACTGAAGTCTCCAGGTTTCTGCACACTATAAAGGCTCACTCACTTGTTTTGGCTGTTTCTGCCTCTTTCAATAAAACATACAATGTGTTGTTCCACATCCTCTGTCGTCATCTTTGAGTCTATGCCCTATCGTAGTGGTTCTCAAACCTGTCCTGGAGTACCCCCAGCCCTGCACATTTTGTATGTCTCCCTCATCTATCACACCTGATTCAACTCATCAGCTCATTAGTGGAGAAACAAAATAGCTGAACTTTCGCATTTGGTATAAAAGGTTCTTAAATGACTGCAATTAACTGAGTCATAGAATTAAAAAAAAGACTAACCTGAATATTCTAACCAAAAGAGATTGATCGAAAGACACTGAGATTCATGTGGCAGATTAAACAGCATTGTTTCTCGGCTGAGCACTTCTAATTGTAACACCTGAGATAGTGCTTATAGCCAGCTGTAAACTTGGCCAAAGTTGGAAAGTTGTTTTCACAGTTTTCACAGTAATTGTTTTTTGAAGTCCAAGAAATGAAGTCCCTGCAAAAAAAACACAGATATGTAATTAAAATACTGCACCACTTACTCAGCTTTTTGTTGTTGGGGGATAAATGTGGTTTCACTTTGTATAAAAGAAGAAAATATTTCTTGCTGTTCCTGTTCCTGTGAATTGTGGTCCAACATGATTCCATGACAGCACTTCACATGAACATTGATCGATTTTACAGCGCAATCAGTTGTTTAAATGAAACTGAGGTTAAAATTCTTCTGAATTGTGCACAACAGCATACCAAGAAGCAACATCTGACTTACAGCTGGGTTTAACAAGCTTCCCTTCTTTTTGTAAACTGTCAAGCTTCGAGCCAATAGCACCAATGTTTCTTCCTGCAGTAAACATTGTTAGATTGTCTGTTCAGTGCATTCCTAACATGAAAATGTCAAATGCCCTTGCAGTAGGCTGTACTGCCCAGTGTAAAAAAAAAAAAAGATTGTCATATTAGCATGGCAGCACCAGCATGACACTAAAATCACAGCCACATTTTCTCCATTCTTCCAGTCATGTCATTACTCAACTGACTTCTTACTCCATATTTTTCAGAGGGAGTAGGGACATTTCTAAACATTTCTAAACATGTATTTCGAGGCCAGGGGAGTTGACAGGAGACCTGGCGTCTCTTGTTTCTGCCAGAACAGGCCGGCCGAACAGTTAGAACAAGAGATCAGGACATGAGGGTGAGCGAGCAAGAGGAAACAGGAGGTCATATGGTGGAGGGGTTGGCGACCTTCCGGACTGCTGTCAGAGACAGATTAAATAAACTACAGATAGAGGCGATGAGCTATGGTGTCTTAGTAGTTTCCTAGCAAAATGACAGAGGACCTTTGCTGAAGACATCTTTGATTTGAAAACGTTTTACTGGAATCTGTAGTAAACACACTTCAGCTAAGAACTAGGTCAAACAAGACTAATGAGTTGACTCCCACATGTATGCTGTAATGACTGCTGTAATGAAGCTGAAAGAAGTGCCCTTAACATCTCCCTAGCAAATCACAACAGCACATAGTCAAGACATCCATAAAACTCTCAAACAATAGCTTCAGAATAGATCTCCTAGAAGTACTTTAAGATGAAATCAATAGATGCACAAGTACTGTCTCTTGAATGAAGCCCATTTGCATTTAGTATAGATGCAGATGTTTAGATGTAGTATAGATTACTTTAGAATAGATGTAATATAGATGATTAGTATAGATGTTTACTGTAAATGTAGATAGAAAATAAATTCAGAAATAAACCAAATATCCTCAAATTTTATGACAATAAAGCATTCTGACATATACAATTCCATTTAATCACATAAATTGGATCCAGTGTTAATGAAAACTGTCCCAACGCTTTCTTTTTTCGAGATTACTGGCCTATTTTGTGAACGAAAAGAACAAATCTTCATTAAGTAACCACTCTGAATACTGCATGTGTTACAGTTAAAGTAATTTGCTTTAAAGCTTGATAGACAAAACTGCACACAGCAGCAATGGATAGCAACTGACATCTCATTTATACTTAGATACTTATAAAATATCAATTAAAGCTGTGAATGTTAACATTTTTGTTTTGGGGAGCAACTAACTAACTAAAAGTAGTTATGGTACTAAAGGTCCAAATGTTGGCTAAATGTTGTGGGTCCATTGTCTGTAGAGTAACAATTTACAAAGCATATCTCACAAAGAAATCATGGTTATTAAAGTTTGCAGTTAGGTGTACTTACAGTGTACATACCTAAGAAAGTACTGAGTAGTATAAGGTAACATCATGGATTAAAGTTAGGTTTAGGGTAGGTTCAGGGTTAGTACCTAGTTATTACCCAGTTATTGTAATTGTTATAATAAGTACATACTATGTACACGCCGAAAAGGCCTGTAAAATAAAGTGCTACCAAAGCCACAAACCAAGCACCTTTTTGTTGGTCAATATGGCAAATTTGTATGAACAACTAGAACCTGTTGTGAAGTGTGATTGGAAAATCTTCCTCCCTCACAGCAAATTCTCGATCATGGATTCCTATTGAAAAACTGCTCCGTACCAGTTAACACACCTGGGGTCCAAGCAAGTCAATGAGGCCGTATGGTGCCTAATCACTCACTAGCGTCATCTTTACTTCCAATATGTGCTGTAGAATGGACTTCTACCCAACAGTATATGTGGCATAAAACAAGGGTTCAGGGACAGGGCCTAACTATCTCAGCAGAACTTAGTAAGTCAGTCATAATGGTGTTCAGGGACAGGGCCTAACTATCTCAGCAGAACTTAGTAAGTCAGTCATAATGGTCTTAAGCGTGTCACACATCAGACAAGTGTCACCCTTGAACTGTTTTTGTTGTGTTTTCATGCCTTATGTGCTCCGCCTCACCTGTGTCCTCATTCATTGATCCTTCTCACCTGTTTGTCCCTCATTAGCACCCCTATTTAAGTTGTAGCCTGTCCTGTGCTCCCTCGTCCGGTCTACTACGTCCCCACGTGTGTCTCCTGCCTGTCTGTCCTGTGAATTACCCTTGTGTGGATTTATTAAAAGACTATTTGCATTGACCTCCATCTTCTTCGTGCATTCATTCCACCGTAGCGGGACAGAAGACCGGACCAAGAAGTGTCTCCGCCTCTAGCCTCTGAGTCCCGGACTCCGCATCAGCCCGTCGACCCAGCGGCTCCACCATGGCTCCTAGCTCCCTCATCTCCACCGTGGCCCATCAGTCCACCAGCTCCACTGGGGTCCCGATATCCGACGATATCCGCTTCGTCATGCCTGGAGCTGATCCGTGCTGCTCGCTGAGGAAATACATCAACTTCGCACTGTCGATCGCCGGATCGGCTTTCACCGTGGATGAAGCGGAGTCCAGCGTTCTGACTCACAGACTGTAAGCACGTTTTTTATATTTAAATAATTTGCCACTGACGATTCAAACGCGGGCAGTGTAGAGTAGCACTTGTTGTTTGTCACTTCTCCGATCACAAATGCAGACATGGTTTTATGTTTAAGCGGCGCGATGCAACGCAATGTGTAAAAAGACAGTATAAGTCGTTATAAATGTTTTTTTAATGTTAATGGGTTTTAATGTTTTTGTCTCGTCGCTCCGGCCGGACAGGGCATCACAGTATGGTCCTCCTGAGACCTGACATTTTTTTTAGGAAAAATTTAGTATTTTTTCATGTCATTACATTGATTTTTCTTTTTCATAAAATCTTATGTTCTAAACAAAGAATTTTTTTTAATGGTATTTCATCTATATGTTATGCTATGTCCTCGGTATAGGACACCAGGACTCAATTTAAAATAAATAAATAAATAAAAAGTCATGAATGAACATGCATAGGCAAAAACAATTGATTTTTTAAATCACCAATAAATTTTTAGGTTTCAGGATTTTTTATACCAAACTTTATATACGGGTTGATTCTCAACTATGTTATAACGAAATTATTTGATAAACAATTGTTTTTATGCAAAATGTGTGTAAAATGGCCATAAATGGGTTTTCCCATTATATACAATATATCTAATTTGCATATCAGTCACGGAGCCGACGAGACGAGAGACGTGCGGATCCATCTGCAAGCTTTTATTTAAAGGCGTGGTCATAAAACAGGCAAGGTTCAGACAACGGCAAACAGGTATATGAGGGTAAGACAAATGATGCATTAGGACTTGCGTTTACTGACCTAATAAACTCTTTTGGAAACAGACAGACAATTCAACATTGGAATTCTTGGCAAAGACTGGTTGAGTTG
>NW_015659112.1:0-11521 GCF_001515625.1 Sinocyclocheilus rhinocerous
AGGTGGATCAACTTTTCGGCAGTGCACCCATTGCCTTGAAAAGATCAATTGTGCCAATCGAAGATGCACCAAGGTAAATAATGTACAATAGGCTATTGTACCGTCTAACTGCTAACCCCCATTTTCATGTATTAAAGCCATAGTCATTGGGTCCAAATTCAAGTAAGATTTATTGGCAGTAAATATCTCAGTATTTGTTGCCCATCTGGTACCTGTTGATATTGAATGTTTGACTGTTGGTTCCTTTAAAAAACATCCTCTTACAAAGGCTACACATTTGACATTGAATCTGTCTGTTACAGACAGTAAATTGTTCTATTGCGGTATTGCTATTAACTGTGTTCACTCAGTTAATTGAGATTATCCATATTTTGATTTCAAAATTCAAGAAACTAATTCAAGAAACTAGCACATGCAATAATGATAACTTAAGGTATAATGTCTGTGGCCAGATAATGGACATTCATATTTTCCATTAAAATATGGATACATAACTAACTTGGTTTCTAGCATCGTGCCTTAAATATTATTAAAACGTGCCAGTGCATCGACTCAGCTGCGAATTTAGTCTGTGTTCCGTTAATTGCATTCACTTGGTATCCAAGTCATTATTTAGGCCCTTGTTAATAAAGGGCTAGAAAATCAGCAGTGCTCAATCAACTGGACCACAGTTTAGAACCTTTTTTTTTTTGTCACACCGTCTCCCCCTCGCTCTCTCTCCCTTACTCAGTGTGGGAAGCTGCTGGACATGAAGTCCAGGCAGACGGCCCGTATGAAAGTGTTTCGGACCAGAGCCAAGGAATGGGCACAAAAAGTCCCGCAATCAGGCAAAAATCTTTGACAACAGTGCCCTGCTGGTAATAAACATTTTGTCTTTCTCTTTTGGTCAGACATTGCAGGTTCCTGTCAACATTACAGAAATATAGAATTTTATTTACATTGTGCAGGGAAGCAACAACTATGGTAATGTCATGCCGTTATGTGTCATGATGTCATCCCCCTGCATTTGCAATATTTCAGATAATAATGAACTAGTCTACGTATAAATATAAAAAAAACAAACAGAATTTAGCCCTGCCTACAACTTGCATCCATTCAGCCCCATTATCCAAGGCAACTAACTTCACACTAAGAGGTTTTTCTTTTGGTTCACTGGTCATGCAGTAGAGTAGGTATAAATCACTGGCTGCTGCTGATGCAGGGGCAGTAAATAATCTTTCAGAGAGAAAGTTTGATTTCTTACAGGAAAAGACACATTTGCATATGCCACAGTTACCCCAGAAAGGAGTTGCTCTGGTGGTTCACCCTTATAAAAACACATCCTAGGGATAGTGGGCTGCCCACTCTCTTTTTTAAAGATCGCTTGTATGTGTATAATAATAATAATGTCTTTCTTGCTGTTGTAACCCTGCCTTGGAAATCTCGGAAATCTCTTTTATATGCTTTTCAATGTTAAGGTGGAGAAACTGAAGGCCCTTGGGTACTTTCCTCTCCTTCCTCTCCTAAAATACAGGCCGCAAAATAAAAAGTGGATGGCCCAGCTCCAGTGCCCCTTTGAGCTGCCAGTCGTAGCACATGCGGTCCTGGAGAAGATAGTGTGCCTATTTGAAGGTTTGTTAGAAGGTAGGTCACATCACAACATAAGTACATTCATGACTCTTTATTAAGATTGATCCTGTATTGTGTACCTATCCAGATGGATCAGATTTAAATGTCAGTACAGATAATTTTTCACACAATCTAGATTGCTGGTGATTGGTAATTCTGTTCTACTAATATTTTTTGTCTTAAACGTTTTATATTTCTTTGGTTACTCACATTTTGAACCATATACTGCACCTTAAATGTCTTTTTTTTTTAATCAAAGCATGTGATCCTGAAAGAGAGGAGGTGGGGCAGCAAGAGAGGACAGGGGAAGAAGATGAGGCAGAAAAAGAAATAGATGACGAAGACCAGAGAGGACAGGGGAAACAACGTGAAATAGAAGAGACTGAGAGGAGGGACATGTAGGAGATGGAGATAGAGGCACAGGAAGACAGAGTAGAGAGTGAGAGAGTGGACAGAGGAGAGATGGAGGGACAAAAAGACTTTGAAGAACTGGGACTGATGGAGACAGAAGAGATGGAGGCAGACGAGAGAGAACAGACAGATGAAGTGGGAAAAAAAGAAAATGAGGCAAAGAAGTAAGTAGTAGCAGCAAGCAGGTAAGTACCAATACAGAATAGAAGATGCAGAGCAATAAGGGCAATCTTAACTATGTGGAATATGAGATACAGAATGGTAAAGAAAGTGTCTATGTACAAAGAGGAGTAGCACACCACACTAGACTCAGAAGTCAGATGGTATTTTACAAGTTGCTCTTTTTCTACTTTTTCGTACAATGTGGAGTTATTTGTATGGCAGCATTTTGGCATCCAGTGTGCCATAATGCAAGGTGGCTGCGCCCAACGGTGAAGTCATCAGAGAAAGCGTCAACAGATCGTCCTGCATTGCAGTGTACTCACAAGTATTCACCTGGCTTGCAAGGCAAACACCACACACCTCTATTGCAATTGACACAGGTTTTTTGTTTCTCTATACAGGAAGTCAGCTGTCAAAATTACAGCTAAAAAGAAAAGAAGTAAAAGAAGGCAAAACAAGGATGATGGTAGGAAAAATGCTACAAAGTATTTTTAATTCAAATTAAATAAAAAATAAATCGTAAACTCTTAACTAATCTTAATCTAATAAAACACAATAATCTTGAACCTGTAATATAATAGCTTTTTGGCCCACAGTGTGCTATCTTCTTATTGCTAGTTTATTACATACAGGCCTGATAACAATTATAAAACTATTAATGTAATACTAGTTGAAAATGTGTTTTGATTGCCTTTACACCATTTCTTTATTTTTCTTTACAGCTTGCCAGTATCACAGCACATTGGACATTTTTCCAGTACAATATGTGTCCAAGACACGTGAACAAAAGGTTAGTAGCTATACTGAGAACATTCTGTTAGACTGTAGGTGCATAAATTGATACTATACTACACCAAGAGAATAATGCTGAAATTGTTGCCTTTGTCAGAAAAGTCTAAAAAAAAAGTAATTAACGTGTTAAATAATTTGCTGTTAGAGCTCTGTAAATATTAAACCAAACCTTGATGTTTTGGTGATTATATGGGGACTGATTTTTAGAGGCTGGGAGGAGGAATGAAATGAAATATTTAATTAACAAATAAAAGTATGACTTTGGTTTGTCTTTTACCCTCTTTCCAAGGGCTGTAAAGAAGTACTGGTCCATTGGCTCCCGTGTCCGTCATGGTAACATCAGCTTTCTTGTTTAACTGACTTATGAGTTGTCCCTAAATGGACCCTAATTAAGAAGCCTGTTTGATTTACCATGACTTGGGAGTTATTTATGTTTATGTAATAAGAGCCTGGCCCAGTGTTACATTTCTTTTTGGGAAGTCAGGCAGGCTGCTTAATTAGGATGGGCTGAGACGTCTCCACATGTGGCATCTGTTTTTGCCCACAGAGAGATTTGTCACAACTACAACTTGCATGTACTGCCGTTTTTAGTGGCATTTTGCTAAGTGATGAATGAGTCACAATTGATATGCTAAATTTTAATTTCCTTGAGGGTAAGGAGTTACAGTCATCACAATTTCATATTCTGTAGGATTGGGACGATCTGCTTATCACACAATACGATTAGTTATACAATATGAGGTTCACAATGTAATACAAACATGATAGAATGTAATAAATCTTTAATGACAACTAAATTCTAGCTGTGCAGAATTATGTTCATTTCTTGAGATACGAATCTTTGTAATGTAAACAACAGTTTTAAATGTCATTACAAAGTGACAATAATATAATTTGGATATAAATATGAATTATCTTCAGCTTTCAGCTTTCTCCATCCCGTTCTGTCAGGGAAATATGTAGAAGCCTAACAGGGTTTATAAACCATGTCAGAGGCTATCCTTATATTTAACATATTTCAGAAATCAGATACATCATTTCTGTATGTTTTATTTTGCCATTGATAATAGTATGTTGCATGTAGATTATTTTGCCATTTCTTTCAGCCAAAAGGTCTGGCCCCCATCTTGGGAACCGCAGGAGAACATAGGAATGACTGTGTCATAAAGGAAGGTCTGCTAAAAATACTGTCACATTGATGGTGCAAGAAACAAATAAAAATGTTGTGCCCGTTAAACTGGGCCATGTGGACAACAGTAAAGTTTGATTGATTGTACTGAATTGAATATGCATACGTATGTTGTAAGTAAATTATTTGTTTAAAAATCGGTTTCATTATTTGTTCAGTAGGGCTGGGTGTTGGCAAGGACCTCATACTATTTAATACAGTGGGTCACAGTATGATTTGATGTTTATAAATTTAGTCATGGAAAAGAAACAGGAAAGATAATGTTTATGCGATGTGTTGAGGCTGTGATAAAGCTGAAGGATGCATACTACACCACAGATTCACTGTAGGGCTACATATTGTACTTAAGCATTCAATATTTTCAGCGAGGTGCTTTTGCTGCCTAGAAAATCTGCTATAATCCATCATCCAAAAGGCAAATCATTATATTATGCAGTTTGCCTTTTCACAACCTTCCGCCCAGAAAAACTACAGTTTGCATTGTTTGGCACTTCCTATGATCACTTCACAATAGAAGTCCTGTTGTATGTTTTGTTGTTGTTTCTCCCTCTCTGATAACATGGAATTGACATTGTTACTTGAGTATTTTTGTCCTTCGCCAGAGTTTCATTTTCAGACCTCTGTCTGGCCCTAGCCTCTTTCAGGCAGAGTTTCTGAGACCCTTCGACATTATTTGCTATTCATTCATTCATGTTTGGTTTTCTTGAGCTGTGAATTGTCCTGCCAATGTAAACAAAAAACTGTTTTAAATGTGTTGACAATAAACGCTGTTTTCTTAGAAGTTGCTGTCTAAGAAACCTTTTTAAACCTTGCAGTACTCATGGTATAGCCAGCATTGGTGTTATGAATAACCTTACAGTTAACTTAACACTAACCATATTACTGTATCTGTACACTGTTTTTGTAAAAAGTACACGTTTGTAAAATAGAGCTTGCCCTCAATATGTTTTCCATGTGTAAATGAAGCTACAATGCACTCTATATAAAAGTTTGTAAAAATAAAAAGGAACATACAGGTGTATTGACTCTACAATATAGCTTTCCCACAATGAGTTATAGCCATGTTTTCAGCTATTGTGACAGCTGTTATTCTCAGCACACATGATCAGCCAGACAGTGTGCCACATAGCATACAGTAGTTTCTTACATAGGCGTTATTGGCTTGAAATGCTTCAGATCCAGGCCTATGTAACGTTAGATTAACAACTTTTTTTTCTCTTCCTCTTCTCATTTCCTGCTCTAGCGAGAAAGGTGCATTTTATTTTCACAATCTTCACTCAGTGAATGTATAGTCGATTTAGTTTTGTCTTTAGTTCGTTGCTATGGTGGTTGCTATTTACGCTGCTATTGCTGAAACCATGTAGCTTGCATTACGTACTTCCGGCTGGAAGAATTTTCTTCACAGACACCCGCTTTTTTAATGATATCTTTATATAACCAGATATAAACCTTTATATAACCCATTTCTTCACAGAAAAACAACGTGATAACTCAACAATACGATATATTTATCGTATATATATTTTTTATATATATTATATCGATATATATATATTTTTTTTCAGGTAGCTGGTGACGGAAGTGCATTGTGTTGTGGGTGGAGTTTGCGCGTTCTACTCCTGTTTTGGCAAAAATATCTTAAATAAACCAACATATTTACTTTCTGTTAACATAGATCATCTAGATGCAGTGTTATTACTAGTTCGGCCGTACTAGATTTTTGATATATTCAGTAGATATATAATTTTACAACCCTATTTTACAACCCTACTTTGCAAACCAAAAGAACTACAACTGTAGTGCTGATTTGTATCAGGCTGTATGGCGTGACTATATGGAATTGTAGTTTTTATAACATTAGTGTTTTTCTTAGAATTGGATATTGTAAATAGTGAATTAAGAGTATAGTGAGGGGTTTAGGGGGATGGTAAACACATCTATGTAATCAGATTTTAAATATCTAGTTGTTAAACGGGTTAAAATTAATTGTAACCATATTTGACAGCGCCCCCAGTTGTTGACTATACTCACATGATAGCTGAGGACAAGAGCTCTCTATAACAGTTGGTCCCATATCTGTAGCCCGTTTTTTTTTGCTGAATTACAAGCCTTTAAACATGCACCGAGGTGTAGTTTCAAAGGTCAGTATTTCAAAGCAGGAGCCATGTACAATCTTCATACTAACATATGTTACTCTCCAGGTCAAGACCTTTCCAACGATGTATTTGGTTTAGCTCTACAACGAAGTTTTCATTTTCTCATTTCACGGACACAAGCCATCTTAAGGTCTAGTTTCAGCAAGCACTTTGAAGGCTCAATATATAAAATCAAAATTTTTGTTTGTTTGTTTCTGACCGTGTCAACAGATTTACGACCCCACAACATGAGTACCACCACAAACTATGTGTATTTCTGTTTGGGACACACATGGCTTATATGCATATCTATTTATGTTAATGCTGCTATGATGGTAAAAAACACACCATGGTCTAGATTATGGGTAGGATTTTAGAGAGACATATGTTGCAATCAAGGCAATGTCTCTTCCAGGGACATCCATGTTTATTTCAGGACAAATTCGGGCCTCATTCTGCACGGGCATGTCATTAAAAGAAAGGCTTAACACGGTGAAAGTGAAGAAAATACTTCTGGGTGGAAGTACGTCATGCAAGCTACATGGTTTCAAGAATCTAATTGGATCTGGAGTCGTTTCTTGTATTTGTATCGGTGATTAACCATGTGGAGGGATGATAACGGCCTTCAGTTTACTGAGCCTACCAGTAGCTGTAGCAGGCCCCTTCTGTCCCATATCTATGATGGTGATAACTACTAATAACACCCATTCAATCGAATGATAACATTCAGAGCGGGTGTTTTTGAAGTGCTTTAGTCCCTCCAAACCACTTGAATGGATTATATAATGTTGTAGCCTCAATATCCCTGTTTGGAAAGTTTCCAACATGTATCTCTGAAGATGACACTGTTATTAACTTGTAGGTGACAGTCTCCACATCTGATTTTTGGCTCATTCCTACCATGGGATGAGTTGATAATCAGATGGATATGGTCATTACATTACATTTCAGATCACTAAGCTTCTTAAAAAAAAATTCCAACTTGGGTTGTTGCTAAAAGAAGTATTGCATAACTGACTAATATTGCCATGTTGTTTGTATTCAGTGCATTTCAAAGTAATCTGACCGAACCCTGCTAACCGATCATCGTTATAACGTGGTTAACTGTATGGTTTGTATATATTTAGACAAGCCCCTACAATGGTTCTACATCATCAGTATTGAAGTATGTTACACTGCCAGTATCTGTGTACAGTATGTAAGTTTCGCACATCTGTCTTAATATGAGACCTGGTGTGACTGTGACCTCTAATGTTTCAAAATGTTAGTAGTTCCTGGTTGAATCTGAAAGCTCCCAGTTCTGTTAAGGGTTGACGAGTGATGAGCCAAAGTCAACTCAATAGTCTGATGACAAATTAAACTTGTATTTCTGTTTACATACACATATATACAGGTATCAGCAAGTATTTACAGACATTATCAGTTGCATACATAACCATGAGTATTACAATTCCAGTAACACAAAAGAGAGTAGAATTTAAGAGCATATGTAGTCAAATACGGATAACAATAGATGCTATGCATATGACAGAGCAGATCATTTTTATATATTGATGTGCATAAACAAACTGATGATACTGAGTCAGAGCAAATGTACAATTCTAGATATTATTAGTGCTGTCAAACAATTAATAGCAATTAATCGCATCCAAAATAAAAGTTGTTTACATAATGTGAATACTGTGTATATTATGTATATATAAATACAAACACATGCATGTATACATTTAAGAAAAATATGTTGTTTATATATTAAATATATTTTTATATCATATAAATATATAAATGTATATACATGTAAATATTTTCAAAATATATACTGTATGTGTGTGTATTTATATATACATAAATATACACAGAACACACATATTATGTAAACATTATTTTGGATGCGATTAATCGTTTGACAGCACTAATTCTGATAGATATTTCAGAAGTTAGGAAAAAAGCATTTAATAATTTTCATGGGCCCACGTGTGAGAGAAAGCGTATAGCATGGAGGACCGTGCAAACTATAAATTAAAATGACCAAAACTGGATATACAAGGTTTTTGCACAAAAGAAACAATACTAAAATCTGGTTATGGCTACTGATAATTACAGCAGTGTAAAACAGCATGTATGACAAACCAAGTAAGCAAATGCATATTTCTATAAATCAGATTCAACTTCAATAAATTCAATCATTCCATTTAAATTCAGTTATCTGCTGGAACAAATCTCATCACTTTCGTTATAACTCATTTACAAAAACACAGGCTCTTTTGTCAAGACTTTAGAAACCTTTCCAAGTCATCAAAGTACAAGTCAAAGCAAAAGCAATTACAACTGTGACTTGAGTCTGACTTGAGTCCCAAGTCAGGTGACTTGAGTCCCCACCTCTGCATCATCATCCTCATCCTCATCCTCAGAGCTGATGTCATGTTGCCAGTCCATTTCTTCCTCCATTTCCCCTTCTTCCTCTTCCACCAGCCTAGGAGTTGGTTCGAGAATGCCTCTGTACGTGCATGCTACAGTCTGCTGTTTGAGTCTGAGGTCTTGCAGTCTTCTCTTAAGTAGACTGATGAGGCCCTTGGAACCCTCCTCTGTGAATCCATTCGGATAGCCTGTAAGTCCACACATGAAGAGTAATGAAATTACCGTCACACTAAACATTTTATCAGAAAGAGCTTATTTATGTTAAGACAAATCGAAATACAAAGTCAAATTGGAAAAAAATAATATTAATTTGATAAAATAATCTTTGAAGGCCATTTATCCTTAGTTCTTGAGCCAATACTTGCATGCCTGCTTTTCACTTAAAAATAGTTTGACCTATGAAATTTAAAGTGCATAAAGCCAGATAGTTTGATTTACACTTACTTCCTGTTTGTGTGCACACTGAAAAAGTGGCTATCAGTGACTGGACCTTTGCTACTGAGTCCAGCAGTGCAACTGGTCCTGCATCTTCTTCAGGCTCTCTGTTACATCCAAGGTCTTTTCTACTGTCTGCAAAACAGCAACACAAAATGCTGTCACTTCATAAAATAATCCTTTAAAAAACCAAAAAGTGTGTTCCTGCCAGATTTAATACAATAACATATTCAACTATACATACATAGCTGAGGTCCTGCATCCCTACAATGTCTACATGGGGGTAACAGTTTAAGTTCAACTTTAAGTTCAAATTTAACTGTTTAAAATAGTTAATCCTTTTTCAATACATGTACATACCTTTTTGTATCTGGAAGACAAGGCAATGTGAAGGACATTCTCTTTACGCTGATTCCACCCAATAGCGTGGACAGTAAGCATATCAGTTCTTACTGTAAAGAACAACAGAAAGTCACAATAAATTGTAAAATGTTAATGTGTACGTTTGCAGGCTAGCAGGGGGCAAAGAAGCTTACAAACCTGACTTGGCCATATACTTTGTGGTCAGGGCACATCTGGAGAGAAAACTATTGACTTGCTCTACTTCTTCACCAAGAGTGGTTCCAGCACCTTCCTGGTTCCTTGCATTCCACAGAATCTACAGGAAGCAGTGGACTTAAACAGTTAAACAGTGTAGACAATAGGGTGATCAATATTGATGCACATCCCAATGTTACCAGCTGTAGAGGACAGCACATAAGGGCTCATGTACAACTCAAAACACACTTCTGGGTTGTAGTTTGGGTCACAATGTCATTCATTTTGGCACTTTACGTTAATTGTTGGATATGTCATACTCTGAAAAGTAAAAGTCAAGAAGTTAAAAGCATCACCTCGCATTTTGTATTGTGGGCATTTGCATGCATCACGGACAAGCAATGTCTCATTTTCTGAAGAGGTTGAAGATGAGTCAGGGCCTCTGACACCTTCTCCAGGTATGGCACATATCGGCAGGTCACATCCATAGCCAAAAATGTAGCACCCTGGAACTCTTTTTGGAGAAACATTGGATATGCGAAGATTTCTCCTCTATACATATTCAGACCTTTGGAAAAAAGAAATAAGTAATAAATACTGTAGAATAGGCTTCAGATCATCATCATCTACAAATATTTTTAATTGCAATTTATCAAGACCAATACTAACCTTTGAGGAGGAATCCATGCCTGCACACAGCAATTTCTACACCTTCTTCATCCAACTTGTTGGCCTGCTTTAATGTCTCTCTTGCTGCTGTCCAGTTGGATTCCCCACACGTCGCTTTTCCTGCCGTCTACGAAAATTGTTTCAACATGTCAGTAGATAATTCAAGGACATTAAGTAGCAGGGCTGTACACTCAAACACACCAACAATTACAGTCAACATTTAGTCTTTGATTGCCTGACCCATCTTCCATCTGTAACTCACTGGAGGATAACAAACCATTTAAAATTATTTGCCATTTTGCACACAGGAGGTTAATTGCAATAGTCTAACTTTGTCAGACAATGTGTCAGACATATGTGCGGCAACCAATATTATGGATATTCTGTGCCCTCTGGATTAGAATCTAGCTGTATTTTCATCTTTGCTTCCAATTAGTTATTAAAAAAGCCAGAGATACCCGTTGCTCAGCCTGACTGAAAACTTACACTCTTGATAGCCCCCCGGACTTCCTCAACAAAATTAACAAAATTGGAGTCTTTGGCTAAAAACATTCCATCAAAGAATCCTGGCTCTTCACTCCTACAAGAAAATCAAGAAAATGTAACCACTGTAGTAAGAAGTTTTACCTAATAATAATAATAATAATGATGATGATTATTGTACTTATATGGCACAAGGTTACAAAGTTTAACATATATTATATTCAACAGCTACAGTATCAACAGCTTGATTTTAAATAACAAAATAAGAACTATATTATTATGATAATGTTAATAGCAAGTACATACATTAACTACACTGGCTGTTTTTAATGTGCACACAAAACTCTCTGGTTTATGTATGTACTTTGCTATTAACATTATCATAATAATATAGTTCTTTGTTATTTCAAATTAAGCTGTTGATACTGTAGCTGTTGAATATAATATCTGTTAAACTTTGTAACCTTGTGCCATATAAGTACAATCATCATCATTATTACTATTATTATTAGGTAAAACTTCTTACTACAGTGGTTATCCAGAATAAATTTTCTTGTAGGAGTGAATAGCCAGGATTCTTTGATGGAATGTTTTTAGCCAAATACTCTAAGGTGTCCAATTTTGTTGAGGAAGTCCGGGGGGCTATCAAGAGTGTAAGTTTTCAGTCAGGCTGAGCAACGGG
>NW_015659112.1:12764-13028 GCF_001515625.1 Sinocyclocheilus rhinocerous
ATGCATAATTGAATAATGTTGTCTGTTAGTGGAAAAAAATGCAAATCAATTGAAAAAGAGACACCAACCTTGTTCACAGATGATGTACTTGTCTTAATGGAGTTTCACAAACTCTGCCTCTGCCTACTGTGCAGAGTGTGGTGTTTATGTACCAATTGATCACACTCTGCACAAAACCACTCTGAGGGCAAACATTCCCCACAACGGATGATGGCTTCTCTCACATGACAGTGATTACATGTCATCTGGACAATATTCTCAGCT
>NW_015659113.1:0-2501 GCF_001515625.1 Sinocyclocheilus rhinocerous
TGTGTGTGAGAGAGAGAGAGAGAGAGAGAGAGAGAGAGAGAGTGTAAGAATGAGTTTTATGTTTCTGCCCCTGCTGTTCCTGCACAAGGTTACAAAATTCAAGCACCAACACCGTCTGCTCTCACATTCCTGCACATTTTACCCTCTGTCTTGCGGGAACCAATCTTTATTTTCTCATACTCTATCCCAGCTGCAAACTGATTAAGATGGCCAAAAGATTCGCTGCTCAGAGGGACTTGGAATTGATTTTGGAAGAGAGTAGCTTATGATGATGTAGAGCAGGGTTCCTCAAATCATGCCCTGGAGGGCCAATGCGCTGCAGAGTTTAGCTCCAACCCTGATCAAACTCCCCTACCTGTGATTTTCTAATGATCCTGAAGACATTGATTAGCTTGCTCAGGTGTGTTTGATTAGGGTTAGAGCTAAACTCTGCAGGAAAGTGGATCTCGTGGGCCAGATTTGAGGATCCCTGATGTAGAGGAAGAGGTTTCAGAAAGTGAGGATCACATTTCTGAAAATTCAGAGTTCGATAGTGACATCGGCTAGTTCCAAATCAAGACAACCCACAGGACCAGCCCGTCAGCAGCCAGCTCCAGGACCAGAACAAGCCCGTCAGCAGCTCGCAAGTGAAGAAATATGGATGTCAAACAATTGTGAAATTGAATGGTCTTCTTGCCCAAGAAATGAACCACCCTGCATGGCTGCCAATGTGATAAGGATGCAACCAGGCCAAACACGGATGGCAGTTACTCATGTGCAGGACATCGAGTCTTCTTTTGAGCTTTTCATCCCAGATTCTGGATTGCACTAATTTAGAAGGAACACATGTTGTCGGAAAGCTGCGGCCACCAGATGTCGAATGGCTGGTTGGTTTACAGCTAACCTGAGTTGTAACGTGTAATTTCTGCCATAGGGCCCGGAAAGAGACCAAATGAGTTGAGTACAGCGTTAGGCAATCATTAAAGTCCAAGTGATTTTATTTCTGTCAGCTATCTTGTCACACGTGCGCCAACCAAATTTAAAAATAAACAAAAATAAACCAACAAAAAATACTTAAATTAACTGTACATAACAGAAATAAAACATGCTGAGAGTAGCAAAACAAGGCATTAGACCTGGGGCCCGTTTCAGAATGGAGGTTAAGTGAAAACTTATGTTAACCCTGAAATGAGGGAAACTCTGGGTTTTCCGTTTCAGAATGGGAGGTTTGTCAAACCCGAAAAAGCAGGGTATGTCAAGCCCGTTTCTGAAAGAGAGGTAACTTATACTCAGAGTCAGTTACCGTGTTAACTTACTCTATGAACCTAACCTGATCGGGAGCAGGTTTTCCTCCCCCTTTTTAAAGGTCAAGCGATGTTTAAATACTTAATTCATTCATGCACGCTGCAAAAATGCTTTTCTTACTAAGTGTTTTTTTTTCTTATTTCAAGTACAAATATAAAAAAAATCTTAAATCAAGATGGATTTTCTATATAAGAAAATTATATAAGATATTTAGTTGTTTCCTGGGGAGGGGTCTAAATTAAGTGCATTTTACTTAAGTAAAATTATCTGCCAGTGTGGTAATAAAAATAATCTTAATGCAAATGGTAAAACAAGATTATTCGGAGGGTCTATTACTAAGTGCAAATTTACCGTAGCTCCGCCCTCCAATGTCACACAAGGTTAAATACGACATGTGTGAATAATGGCTTCAGTGGTGTAGGCAGTAACGCGTTGGGCGTGAAGAACTAGTTTTTGACGCGATTGACCGGGTTCGAGTCCGGCTTTTGCCGAGCTCGCTCTTCTCACTTTTCCCATCACTCACATATCACATTTTCTTCATTTTTATTGAAAATAAATTCTAATGTTCTAAAAGTGGAAGTAAAGTGCCTAACGAGTGTTTAATAATGATAAAAGTATTTATAATTTTAATAAATATAATCATTTACACTCTGTTATTATTGCATCCTGTTAATGTACAACAATACTGAGGTGCAAATAGTATGTATCTGCCAGTATAAAGTATAAATTGCAATAAATGTAAATAATAATTAGATGCTAAGAACTGCTACTTTTACATAGTAAAAAAATAGTGATATATTCTATTTACCAAGTGTAAATAGCATCTAGAGCTATTTGCACTTAGCCTACTGTAAATAGGATCTATGGCTAAGTATGTTAATTCCACTTAGTGTAAATAGCCGCTGACGTATTTTTCTTACCCTATTGGCAGATCATTTGTAAAATAAGAAAAGTGCACTTAAATTATTATTATTTGATTTTTTTTTTTGCCCGTGAGATACCATGAAAATTAATACCCTATTAGTTCAATAACCTACCGTTCTGCCAGTTTTCACCTGTGATATTATGACAGTGATAAGAATTAAACTTGTATTGCGTCTGAAGTATGCAGACATCTTTTTGGCGGGAGCTGTTGCCATGGTGAATCATAACATCTG
Source organism: Sinocyclocheilus rhinocerous (assembly GCF_001515625.1). Lineage (NCBI taxonomy): Eukaryota > Metazoa > Chordata > Actinopteri > Cypriniformes > Cyprinidae > Sinocyclocheilus > Sinocyclocheilus rhinocerous. The sequence continues at coordinate 2,442 of NW_015659113.1, forward strand.
AGCTCCATTGATCAGGGCTTTTCATAGTTGTGGTGCACGCGCTAAACTCAGAGTCAACCT
>NW_015659114.1:0-476 GCF_001515625.1 Sinocyclocheilus rhinocerous
GATCCGATACTGAAAATTCTGAGTATCGGTCAACAGATACCGATCAAATACAAGCACATTTTTTTTAAATCAATATAGAATTAATTTACTTTTGTGTGTTGACCTGATCGTCACTTCTTTTCTGTGTTAAACACAATCTACCAAATATAGACCAAATAAAACTTCATTTTAATGAAAAATAACAAATAAAAAAATATATAATCATAATCTATGAAAATAATGCTATTATAAACTAGGTTAGGTTATTCTAGAAAAATCATGAGTGCACAATAATTTTATAAAATGTAAACATTTAGTGAAATAACATTATTGGGGAACAAATAAAAGTGAATAAGTGTAGGACTAAATCTGGTAAAATGTTATACATTGCTCTTTGTATTGTAGTAAAATACATTCATGAAAGACAAGTAAATATATTTATATATAAATACTATACTATAAACTTAAAATACATTTCTTTTAAATGCACAGCAGTA
>NW_015659115.1:0-521 GCF_001515625.1 Sinocyclocheilus rhinocerous
ATATCTACCTTTAAGTTTGCCGCGCTCAGCTTGCTCCAACAAAAAACATAGTTTTGGTATATTTATGAAAACTGCAACTTACTAAGCGATAGTCAGAAATCGAAAAGGTCTCAAATGATGTGCCCCATGCTCCATTCATTGAGCCTTCTGTATGATCTATCCTGAACACAGATTTGCGGTAATACTAGACTCCACTTTAATCTACTAGAAATAATTTCAGAGTAAGTCAGAATAAAATCAAATGTAACAATTTATTATCAGTCAGGTCAATATGTATTATGCCAATTACATAGTCAATTCAAAGATATCAAATCAATACAAGACATCAAATTCTCAAAGATAAATCTAAGAGTAAAGGATGCATACCTGACTACAGGAAAATACGTAGTATAGAGTGTGTGGACACACTCCATACTATGGGCTTTCTGTCTACAGAATCGCCCAGTAATGTTTTGCCACTTCGCTTATATACCCAGACCAGAACAAAGAAATCTTCAAATCAGTTGTAAAAACAAAAAATA
>NW_015659115.1:564-867 GCF_001515625.1 Sinocyclocheilus rhinocerous
TGGGGATGAAAACAAATGGTTATCAAAGATCTTTATTGGAGCATCTCCCACATGAGAAGAACAGGTTTTGTTTTCTTTATTCTTGCCTGTTCTGTTGATGCGAGAGTGAAACCACCTTACCAGTCGCACCTGAAGTATTTATATTGACCACACATAAAACAGCTTGAAACAATAGATTTGTGAAATTTGCATGACTGACTGAGACCTGAGGGGAAGGAGAGGGTGTGAGGAGTCAGGAACGCCGCATGGGCGGGGGGAGGAAGAGATGAGATTGGGCCATCTGTTGTTCTGTGCTTTTTCTCG
>NW_015659116.1:0-929 GCF_001515625.1 Sinocyclocheilus rhinocerous
TCTCTCTCTCTCTCTCTCTCTCTCTCTCTCTCTCTCTCTCATTAAAGCGCAAGCAGCCACCTGGTATTGATATATTAGTTTCCGGACAGTCCAACACTGTAACCCAGAAAGGTATGAAGACTTTTAGACTTGCACTCTATTTATTTACTAACTGCTTGTTTTCTTAAAAAAAAAAAAATTACCTACCACTTGCTTCTCTAATCTTTTTGCATTCTATCTCTTTTATTTTTTATTTATTATACAATTAACAAAAGCAAAATAAAAAGGCCTCTAACACTATATTGCTCTATTATTTTTATATTCCGTTTTATTTTTATTTATTATATGATAAAAAAAAAACTTGCTAGGTGTACTGCATTAAGCTAACTGAGACTTGTTAAAGCACTTGCATATCATTACTCTTTTGTTAATTTTGGTTGCTTCTATTGTCCTCATTTGTAATTCGCTTTGGATAAAAGTGTCTGCTAAATGTAAATGTAATGTAATAAAAAAAAAAAAATGACCTACCACTTGCTTCTCTAATCTTTTTGCATTCTATCTCTTTTATTTTTTATTTATTATACAATTAACAAAAGCAAAATAAAAAGGCCTCTAACACTATATTGCTCTATTATTTTTATATTCCGTTTTATTTTTATTTATTATATGATAAAAAAAAAACTTGCTAGGTGTACTGCATTAAGCTAACTGAGACTTGTTAAAGCACTTGCATATCATTACTCTTTTGTTAATTTTGGTTGCTTCTATTGTCCTCATTTGTAATTCGCTTTGGATAAAAGTGTCTGCTAAATGTAAATGTAATGTAAATGTATGAACTGTTTTCCAATTGCTCTCAGAGTTTCTGTTTCTAATAGCTCTTGGTTTATTGGATTTGTGTGTGTGTGTGTGTGTGTGTGTGTCTCTGTGTGTGTGTGTGTGTGTGTGTGTGT
>NW_015659116.1:1081-1771 GCF_001515625.1 Sinocyclocheilus rhinocerous
TGTGTGTGTGTGTGTGTGTGTGTCTGTGTGTGTGTGTGTGTGCATGTGTTTGTGTCTGTGTGTGTGTGTGTTGTAGTTCTCACAACAGATGGCAAAGAGTGCAAGTTTCCTTTTCGCTTCGGTGGGGTGATTTATCACCAGTGTATCTCTATGAACTCTCACAAAGCCTGGTAAGTGCTAACACACGTCTACAGTATGCATGCGTCCCTCAACCGTTATTTTTTTTTACGTTACATACAGCAATTGCAGAGAAATAACCCTTAATCCGCTGACCATCAAACCCAGTCTCGGGTCTTAATGCCAAAGCGATCTCAAAGCCCAAATCTGCAGCTCATACAGACGCCTAAATCACAACCAGACTCGCAAAGAATCTGCATGCGTAGAATGTGTTTGTTTATTGAATAGTTTGGCTAATTTGATGTTTTCGGGTTACCAATAATAGTGTACTACTCTCAGATCCATGTTTATCTGTTTAACCAACCAACAAATCAGCCGAAAAAATGCAATCAGATCATAACCGAGCTCAGTCGTAGGTCCGACAGACCAAAACTGGATTCTGAGGATCTGTTTGGGATAGCAAAAGATCTGGTTTGAGGCAGTTAACCCACATCAACCAGTTCAAACCAGATCTTTAGTTATTATAGTAAACTAAAACCATAGAAGACACTTTTGTTGCTTGGAATAAAATAC
>NW_015659117.1:0-717 GCF_001515625.1 Sinocyclocheilus rhinocerous
ATGCTATGGGTATATCACCCCATCCATATTGCATATTTTGTGGACGAGGTTGCCTTGACACCTTGTTACATATGCTATGGGACTGTCCAGATGTGCAAAAATTTTGGGACATTGTGCTTGATGTTTTATACAAGGTTATCAAGATTCGTTTTCCCAAGGATCCTGTTATTTTATTGTTGAATGATAATTCTCAATTTCCTATAAGTGAGAAAGAACGGAAATTTTGGCTAGCAGCTTTGACTGCGGCAAAGAAATGACTAGTTCAACGCTGGAAACCCCCTCATGACCTTTCTGCTAAGCACTGGATTCATTCCTTATTGGAAATACTATATCTGTAACTGTCTTCTGCACGGACTAATTACGCAAAACCTGCTACTTTATCCATTTGGAAGAACTGGATTTCCATAGTCTCGAAGATTTTGGTCATTTAATCTAAAGATGTCATTCTGTTAATATTATTACCAATTTTGTTTGTATATATTTTTATATATATATTTGATTTTATATTGTTTTACTTTTGTGTTTATGTGGGTCCTGGGGTGCGATGGTGTGGGATGGGGGGAGGTTCTGGAAAGGCAATGGTTTATTTAATAGGTTTTCTCTCCTTTGTTGTAATGTTTTTTTTGTGTGTGTTCTATCAAAATAAAAAACAGTGAATTACAAAAAAAACCAAAAAACTATTGAATGCTCCTGCCCTGAGAGCAGCACATAGTAGAC
>NW_015659118.1:0-154 GCF_001515625.1 Sinocyclocheilus rhinocerous
AGACAGACAGAGAGAGAGAGAGACAGAGAGAGAGAGAGAGAAAGACACAGAGACAGAGAGACAGACAGAGAGAGAGAGAGACACAGAGACAGAGAGACAGACAGAGAGAGAGAGAGAGACACAGACAGAGAGACAGACAGAGAGAGAGAGAGAC
>NW_015659118.1:436-561 GCF_001515625.1 Sinocyclocheilus rhinocerous
GCTGTCCACTATCACCGACCCTCTTCAATATCTACATTAATGAATTGGCGAAACTCCTGGAACAATCAGCAGGACCTGGTCTCACACTGCATGACTCCAACATAAAGCTCTTGCTGTTTGCAGAT
>NW_015659119.1:0-287 GCF_001515625.1 Sinocyclocheilus rhinocerous
AGCCTCAGATGCATTTTGGCATCTTAACCAGCAAATTCGTTGATGATCTAAACGAAAACCGTTTCATATATCGACACGAAATCCATACATTTTTGCCAGCTTGGTCTGAAGATGATCCGAGTCAAATTTGGTGAAAATTGGACTGACGGTCTAGAAGGAGTTCGAAAAAGTAGGTTTTCAACATGAATCAAAATGGCGAACAGGAAGTTCAGCCAATTATGGCAAAATTGGTATCGATGTTCTCAGCATGATGCAAGGAATCTATCAACATCAGTCTCATTACAATA
>NW_015659119.1:694-809 GCF_001515625.1 Sinocyclocheilus rhinocerous
TGCCGAAACACTGCAGGTAGTCTCAGGTCATGTTTATTATAACACACAGCAAGTTTGGTCTCAATGCGCTAAACCTTTGTGGAGATATAGCCTCACATCCATTTTTACGTGCTTT
>NW_015659120.1:0-832 GCF_001515625.1 Sinocyclocheilus rhinocerous
TAGTTTTAGTCATATTTTAGTCATATGAATTGTTTTTAGTTTTAGCCTAGTTTTTAGTTTTAGTTATAAATCTACAGTAAATTTAGTCGGCTAAAATCTAATGGGTTTAGTTACAGTGCATTTATTAAGCATTTTTCTAAAATTTCCAAACTCATTATATAGGTTTGATATTAAGGTTTTATCATGATAGACACAGATTTAACTGCTGTGACACACAACATGCCTTTATGTTAAAATTAAATAAAACCACTTCAAAGACATGGTCTTCTTATTAATGAAATACCAATGGTTATATAGGCTAATTATGCATTCTTTATAGCAACTTGTTTACCCTATTCTTCATTCTTTCAAGCAGACATATTTATTTCTATTATAGCAACTTGTTTACCACATTCTTCATTCTTTCAAGCAGACATAAATATTTCTATAAATAAATTTAGATTAATCTTTAGGGCAACTTAAGTTTTCAGTCAAGAGCAGTGAGTGACTTTCTGTCTTTCTGTTGTTGCTTGATTAACATCAATGACTCGGACAATAGTAACTAAATTAGGCTGCTGTCCTTTTAAAACCGAATGCACAGCTGCAATGGATGCAATGTACTGATACACGTTCTCCCTACTGTTTACGTTCACTTAAGACGTAATCAACTGTGTTTATGGGAATACTCGTCAAAACTGACAATTCAACATCATTTTGTGTGTAATTCTCCATTCATGCGACGCAAAAGAGTACTCACGCGCTGTGAGAGGCGCTTTCTGTGTGTGTGCGCTTCAGTGTCTGCGCTCAAAAAACCGGACCGAACTGAGTTCTCTCTTGCGTCGTCAGATTTATC
>NW_015659121.1:0-1085 GCF_001515625.1 Sinocyclocheilus rhinocerous
AAAAAAAAAAAAAAAATTCTAGTTTCCACATGTCGTCATTCAACCTTTCCCAACTAATTTTTGCGTCTGTCCTGTGCGCGGTGTATTATTTATTCTCCGCGGTCATGACGAAAGACGTGCGCAGCTTAGAGGGAACATTAGGCGTCATATACTGTATATATATATATAAATATATTTTACTAAAAAACAACTAAATATTGCTTCTTGTTTCTTTTCACACGTAAAACAAAAGGATTTAATATTCTTCCTGCAAACATGCCTTGATTATTATATTATTATAATACAGTAAACTATTATTATAATGTACATTAAACATGAATCTACTTGTCAACAATGTCTGTTTGAAAAAAACAACAACACTTTAGACGATTTCAAAGCAAAAACATTTTTTTGTAAGTCTCACCAAGGCTGCATTTATTTGATTAAAAATACCGTAAAAACAGTAAAATTGTGAAATATTTTTAGTATTTCAAACAGCTGTTTTCTATGTGAATATCTGTTAAACTGTAATGTATTTCTGTGATGCGCAGCTGTATTTTCAGCATCATTACTCCAGTCTTCAGTGTCACATGATCTTCAGAAATCATTCTAATATGCTGATTTGCTGCTCAAGAAACATTTCTGATTATTATCAATGTTGAAAACACTAATATTTTTGTGGTAACTGTGATACATTTTATTTTCCAGGATTCACAGATGAACAGAAAGTTCAATTAAGGAAGTTCTTTAATGACACTTTTGATCAGTTTAATGCATCCTTGATGAACAGAAGTGTTAATTTTAGAACGGTAGTCTACATCAGCAGGCTGTTACCTGGTCGGTGTACCAGTAGTATGGTGTGGGGTCGATTCCCTCTCTCTTATACCCCTCCAGCAGCTCCTCAGCGTCCCAGATACGCATGGAGCCTCCCACAATCTCACCCACGTTGGGCATCAGCACATCCACCTGACAAACACACACACATCAGCCAATTATAACACAGCTCTGCTGAATCCTGCTCTCTGAATACACAAGCATTTTCCTGAAAACTCCTTTTTTTTTATATACACTACCGGTCAAAAGTTTGGGATCAGTAAGACTTGTAA
>NW_015659122.1:0-1370 GCF_001515625.1 Sinocyclocheilus rhinocerous
TGAAATACTTAAAAGAAAATACAACCTTTTCTGCGACAGCTACACCCTCCATCACCTTGTTATTTTTTTGGGCCTGAGTTTCAGTTTAATTTAAGTTTATTGCCATATCTTCACAGGCTATTTCATGGCATTTTGGGCCTGAGAACATGTTTCCATTGGAATATACTATATACACCTCTGGCTTTGTCTCTTGGTGGAATTTGAAAGCATCCAGTTGTAGTTGGAGTTTGTCATTCTGGATTCTGGGAAGGAAACGAGACTTTGAGCCTGTTGTCTGTCCATCCATCAAACAACTAATGAGGGAGGGAGAAAAACAACACACAAATATACTTGGTGATTAGCCAAATAATTTTTCATTTGAGTGAGTGGTGCTTGCTGCACAAAACTCTGATTAAAAAACATGATGAATGTACCCACCCATGATTTTCAATAAACGTGTATCTGGGTACAGACATAATATCTGGGGTCACAGTGGCAACACAGCTCTCAAAATATACACTGAGGTTAACGTGATGACCCAGATGAACTGAGGCTTCTATGTTTATGATGTCACCCAGGAAGTACACAGAAGAGGCCCGTTCAGAGCGCCAATCACCTGAACCAGAAATAATTCAGACAAAAGTGTGATCCATATCCAGGTAAAGAGTCAGAATAAAGACTCCCGAAATTACAAACAGGTTAACAATTAAATTTTTGTGGTAGTCCATGTCTGTCTACATTCTAGCATACTTCTAACATTTATGAATGAGTCTTTGGCAGATGTTGGCATTTCCCTAATAAAAATGAAAGATTCTAATGAATAATCGAGAACTACAGGTTTTTGTCCAATCAAATCGTATCTACAATGAGAATGTCCATCCACCTATAAAAAAAAACGGCACATAGCAATCAAAATATACACACATAGTTTAGAAAATGGTAATAAAATATAACAAGAACTCAGAGTTAAACTGTGTCAGAACAAATTCAGCTTGATAATGTTAGATAACTTTGATAGAAAGGTATGTAATGGATTACAATCAACCAAAAATTAGACAGCTGTTAGTATGACAGTATTTACACAACTATCAATACTTAGTCGGGCAACCCTTAGCCTTAATGACAGCCTGTAGTCTCCTGGGCATGCTGTCATCCAGCTTCAAGCAAACCTGAACTTAATTTTTTTTTCCCCAGACACAGTCTGAATAATTTTTGGTCCCAAATTGTATCAGTTTTACTGGTAGTCCACTGTATTAAGAAATTTTGGGTATAATTTGTCACAGTTTACTGTATTTTGCTATCCTCACTTACATAAATGAACTATAGTGTCCTGCACCCACTAGAAAAAAAAGATCAAAAATTATATCTGGTCTCTGAATAACTTTTGGTTT
>NW_015659122.1:4124-5912 GCF_001515625.1 Sinocyclocheilus rhinocerous
GCCTATCAACAAAAATTGCATAATTTTACAGTTAAATGGCACTGCGATTAAAAATAGCAGTTTTAATGGGTTTCAATGGGGACATTTTTGTCCTTAAGGTCCTGAGAGGAACAATTTTTTGTAGTGCAAAACAGATTTATTAAAGGTAGAGTAAGTGATTTCTGGTAGCCAATGTTTATATTTGAAATCACCAAAACAAACACGCCCCTACCCCAAAAGGGTCTTGCCCCTATTTTGATAGCTCCGCCCCACATATACGTACGCAACCCAGGCAACGATTAGTTCTGTGAAACAAAGCAAAACCAATGTTACACCGTGTCTATGGACGTGAGCGGCGCGGCGCAACAAATCCCCTACAGAAAACTGCTGCCGGGTTCTATTTATGACATGTTGACACAAATTTCAAATGGTTTTCAATGGTCGTTTGATCGCGTCCAGTGTAGTCAGACTTTAGCTGTTGTAGACACGGTGTTACTCACCTATTGAGAAGAAACAAAGCAACCTCGGCGTCCGATCGTAGGCCTCCGCTCCTTGAGTTCTCTCCAGCGCTGGAAAGCTGATCCGATATTTACACGGGTCCTACTTCTTGCCTTATCGTTCCGCAGACGTTTTCCTCTTTTGTTTTTTATCCGCCATCTCTATCTTTCTGTCGGCTCGGCTAATGTCCGTCCCATGCACTGAAAGCTCTCTCCTCCACATCACGAGTAGACACGCCCCTTATTGCTGATTGGCTACAAGTTTGTTTTGCTATTCGGCCGAATCAGTTTTCTAAAGTGTTTTTGAAAAATCACATACCCTGCCTTTAAGGCCTTCAGAATCAACAATGCAGGCGTCTGTTAGCTTAAATCAATGGCAATGAAACTGTTGCTTTAACCAATCAGATTTCGAGTTGGCAGCACCAGGGCCATCTACCTGGCTAACGATAATGTCAGCATTTTCTCGTCCTTTAATTGGATGGTCAGCGTACTAGCTAGCAAACAGTATCACTGTAAATCATTTTATTAAAACTTAGTAAAACTTTTATTACTGTTTCTCAGGTTTAGATTTTCAGTGCATTTTGAAAAAATATTTGCCTACTATATTTAGTCAATCTAAAAACAGTAGTTCTAAATGACTGCGAAAAAGGCATTATTAAAAAGGCCCAGCAGAGGTTGTACTTCCTTCGCTAGCTGAGGAAGTTCAACCGGTCACAAGAGCTGCTGAAACAGTTCTACTCCACCATCATTGAATCTGTCCTCTGCACTTCAATAACTGTCTGGTTCAGCTCAGCTACCAAATCTGACCTCAGAAGACATTTGGTCGACCATACAGAGCTCTGAGCACCAGAACGCCCAGACACAGGAACAGTTTCTTCCCTCAGGCAATCCATCTCATGAACACTTGACAATAACTGTGGAACACACAACACTATTTATACACCCATACACTTATTTATCTAACACACACACTTAGTCTACACTTCAAATTTGCACATAATAAAGCTGTACATACAAAAAAACTGTTTATTGTAATATACCTGCACATACAATTGTCAATTTATATATTGTTATTACTTATTTACTTTTTCTATTTTTTTTATTCTTTTATTATCTGTGTTTTTGTACTGTCGCTGTCATTCTGTTGCACTGCGGAAGCTTCTGTCATGAAAACAAATTCCTCGTATGCGAAAACATACCTGGCAATAAAGTTCATTCTGATTCTGATTCTGAAAACAACCACACACCTCCTCGGCACCGGCTAATATGTGAAAGACTCGTGAAGATGAAAAACCACTAGAGTATGGTAGGT
>NW_015659123.1:0-793 GCF_001515625.1 Sinocyclocheilus rhinocerous
TTCGAGTTATGAGTCATTATTTTTGTGTATGTCACTCAGAAAAAAAATCAACTTCAGTGAGGCAGAAATACCCTCAGGACTTAAAGGGTTAAATAAAACCGAGAATATGAGCTCTTATTATATTTTTTTAACACCATATGTGATATTTTCTCTCACACATACATCTGCTTATCTCTCAGCATGAGAAAACTTCTGTGTTCCGTCTTTTAGTTTTAAAACAGACCAATTCGCGGCACTTTTGCAAGTGTTATTACATTGTGAACAGAATCATACCTGAAACAGAAAACTAATAAATTCAGTAATATTCCCTCCTCACTTCGGAAACTAGGCTTCCACAGAGACGCGCACACACATCAACATATCTCAGCACGAGAAGAGTTTATTAGAAGGAGGGGGGGTGTCTCAAAATTAAAGATGAAAGATGCAACATAACGCCAGCAGGGGTCATACTTCATTAAATAAATAACAAAAGGGTTAAAGCTGCAGTCCGTAAGTTTTGCCTCTTTGTTAATCTCTGTTTGAAAACCTGCAATTGCAGCTGTCTGCGGAATTATCTTGCTTGCGTGGGTTGTGCTCCGGCGCGGCTCCAGCACGGATGAATCTAATCTTTTGAGGAGTATGTGTGTGTGGCAGTCAGTAAGTAACAAGTCTGTCACGTTTGTTCTGACCAACTGAGGAAAAAAGCATTACAATAAATCACGCTACCAATGCTGATTAAATCTAAATTAGCTCATATCACATCAAACCCTGCAAATTATTATTATTGTTATATTTTATTCTCAAATTATTAATG
>NW_015659124.1:0-470 GCF_001515625.1 Sinocyclocheilus rhinocerous
CCTGCCAGCTCACCAGGACCACCTGGAAAACCAGCAGAGCACTGTGATGGACATCCTTCAGCCCAAAGCCAACGACCTGCAATGGCAGAGAAAGGAACAGCGAGACTGCGACACAAGTGGACACCTGACACTCAGCCTGAACCACCAGGATCTGACCAGCATCATCCTCTCCTTGGCCAACACCCTCAAGGGCCTCAGAAAGGAGGTAAATGAACTGAACCTGCAAGTCACAGAATTCTACAGGGAACTGACACCTGCTCAACGAGAGAAGGCACAGAACGGATGCAAGGAACCTTCACAGAATGGTGCAACAGAAGGAAATCACTAGTCTTCAGGAAATCCATCCAACTCCTCAGCAGCGAGACAACTCCAAACACCAATCAGGTAAAGTCAAATGAAGCCAAGGTGAATGGGAACGGGTGATCGGAACTGATCCTGAGAGTGGCCTCACCAGCAGCTTAAACAAGCCA
>NW_015659125.1:0-817 GCF_001515625.1 Sinocyclocheilus rhinocerous
GAACCCGGCAGCAGTTTTCTGTCGGGGATTTGTTGCGCCACGCCGGTCACGTCCGATGTAGACACAGTGTAACATTGGTTTTGCTCTGTTTCACAGAACTAATCGTTGCCTGGGTTGCGTACGTATATGTGGGGCGGAGCTATCAAAATAGGGGCAAGACCCTTTTGGGGTAGGGGCGTGTTTGTTTTGGTGCTTTCAAATATCAACATTGCTTGGAAAAATTTGCTTTGCAAATATCAACATTGGCTACCAGAAATCGCTTACTCTGCCTTTAACATATTTGATCAAGTTTAAAATCAGTCTGCAGAACTCTGCAGACATTCCTACTCAAATTCAATGGAAAGAACGTTAAAAAGTTAGCAGATTCCATCTGTGCCTGGATATGAGAGTGTAGGACATGTAACAGTGTGTCTGTGTGTTCCTCACTGTGATGATTCAGATGGGCTGTTCATTATACAGCACATTCATTTGGCTAATTAATGAGAACAGTCTCAAGCCCCATATTGATCTGCATCTTCTTCTCCTCGTTCTGTGTCAGCCTCCCCTCTCCCTCCTCTTGTGTCTGCCTCCATACTTCACCTTTTTCTGCTCACATTCTCTGTTTACTTACAGCTCTCATTCATTAGCTTAGTACTGCAAGGGTCAGTCTAATTATACAAGCATGACAACAGAACCTTCTGAGGTACCTTATGAAGTACCTCAGATATGATTGGAGAGGATGCCGCCCACCCGACTCCCTACAAATGCACATTTACCTACAGGCTATACAAATATTCAACATAAATTCCCACTCACACATAACAAAATAATTAAAAAG
>NW_015659126.1:0-598 GCF_001515625.1 Sinocyclocheilus rhinocerous
CCCAAAACGACGGAACTTGCGACCATAGTTGCTTTTGGGAAACGCCACCTAGATATGCGCTTAATAGCACATTTATCTAGGTTAAATTTTTTAATTAATATGGTGAAAAGCATGAAGTGTTTTTTTTTTTTATCCATAGATTTTATTTTAGGCAAGTCGTGTTGAATTGAGAAGAAGGCTAAATTGATCAAACATATGCTCATCGCGCTTCCTGCCGCTGGCCGCTTGGTCGTTCCTTTAAAAAACAAAAACTTGAATTTAACAAACATAGAATGTTCCAAACATATTTCTAAATTAACTTAATAAAGAAACGAAAAGAAATATGACCACTTTGCCATTAAAAACCAAAACTAAAATATTGTAATGGCTGCAACAGCAGCTGTGTGATGGGGAAGAGAGAGAGAAAAAAGGCAGGGGATCCAGTCGGACTCTGGGCGAGAATTCTGATAAGCTGTCGTACCGGTCGGACCCTGGGCGAGAATTCTGATAAGCTGTCGGGCAAGGTCCGGTCCGTGCAGGGCTCTATTCATTCCCTCGTTTCAACTAAAAGTTGCCTGGGCTCGGCGGGCCCCCAAACTGCCCGGGCCCATATGCACCT
>NW_015659127.1:0-1038 GCF_001515625.1 Sinocyclocheilus rhinocerous
GTATATGTATAGTTAGACTACGGCTTCAGAAAAGTTAGCTATGTAGGTCTAAAAATTGCTCTTACGTCTAGTGTTGTAAGTTTATATTTATGTAATGCATCTCATAATCTTGTTCTGCAGTTATATCTGATCAAATGCGCATTATTATTCTTTAGCGTGGGTTAAACAAATAAATTTTGCTTGGTTGGAACAGCAGCTATGCTAATTATGTCTCTATTTGTTTCTCTGTTTTTGCCACAGGATTGACATCCCGTGGTAACTAGGATTTACACAAGCTTCAAGAGGACCTCAGATGATGCCAACCCTGAAACAACATGCAGAACTACCACATTTTGCTATAAGTTTGATTGCATCATATAATTGCTGTTAATAGTGTTCATCTTCTGTTTGATTACGTCTTTAATTGATTTTTCCGTACATTTCTGCCATATGTACATAAACTGACAATCACCACTGATAAGCTACTACTAAATATTGTAGAAACTTAATTTTCTGTAAAGTTGCTTTGCAACGATTTGTATCGTAAAAAGCGCTATACAAATAAACTTGAATTGAATTGAATGTTTATTTATGTAGCACCGTGGACCTGCGAGACACGACATTTCGTTCCACTGTATGTCCACACATGTAGCGGAACGACAATAAAGCTCGACTTGACTTGATTATACTAACAAATTGTTACTTTTTAGAAGTAACTAAAAAGGTACTAGTAGTATGTACAGTATTATTACTATAAAAAAAAAAACAATAGTTATAGTAAGTATAACTTTGGCCCTTACCAGGCAGTCTAGTTGAGACACTGGACTCTTGCTTCCAGGCTGACTGATGTCCCAGATTTTAACACAGCCCTTGCCACCGGTGTATACATGGCGAGTGGGATTGCTTATGGTCACAGCACATACCACCTCTCCATGACTGAGTGTGTTGATCTGACGGGCGTGACGTGGGATCCCTGGACCAATGAGAGCATCTGGAGGGAAGGGCACAGGCTGCATCTGTCCGTCAGCGCTGACGTGAAAAGAGTAGGCTCTGAGAGAG
>NW_015659128.1:0-158 GCF_001515625.1 Sinocyclocheilus rhinocerous
TCTGGGGCTCATCTAGTTGTCCTGGTCTCCGCTGACATTCAGGGCCGTAGAGGTCATCTCTAGGTCCTGATCCGCCATCTGGGCTGGATACGTACTGGATCCGGGTGACTGCAGTGACCATCTGATCTGGATACAGACTGGATCTGGTGGCTACGGTG
>NW_015659128.1:441-548 GCF_001515625.1 Sinocyclocheilus rhinocerous
TATTCCAGAGTTTGGGCGCTAAATAGGAAAAGGATCTGCTGCCCGCAGTTGATTTAGATATTTATTATCAAATTGCCAGAGTTTTGAGAACGCAGCGGACGTGGAGG
>NW_015659129.1:0-1394 GCF_001515625.1 Sinocyclocheilus rhinocerous
GCCTTCGCCTCAGGACTACACTCCTCTGGCTTCGCCTCGTCCCTCTGGCTCCGTTGGGCTCCTCTCTCCCTCCGGCTCCACCTTGGTCCTCGGTCGCTCCAACTCCACCGTGGCCTTCTGGATCCCCATCTGCGCCTCGGTCGCCAGAGCCGTCGGCTCCATCACGGCCCTCCGAACACTCAGTGTCACCCTGGCTCTACGGCGCTCCACCTCCGCCTTGGGCTCCCCATCCCTCGGTTCCGTCTCCGTCGGTCGGAACTCTAGTCTCTCCATCATGGCTCCTCCCGCCATCGACTCCACCGTGGACTATGAATTGGAAATGACTGATAGTGGAGCGTCTGGAAGCCGCTCCTTAAGTGGGGGTTGGTGGGGGGGGCTCTGTCACGATCTCTAGCTGGAGTGCCTGTGAGCTTCGCTAGAGGGCACTCCATCCCAGACTTCTACCACTCCATCAAAGACTTAATTTCCCATAAATCTTTGCCCGGACTCATCAGCACTCACTGTTTGCAACTGTGTCTCATTTACCCTGTCTGCTCACCCTATATAAGTCTGGTTTAGTTTGTCATTTTTTGCGAAGTCTTGTAAGTGTTACACTGCATCTCTGAGTGTTTCTCCTGTTTATATGTATCTTGGTTTTTGGACTCTTAGCCTGTGTTCTGGATTATCCTTTTGCCTGTGTTCTCTGCCTTGTTGTTTAGTCGGACTGATTGCCTGTGTGTTGACCCTTGCCTGCTGTCTGATTTCGATTCTGGACTTTCCTAATAAACACTGCATTTGGATCCTCACTCAGTCTCAGAGCAGTTCCGTAACAGTTTAAGTCCCACTCACATTTGATTATATCCTAATATAGATACAAATAATTTTTCCATTGCTACACATACATTTACTAGCTTCATTACACATCCTAGTAATTAAGTCTCGGTGCAAACGCACTTTAAATTATTCAAATTGATGGTTAACTGTTTCTTTAACCACATAACCACAAACTATGGAACACCATCCTTCAAAGGCAGAGTTTTTTATTTATTTTTATTTTTTACTATTAAATGTGAGCCTCTTCAGATTACTATTGGCTGTTCACGAAAGCAAGGGGTCAGATTTACTAAACAGGGCAAATTAATGTGAGACCGCAAGACTGCTTACAGGAGTGCAAATAAATGAATCTATTCCCTCCCTGAGTGTTAAGTTAACACAAGATTGGCTGTAACAAGAACGTGATACAATTGATCAGCGAAATGTGGCTGTTACCTGATTGGCTTGACTAGAGTGGCTATACTTGGCCAACTATGCACTAACCCAGTGGTCGGGAACATATGACTCGCGAGCCACAGCTGGCTCTTTGACAAAAATCATGTGGCTCGCAGGATCTCTCACCCTTTACCAACAAATGATCT
>NW_015659130.1:0-557 GCF_001515625.1 Sinocyclocheilus rhinocerous
GCACCCGCCCTCAGGACAATTCAATGCTGGTCGGACCAATCAGACACTATACTACAGGACTGTTTTAATCACGTGGACTGGGACATGTTCCGGGCAGCGTCTGATGACGACATAGAGGCATACTCAGTTACTGTAACGTGTTTCATCAGGAAGTGCGTAGAAGATGTAGTGCCGACAAAAAAATCCGCATCTACCCCAACCAAAAACCGTGGATTAATAGCGATGTTCGAGCAGCCTTGTCAGCGCGGACATCTGCTTTTAAATCCGGACACGCTGACGATCGCAAACAAGCCAGTTACGATCTCAGAAAATCCATCAAAGCCGCAAAAAGACAATTTAAAAACAAAGTTGAAGAACAATTCAACACCTGCAGCAGAAGAGGTGAGAGCACTCTCCGTCTCTGTCACAGAGGTAGCCCGATCCCGTGTGGCAGGGCATCAATAACATAACAGACTTTAAAGGGAATAAACCAGCTACTGTGAACATTTCCGTCTCTCTACCGGATGAGCTTGATAACTTTTATGCTCGTTTCGAGGCTCACAACACCGCCCACACAG
>NW_015659131.1:0-204 GCF_001515625.1 Sinocyclocheilus rhinocerous
TTCTTTGATATTTATTTTAGTGTTTTGCAGGCTGCGTATTCACTGGCTGAAGTGCTAAAATAAAC
Source organism: Sinocyclocheilus rhinocerous (assembly GCF_001515625.1). Taxonomy (NCBI): domain Eukaryota; kingdom Metazoa; phylum Chordata; class Actinopteri; order Cypriniformes; family Cyprinidae; genus Sinocyclocheilus; species Sinocyclocheilus rhinocerous. The sequence continues at coordinate 66 of NW_015659131.1, forward strand.
ACTAGCTGACGAGTTAAATCGGGTGTGTTAGATGAGTGAGACAGTGCTGGGCTGCTCCAGGACAGTTTTGAAAACCATTTCAGAGACATGTTCTTAAATGTGACTCATATAAAATATATTACATGCATGCACAGTTTTA
>NW_015659131.1:376-498 GCF_001515625.1 Sinocyclocheilus rhinocerous
TGAAGAGCACGCGCTTCGAGCACAGTACCGTTTCCGCGCTCGCTTGACTCGCGTGACTCGCGCAAGTGACGAGGAGCGCGTGTCTGAAACGTCTCCCGTTCTCAGTCATTCTGCGACTGAAT
>NW_015659132.1:0-499 GCF_001515625.1 Sinocyclocheilus rhinocerous
GTTTCTCTGCAGGGTTGACCCACTCCACCTTGAAAGTCTATGTGTGGCCAGTCAGTGGGCAGACACACCCTAGTTACACGTTTCCTCCACGGTGCGCTGAGGCTGAGGCCTCTGGCCAGAGAAGCTTATGCTAAGTGGTGGATCAGGATGCTTTTTTCATAGCCTCGAGTCTTCTGATCTCCCCTCTCCTTTAGGGGTTAAGACTCACTCCTTCTGAAGTTGGCTTTCGGGACGCTGCGGAATGTCCCCACCTACTTTGTCAGGTGCCTTTCTGCATTCCGCACCACTCCTGGCTCCTTTCTCTCGCCTTAGCTGTGCTCTTCCACACTAGGCAGGGATTTGTAAGTCTGGCCACGTGGGCATACTCGTTCCCAAAGCGTTTCTGACGCAGCTCGAGTTCCTGAAGGGGAACGTCTACAGGTTATGAATGTAACCATGGTTCCCCGAGGGAACAAGACGCTGCGTCTCAGTGCCATACTTCCGGCATCCCTGTGAGCGC
>NW_015659133.1:0-943 GCF_001515625.1 Sinocyclocheilus rhinocerous
GTACATTTTTCTTATTTTGCCTAAATATCATATTTTTTCATTTAGCACTGTACTGCCCTTCAGAGGATACAGAAGATACTTACATGTTTCCCAGAAGACAAAATAAGTTCAATTTACCCTGATCTTCAAATTCAGAAAGCTCTCAGTGCATGGTTTTTCCTTCTGTAGCATCAGTGAGCGTTTGAACCTTCTTTAATAATTGTGTTTGAGTCCCTCAGTTCTCCTCAGTGTGAAAAGATTTACATTTACATTTAGTCATTTAAAAGACACTTTTATCCAAAGCGACTTACAAATGAGGACAATAGAAGCAATCAAACCAACAAAAGAGCAGTAATATGTAAGTGCTGTGACAAGTCTTGCAGTACACATAGCAAGAGCAGTAATATGTAAGTGCTGTGACAAGTCTCGGTTAGCTTAACGCAGTACACAGAGCAAGGTGTTTTTTTATATAATAGATAAAAAGAAAACAAGTAAATAGAATAGAAACAGAATAGAGAACGTCAGTGTTAGAGGGTCTCTTTTTTATAATAAATAAAAAGAACGCAAGTAGATAGAATGGAAAAAGAATAGAGAATACTAGTGTTAGAGGCTCTATTTTTTAAATAAAAAAATAAAAACGATGAAAAGATGGATCTCAGAATCATACAGTCATTGCTGGAAAGGGTTCAAATACACAAAAGATGCTGGAAAAGCAAAGAATTAGTGGGAGCTGGGGGATTTTTCTGAAGAACAGCAGACAGTTTAACGGTTCAGGACAAACAAGGGACTCATGAACAACTATCACTAAACAATACAGCTGTGAGGGACAAATAAAGATATTACTACAACTATTATGAACAACTATCACTAAACAACAAAACACAGCTGTGGATCATTCAGCTAACAACAGAGTAGTAAGAACTTTTGAACGGGGTCATTTTTATAAATTCAACTATTATTTTTT
>NW_015659134.1:0-526 GCF_001515625.1 Sinocyclocheilus rhinocerous
TGGCAATGGTTTCTTAAGATCTACTTATGCTTCTGATGCTTTTGGAAATGCAGCCCTATTTGAACAAGCACTAGGGCTGGGTAAAAAAATATTGATTTCTCGATTTTAATCGATTCTCATTTTTATGAAACTATATCGATTCATAAATCCCAAGAATTGATTAGTCTAGCCTGTCAGATAATGAATACGCCTCCCATCCAATAAATTGCAATAAGCTTTAGGATTTGTTAATTTTGATATGAAACAAAGTTTTAGATTTCAAATTCTGTCCATTTTATTGTTACTTTTTTTTAATATGAAAGTCTCAGATTTCAAATTCTGTCCATTTTATTACAATATTCCTGCCGTTTTGATGCTGTTTAATGTGGAGTGACAGATCACTGTGAACTGATCATCTCCTCCGCTTTAAAAGCAGTTTCAGCATGAAATAAACATGAATGAACATCCGAAGCTATGTTAAAAGAAAGAGCATAACTTACCGAAATCTGTATCCTGTCTCATGTAATCGCTCTATCAGTGTTTCAAA
>NW_015659135.1:0-234 GCF_001515625.1 Sinocyclocheilus rhinocerous
CTGTGTACAACTGTTGGTGCAAGCTAGATTCAAGTGATTATTACGGTTTGAATATGGATAATTTTCATACAAAAACGCATTGATTCGCTACAGGAGGCCTTTGTTCACCCCCCGGAGCCGTGTGAGACACTTTTTTTTGTGGAAGGGTGCTTTTTATTTCACGTCTTTTGAACCGAAGGAATGCAACACCCGCTGAGTACAACGATAGAGCTTGAAAGATCAAAGACAATTTTT
>NW_015659135.1:408-592 GCF_001515625.1 Sinocyclocheilus rhinocerous
TATCTGTACTTTACTGGAGTAGTTTTATTTTGAGTAACTTTTACTTTTTACTTCACTACATTTCATAAAACGTGTCGTTTCTCCTTATAATATATCACGTGCTCTGAGACGCAGAAGCGGTGTCTGAATCATGAACGATCTGATTCTTTTCAATTAACCCGTTAAATCGGTTCGCAAATCGCAC
>NW_015659136.1:0-1017 GCF_001515625.1 Sinocyclocheilus rhinocerous
TAAATAAAACACATTTATTCTGTGGCACCTAAAAAATTATTTGGCTCCTACTTATGGGAGCTTTTTCTTATGGGAGCCAATGGGTCCTTACTCGATTTTTTTTTTGTCTGGAGCCCTGTATGATTCTTCTGTAGAACATGAGAATGTAGTGGATGTTGTATTTTTGCCAATTATAAAGAATGGGAACTTTATAAGCTTTTATAAGCTTAAGTTTTTAAGCTTCAGAAAAAGTTGTAATTTGGTGTTTCTTCTGAAGCTTTACAATAACTTTGCGTGAGGAACTGAAAGAAGAAAATCTTGACACCTGAAAAACTCTAATGATTCTACGACTGCACAATTAAGTGTATTTTAATCGTTACAAGATTGCTGCATCTCTCAATTTATTATGAATAATCGTCTGCAATATTTGCCCACTGGTTGTTTATCCTCAAAAGATTTTTTTTTTTTTTTGGCATTTGTTTTTTCTTGCATTGGTAACAGGCCTCCACAAGCTTTCATGGTTATGGTTGCCAGATGTTAAGAGTTAAAGTCCCCCAGTCAGAGCTTTTCTCTTAAATCAGTACATTTGCTGCCCAGTTGTTTACGTAATCTTCCCAACCTGGCAACCATGAACGCAGGCTCTCTCTACATTATGGAAAAAGTGCTGATGAGCTGAAAAAAAAAAAAACCAGCAAACATATAATTTGGAATTTAGTGATATCTATTGAGATTTTTTGTTCAAATAAAAGTGAATTACAGCCAGCCTGTTTTTTTGACGTGATCGTTTGTGCTGTTTGCTGAACTGAATCTGCGAGCAAACAATGTGAGTTGTTCTCTTGATTTGTGCAATAACTCTAATGCAATGTTTAAAAAACATAAATAAATAAAATGACAGTAGTCATGATTATATTTTGTGAGCAAAATAATCACGATTAGCTGTTTAACCATTATTGCAGGACTTTATTGTTAAACATGGTAAATGTTACAAAAAACGTTTGTTTAAAGATGGTGAATTTACAGACTCTATTTCTCAGAGAG
>NW_015659137.1:0-125 GCF_001515625.1 Sinocyclocheilus rhinocerous
CCCTATAACACAGCAAAACATTCACAGGGGAACTTGAGGGCCGGAGAGGCTGGATTTGTCCAGGGCCGGATTTTAACCCCAGTCCAGCCCTGTACCCGTCACTACGCAACAAATAATGGCGTGGC
>NW_015659137.1:558-807 GCF_001515625.1 Sinocyclocheilus rhinocerous
AGTGCAAATGACAAGTCTCGGTTAGCCTAACGCAGTACACGTAGCAAGGTATTTTTTAAATATATATACATACACACACACACACACACACAGAAAAACAAGTAGATAGAACAGAAAAATAGAAATAATCTTTAAAAAAGATAAATGTAGATAAAGTAGAATTAAAACAGAATAGAAATAACGTCAAATAACGGTGGAACAGATGTGTGTTTAGTCGTTTCTTGAAGATGGCTAAGGACTCAGCTGCTC
>NW_015659138.1:0-173 GCF_001515625.1 Sinocyclocheilus rhinocerous
AGTGGTACTCAACACTGATTACTGTCAGACTTTCAGAATCCTTCAATTGAATTAAGTTTAGGCCTATACTAATTTAATTGTAAAGCACAACCACCTCAAAATCGGACTTTAGCAGCTCTTTTTACTTTGAGATCTTTTTGAGGTTAAATACAGATTTAAAATCATAAGATATA
>NW_015659138.1:414-574 GCF_001515625.1 Sinocyclocheilus rhinocerous
TCTCATATTTTAAATATGTATATGTGTGAAAATATTCAGATGTAACTCCCTTTGTATTCATTTACATTTTCATAGGTAACTGTAATTTAATTACACATTTTTTTCTATTAAATTAAATTAAATTACGTAATGTAGTTACATGTAACTATTACTCCCCAAC
>NW_015659139.1:0-584 GCF_001515625.1 Sinocyclocheilus rhinocerous
TTCGGCCTAGCACTCTCACCCCGTACTTTCACGAAGTGTGTGGACACTGCCCTGGCTCCTCTGCGGCCCCAGGGCGTCCGCATACTCAATTACATCGACGATTGGTTGATTTTAGCTCAATCAGAGCAGACGGCGGTTCGGCATCGAGATGTCGTTCTCGCTCATATGGGAAAGTTGGGGTTAAGACTAAATGCCAAGAAAAGTGTGCTTTCTCCATTACAGAGGACCACTTATCTGGGCGTGGTGTGGGATTCGACCACAATGCAGGCACGTTTGTCTCCTGCTCGGATCGAGTCGATCCTCACTGCAGTCGTGGGAGTCAGAGAAGGCCGGTCACTCACTGTCAAGCAGTTTCAAAAGCTGCTGGGTCTGATGGCAGCGGCGTCCAACGTGATACCTCTTGGCCTGCTGTACATGAGACCCCTACAGTGGTGGCTCAAGACCAAGGGGTTCTCCCCGAGGGGAAACCCACTTCGCATGATCAATCTCCCCGAGAACCCGCTTCGTGTGATCAAGGTCACGCGGCGAGGCCTACGTGTCTTGGACATGTGGAGGAAACGTTGGTTCTTGTCTCAGGGCCCGGT
>NW_015659140.1:0-527 GCF_001515625.1 Sinocyclocheilus rhinocerous
TTGGTTCGTAAATTTTTTATGTGTACAGATGAGGTTAAAATAGCTCTTTTGAGAGCTTATTGTACTTCATTGTATACAGCACACTTGTGGTGTAATTATAGTAAAGCTAAAATGAAAAAGCTTCAGGTGGCATTTAACGATGCTCTGAGAATTTTGCTTAAGCTCCCAAGGTGGACGAGTGCAAGTCAGATGTTTGTATATATTAATATTCCTACTCTTCATGCTGTGTTAAGGAAATATGTGTATAATTTTATGTGTCGATTGAGTAATTCAAGAAATTCAATTATAATGGTTCTAAGTGATCCTACATCAAGTGATACTAAGTAATCCTCCTGGTATTGGAAGCGCTGGAATTAATGTTTGTATGTTTTTAAATATTGTGGCATGTATATTTGTTTGTATTGTCTTGTATTTTGTTACTTTTGTGGATATGGACCTAAGGAATAAAGGAATAATAATAATAATAATAATACCTTAAAGTTATAGATAAATAGCTATTTAATTGTTTTTATATTAAATGAAATATA
>NW_015659141.1:0-894 GCF_001515625.1 Sinocyclocheilus rhinocerous
TTGGAAAGAGCAGCAGGGGTAGCTGTGTCTTCAGGTTTAATCCAGGTCTCAGTCAAGCCCAAGAGACTGAGAGCTGACTGAGTAGCAAAGGCTGGAATAAAGTCAGCTTTGTTGACAGCTGACTGACAATTTCAGAGGCCCATAGAAAAAGAAAGGGGTGCAATAGAAGAAGTGTGGATAGGACGCAGGTTAGCATGATTGTGCCATCTCCTGCATGTTGTGTAAATGTGTTTCCATTCAGAGACAATAGGAATATAATGGAAGCACATGTTGAAAGTGGTGGAGAGAGGAAAGGAAGGGAAGTAGAATAAGGGAAAGATACTACTGTGCCTTGTCGTTGTTGTTGCTCGGTTGAGTCGGGCAGGTATTAAATACACCTGTCCACACCTTTCTAATTAGCACTTGAGTCGCAGTCTTTACCTTGTCAGTCTTCACACGAGGGCTGACGCTTCAATATACATCTTAACCCTCTTGAGTGAATACAGATGTTGCCGCCTTTTTAATTAGCACAGCAAAGCCTTGCACGCAAATGGCTTGAAATCGAAACTACTGTGGTACAGTTTACCACTTAAAGGATTAGTTCACTTCCAGAATAAAAATTTCCTGACAATTTACTCACCCCCATGTCATCCAAGATGTTGATGTCTTTCTTTCTTCAGTCAAAAAGAAATTAAGGTTTTTGAGCAAAAAATTCCAGGATCTTTCTCTAAATAGCGGACTTGAATGGGCGCTAACATGTTGAAGGTCCAAATTGCAGTTTCAGTTCAACTTCTAAGAGCTCTACATGATCCCAGCTGAGGAATAATGGTCTTATTTAGTGAAACATCGGCCATTTTCAAAAAAAAATATTATATACTTTTTATTCACAAATGCTTGCAATAGCGCCGCAATGCA
>NW_015659142.1:0-2093 GCF_001515625.1 Sinocyclocheilus rhinocerous
TTAACAGTTTGCGAATGACTCATAATTGTATCCTAATTTAGTTGCATGGTGTTTGGTAACAAAGGGGCTACTTTGCATCAGCAGCATTGATTTAATGACAAACAAGTCATTCATAAGAAGACAACTGATGGCACCTGAATTCATAGCAACTAGTTTAACTAATTAATCATTTGATCGTTAGTCATAAATATAATAATATATTATGTGTCAGGCAGTCATTCATGCAATGGTATGTAAAATCATGATCCTATTTAAACAGCTACTTCAATTAGGGTACAATATTCAGAAACCAAATATTTATTTATCAATCACTGGACACGTATTTGGAAGTTGAAAACAAACATTTTAGCATTACAACAATTATTAAATTATCAATATGTTTTGATTTTAAATGTAGCCAGAAACGTAATCAGAAAGTAGCAACATAAATCGTCAAGGAGTATTAACCCGACTGTCTGAACTAAATCAGCACACTGATAAAGAGGTTGACTGGCACAAAGTATTTTATGTATTTTCAAAATACAAAAATACTAATCTTAAATGTATTTAAATACAAATTACATTTGATTTTTGCCGAAGGCTTTCAAATACAAAATACAAAATAGTATTTTGTATTTCAAATACGTATTTTAAATACATGTATCTGAAATACTGCCCATCCCTGCCCCTTGGAATGCATTTTTTACCACTGGACCCCACTTGAAACATGTTTGGGCTTAGCTGTGGAGCATATTATGTTCTGGTTTAGAGATCTCAAACCGAAATTTGACCAATCAGCTTCAAGCAAAGTGACACATCTCTGACGCAATAAAGCCACTCCCCCAGTTTCTCTTACTCCAAATTAAAGGACATAGTTACATAGTAAAACATTTTTAAAGATAAAATCATCTTAATTTTAGAGATTATTATTTTTTAATTATTTTATATTATTTATATAGTTATTATACCCTTAATCCATTACACAAGCCAGCTTAGTTTAATAGTAATATTAAGCTTTTATTTTAAATTAATATTAACATATAGATAATATGCAATATAAATACGTTTTAGAATCAATAGCTGTAAACATGACTACATATGAGTTTAGATTTTTAAGTGTTTGTATACCTATAAATATTATAAACTCTATAAACTAACTTTACAACTTTTACTTGGTAAGATGTTTTCTTTAAGTTTTCCTCTTTCATGGATAGATTGTTTCATCTTGCCGTGTAAATGTGTTTAAATTCTTAATAAAGAATTTAAGAATTAAAATCTTTTAATCGTTGGTAGTGAATCGCACTGACTCTCTCACGAAAACTGAATCACAGTTTCAAGGCACGTGATTGGCTGCTCATTACTGATGTCAGACATTCATGTGCACGCGCTTCATTAACTCAGGATCAAGCCTGAGTTGACAGAGAAAGTTGATGATCAGCTTCATGGTACCAACAAAGCCAGATTGGACTGGTTTGGTTTTGTCAACTCAAAACTAATCCTGTAACCCTGAGTTTGTTCAGCCACCATCAGGGTACAGGCCCCAGACATTAACTGATGGACTGGAGTGCTGTGGATTACTTGTGGATTATTGTGATGTTTTTATCAGCTGTTTGGACTCTTATTCTGACGGCACCCATTCACTGCAGAGCATCCATTGCTGAGACACTGATGCAGTGCTACATTTCTACAAACCTGATGAAGAAACAAACTCATCCTAATCTCAGATGGCCTGACGATGAGCACATTTTCAGCAGATTTTCATTTTAGGTGAACTATTCCTTTAAATAGTTCACATTCAGAGTCATGAACACTAAACTCACAGGAGTATCAAACGGAAATATTCTGAAGTTGCTCTCAGTGTGTTGAGATTCATGCACACATTCATTCAAACAAACACACATTTGCACTCTGGTTTTTTGCATCTGAGGTTCTCTGGAGCCACCTGCTGTTGTGAGGAAACACTGAACAGTCACGTGAACAGGATTGTGTATAATACTGCAATATTTTTTCTGTAAAGCTGCTTTGAAACAGTCTATATTGTGTATTATGAATAAACTCACTTCATTTGATGTGTGTGTGTGTGTGTGTGTGTCTATCTGTGTGTGTGTGTGTGT
>NW_015659142.1:2291-2605 GCF_001515625.1 Sinocyclocheilus rhinocerous
GGTGCTCCAGGGTCACATATTTCACTGAAAAATTTAGATAATATAACATGAAACATAATGTAATAATTATTATTATATTATGTTTCATTTTATATTCTTGTTTTATTTGAATTATTATTTAATTTTACAGTACAACTGTGAAATGACTGTTCTATTATTTATAGATGTCTGAATTTTTCTTTATTATTTATGTCAGTCCGGAGCGCTGTTGGCGTGTGGGATCGTTAACTCCGGCGTTCGTAACGAGTGTGATCCCGCTCTGGCGCTGCTGTCTGATTACGTCCTACACAACAGCAACATCATGAGGATCGGAG
>NW_015659142.1:10938-11874 GCF_001515625.1 Sinocyclocheilus rhinocerous
GGTGCTCCAGGGTCACATATTTCACTGAAAAATTTAGATAATATAACATGAAACATAATGTAATAATTATTATTATATTATGTTTCATTTTATATTCTTGTTTTATTTGAATTATTATTTAATTTTACAGTACAACTGTGAAATGACTGTTCTATTATTTATAGATGTCTGAATTTTTCTTTATTATTTATGTCAGTCCGGAGCGCTGTTGGCGTGTGGGATCGTTAACTCCGGCGTTCGTAACGAGTGTGATCCCGCTCTGGCGCTGCTGTCTGATTACGTCCTACATAACAGCAACATCATGAGGATCGGAGCCATTTTCGGGTAATTCAGAAATGACAAATCAATTAGAAGTTTTTAGGGCCCTATGAAATTCCAAGTTTTTCCTAACTGAGCTTATGTAATAATATATATAATATTTATTGTATAATTTATTATTTATATAATATATTTAATATTTATTATATAATATATTATTATTCATATAATTTATTATATAATAATATATTTAATATTTATTATATAACATACTTTTTATTTTAGTGGGTTGTGAATTTAACGAGTGTATTTAACGATAGTTTTTTATCAAATTAGAGTTTTTTTATTATTTTTAAAATGTTAATTTACAGGTTTAATTCAATTTTAATTATCAATTTAATTCATAAAACTTTTAACAATGTAATAATTTATTACAATTTTAACAATAATAGTGCCGTATATGTTTTTATTTTTCAGAAATTCTATTTTAATTATTCTGAATTCTGTGTTTTATGATTTATTTTAAATTGATCATTAAAAATGGTAATCAAATTAATGCATAAAGTTATTTAATCATAATTCTTTCAGTTTAAAAACTAAAAATTGTTATCTTAAAATATAATGTTTTAACAAATTAGTTACAGTGGGTACGGAAAGTATTCAGACCCCCTTAAATTT
>NW_015659143.1:0-721 GCF_001515625.1 Sinocyclocheilus rhinocerous
CCTTGTCGCAACTTCTGCAGGGCCCACTTCTGCAGAAACTACTACAATTGGTACAACTTCTGTAGAAAGTACTACCTTTAAAACCACTTCTGTAGAAACTACTACTCTGGAATCCACTTCTGCAGGACCCACTTTTGGAGAAACCTCTACCCTGGGCAAAACGTCTGCAGTAACTACTACCTTTGGCATAACTTCTGTAGAATTTACCACTCTGGGCACCACTTCTGCAGAAACTAGTACCCTGGGCACAACATCTGTTGAATCTACCACTCTGGGCACAATTTCTGCAGAAACTACTACTCTTGGAACCACTTCTGTAGAAACTACTACCCTGGTCACAACATCTGTTGAATCTACCACTCTGGGTCCAATTTCTGCAGAAACTAGTACCCTGGGCTCAACGTCTGCAGAAACTAGTACTCTTGGAACCTTTTCTGTAGAAACTACTACCCTGGGCATAATTTCTGCAGAAACTAGGACTCTTGGCACATCTTCTATAGAAACTACTACCCTGGGGACAACTTCAGAAACTAGTACCCTTGAAACCACTTTACAAACTACTACCATTGTCGCAACTTCTGCAGGGCCCACTTCTGCAGAAACTACTAGCCTGGGCAAAACTTCTGTAGAAACTTCTACTTTTGGCACAACTTCTGCAGAAACTAGTACACTTGGCACCACTTCTTCAGAAACTAGTACCCTTGGCACCACTTCTGCAGAA
>NW_015659144.1:0-162 GCF_001515625.1 Sinocyclocheilus rhinocerous
TTGTTTGAGTATCGATACTTTCGATACTCGCATCAGTATCGATACTTCGGATCGATACGCCCATCCCTACTTGAATGTGAATATAAGTCTACATTTAAACAGTATTATATAGAGCGGTCGCCGATCGTGTCTCTTTAGGGCACTTGGAGGAAACCACGCAAT
>NW_015659144.1:362-549 GCF_001515625.1 Sinocyclocheilus rhinocerous
TGGAGCATCTTAAGGGTGAGTGAGTGATGAATTCAAATTGTTTTGGGGGAACTATGACTATGAACTATATAGCGGTATGTTCTTATTTTTTAACAGCTTCTGCAAGCGTGTATGGCGTCTGGCTTTTGGAACGTCACTGATGTAATTAACGTTATTTGTCTGTGCCAGTCGTGTTTTGACACATGCA
>NW_015659145.1:0-937 GCF_001515625.1 Sinocyclocheilus rhinocerous
CTGCAACTGGATCTTACCTTGTCTCTCCTGGCATTCCGTGACAAAATAACATTAATGAAGAAAAAAATTTTAGAAGTGAAATCTACTTGAATTTGAATTGATATTTACAAGAGAAATGTGCACTCCATCATGCACTGACATTGTGTCAGTACGTACCAATTCAAGCAGAATTTAAACGCCCAGTTTGTTAGATCAGAGGAAGTTAAAACCACAGGAGGGGCTGATAGTATTTAAAGAAAGAGTTGAGAGCAAATAATGAAGAGAAAGACTGCGAGAAAGAGAAAATGGCTCATAAGTGTCATTTGTGTCTGCTGGGGCTGATCGCTCTCTCTTCACATCTCACAGGTAAAGAAAGTTTATTCTGGACAATGTTTGCATTAAGTGAGGAAAAAAACTCTGATCTGAATCTTCTGCTTTTTATGCTGGTATGTTTTTTGTTTTCATTTATTAATATATAACATAATGATCACCAAAATGTATTTGTGTTTCAGGTTCCAGTGGAGAGGATGAGACTCATGTGTTCATCGGTTCTGGTGAAAATGTCCGTCTGCCCTGTAATAATGCTCTTCATGACTGCAAATCAACTACATGGAACTATAACAGACATTCAGCAGCAGTTGAACTGATTGCTAGAGGGATAATTATGAAACACATCGAGAGTCATGAGAGACTGAGTCTGGGGTCTGACTGCTCTCTGAACATCAACAACATCGCAAAAGAAGATTATGGATCTTCAACAACATCTCAAAAGAAGATTATGGATCTTACACCTGCCGACAATGGACTGGTGTGAATAGAGACCAACAACTGAGAACTGCTGCTCGTGTTTTTCTGCATGTTCTTCATGGTAATTTTACAATTATGTGGTCAATTTAAAAATGACAAATTCTTAATTTAAACTCACATGATGATTGAAAAGTGTATGATTTGTGTGTTA
>NW_015659146.1:0-3048 GCF_001515625.1 Sinocyclocheilus rhinocerous
GTATTTCACAAAGTATCTTTAATGTCTGCCACCTGTATGGGATTAATTTTGTACCTTTAAAAAATGAACATAATTTTTCAAGAAACTTACGAAAAATAAAAATATAAACTGAAATGAAATGAATAAAATGTCTTTGAAAACTGAAAAAAATAAATCACAGGCAAAATCTTTGACTTTGTTTTTAATACACTGCATATGCCCAGTCTTGCTTCTGGAGATCTCACTAAAAGTTCAGCTCTAAACCTATTCTAATTAAGAGTCAGGAAAAATAGATTGTTACACAGGTTTGCTGGAGCAGTACTGACACTGAACTCTGCAGGAAGGTAGATCTCCTGAAACAGGATGTTTGCAGGTACAGTTTTTTTTAAAGTATTTATTGATGGAGACATGAAACATTAAACTCTAAAGCACCTAAACTGTAGCATAGTCCATCCCTGTTTGTACATATGTACAACTGTAGGCTACATAATCTAATTAAATCAAATGTAATTAAAAAATTAGTACATGTACAAATTTGTACAATTAAAAAATGTGTATGTTCAAATGCAAATGAAAACTCTTACACTAAAGCCAAGGGTTCCACTGAAGATGTAGTTCTCTAGTTCCACTAGAGGTTGCATCTGCCAGCCACATACTCACGGCAGAGTACATAAAGGTCTGTAAGTGGAGTGTAGGAATCACTCTGGTGTATGAGAGTGTTGAGTTCTGCCAGTTCCTCTTCATTCAAGGGACACTCAAACTGGGACCAATACTGCACCATCCACATTTTCTCCATGAGATAGTGCTGCTACTTCCCAGTCAATGTCCGGCTCTTGAATATCCTATTTTGCAGCAGGATAAAATAACAGAACACATCAATTAAAAGGAGACACATGCCATTGCACTTTATTTGTAATGAAAAAACATAAATGAACAGGAGAACAACCTCAAGATTCTCTGGCTGATCAATCTGTGTGTGCATCATTCCAATGTACCACTTCTGCTCTGGGCTCAAATTTCCCTCTGTTCTGAGAGGATGGTTGTTCCAGCCTGCAGCAAAAGTCTCCAAGTCTGCTTTTAGTTTAGGTAGAAATATACAGTGGACACAGAAAATGTCATTTGCAGAGGATAAATCAAGTAGGTGATCTCTTTCCAGGCTTTGTAGTGTTTCAGAGTACTTGGAGGTGACACAGACCCTTAGGTCACGCCACAGACGTTCAATCCTATGGAAATGAGAACATTGTAAAGGGGAAAAAAAGAAGGGAAAAAATAGTCAAAGAAATAAGAATGACTTTCTTACATGTTCCATGTAAGGGCTTAATCACTGTTTCTTTATCATTAGATTACAGTGCGTGCATAATTATGCAATTTGATATTCTGGTCAAATTATTTTTCCAAGTACATTTCAGCAATACCAAACCACACCAATCTTAATAACTACTATATCATTCAATCATTTATAAGTGATATATAATTGTTAACAAGAACTGAAAAAAATAAAAAAGTCTTGTACTCAGATGTGCATAATTAAGCAGGTTTTCCTTTATGGGTAATATGTGCCAAAAAAAATTTTTACTTTAAAGAATGTCTGCATTTTTTCATTTTTACTTATAGAGATAATTCATGGAAAATTGGCCATGCTAAGTTGAAGATTTCACCTGGCAGAAAAACAAATAGGCCTACTATGAAAATGCCATGATTCCCACTATGACCACTAGATGGCAGCAGAGAATCATTTATTGTCTCATTTTCCATTTCCACTTTGTAAAATGGTTATTTTCACATGTTTTGCTAATGGATTTATATTTAGACATAAAAAAAATCACAATTACAGCATTTAAACATCTCCTTTTTCAGAATTCAGCATTGTTTTGTATTGAAGTATGGAGTAGCAAGCGTTTTCAACTCATTGGATCTACTTAAATTCTGGAAAATGGTGGTGCTGGAGACTAAAGGGATCCTGGTGGTTTCACACCTGATTCTTCACCTTAATTCTTAAAGTCTTTTGCTGTTAACATGCAGCTTTTCTTCTCCACCTGTTTTTGTCTGACCTTGCATAGTCAATGAGCATTTTGCTGTCCAGTGGACATGATTTAATTTGACAATTTCTGTATTGCAATAGTTTTTAATATTTCTAAAATAATTAATCATTTTTTACTTTTCATTGTGAGTTAAAACTCTTTTTGGCGCATTTTACCCATAAAAGAAAACCTACGTAATACTTATGCACACCTGAGGCATTTTTCACTTTCAGCGCTTGTTAACAATTATATATCATGTACAAATGATTAAATACAAAATTAATAGTAGTTATTAAGATTGATGTGGTTTGGAATTAGTAAAATGTGCTTAGAAAAAAAATAAGACCAGAATATCAACTTGCATAATAATTATGCATGCACTGTATATGGTGAAGTGATGTGGCGCACCTTTGATTATGAACGCTCTTTCCAGACATAAAGCTCCCACGGTCAGTTCCACGAATTGAAAACATGAACTTCGCTATTTCCACATTCTCCACCCCCTGGTCTGCTCTGACTCTGTAAGAAAGATAATTAAGAAAAAGATAAAGAATTAGGAATGTTAAATAGAATGAGGGTAAAGAGAACACAATTTACCTCTATGTCAGAGGAGGCGAGCAGAGCAAATAAACTATGTAATAGAGTTAGTGCCTTACGTGGGGGAGGGGATAAAAGAGGAAATTGGAGGCTAAACCATAAGACAGATGCAGTACAGAAGCTGCTTAACTGAAGCATGGGATTATTATATTACATAGATGAGACTTCACAAAAGATGATATTTTGAAGAATGCTATTAACCAAACAGTTTTGATTTCCATTTGTCAGCAAACGGAAAGAGACCATTAGGAGACATACAGGTGAGATTCAAGAAGTTCCTTGCAGGAAACACAGAGGAAGATGACAGAAGACAGATGATTACTTGGGAAACGCAGGTAAGTGAGTCCGGTAAGTGGCTTGTAGTAACAGCGACGAGACCAGACAATAAGGGAGGGAAGGGTGACTACTTTTATATAGTAGGTGATGAGGAGAATAGTGGCAAGTGTGCTGA
>NW_015659146.1:4413-5328 GCF_001515625.1 Sinocyclocheilus rhinocerous
CTTTGAAGACACTAAGAGCTGTCGATCCTCGGTTATTCGTTGCAGCATTCAAGCACATTATCTGCAACATATAAATTTAGTGATACAACCACCCATCATATAAAAATTAGGGTAACTTCAGTGATGGAAGAAAACACCATACTTCTCTTACCTTCCTAGAGTATCCATCCACTGCTCCAAAAATTACTATGTTGTACCTATTAAGCAAAGATTGCAGCACAAAATGAGAATGTTGCATTTGGATTTCTACTAATACAGTGCAAAAATGGGTTTATATGTTTCATAATCAAAAAAATAGATTATTTGATCTAATGTTAATAAATAATAAATACTCTTAGGAGTATATGAAAATGAAAAATGACAAAACCTTATTAACTTGTGGTTAGTATCCACATGCCAGAGAGACAGGGGCCCTCTCACAGAATATGTGCGGCGTACCACACATCCCAATCCGTACATTCTGGATAGGACTCCTATCGAATCCACTTCGTGCATTGAAGCAGCTACTCTTCTACACTGAATGTGAATCCCCATGGATTGAAGCCTACCTTTGACCATTCGGTATCCAGCAGAGGGCATTTCATTTTTAATCTGGACAACTAATCTATTGAGGTCTTGATCACTGATGTTACTGTACGTTTTCGGGGAAAACCCAAACTCTCTAATACGTCTACGGACAGTGCGACATGAAACGCCCAGAAGTTTTGCAATGTAGCGTACAGAGAGGTTTAGTTCACAAAGCTCAGCCAAAGTCTCCATTTCAATGTTGTATTTTGGACGCCCTGTCCTGCCAGCCACGGTAGTTACTTCTGTCTGTGGGGCGGTAAGTTCTATTTGCTGTCTGACGAGTGAAAAGAGCTCCTGCAGGGCCTGGATGATTGGTGATGGCACATCAACATGTCTTGACAGGGTCTG
>NW_015659147.1:0-1305 GCF_001515625.1 Sinocyclocheilus rhinocerous
TGCAGATCACATCAAAAGTAACAATTCATTTACATACACATATCCCAAAAATGAATCCTGTCTGACTGATAGGCTACACTTCAAATCGGGTGATTTTAGGTCAAGGTTTTGGCTGTCAGTCAATGATGCCCTCTGTTGGTAGGGAATAATAAGTTGGCCGCTCGAACACTTCTGGTGGCTTCACCACCTAATGGCAGAATGCAGTGAGCAACCCAGTCATTATATAAATCAGTGGATTGGGCAAATGTTTTATGATCCTACACCCTCCACAGATGATATAAATAGATTTAGACCACTTAACTTAGTGATTGCCATCAGAATGTGAGGAGACTTTCAACCAGCATAACAAAAAATGGTTTTGAATCAGATCACCTACGGTGCCTTTAATTGAAATGGTTTTAAATCCCAACACAGGTATTGTAATTGTAACTGTACATTAAATATTATCCAATTTCACCCTTTTTTCAAAAACACTTAATTTCAACATGTTTACTCTCCTCGTTAAGTACCATGCAAAGCATGCTACTTTTTTAGTAATGCCAAAGGCAAACATTTTTTTGACTACTTGACTAATTTACATTTGCCCTACAAAATTTAATGTAGCACACTGCAGATTTTAGAGAATTACATTACTTAAAGGAGACATATCATGCCCCTTTTTACAATAGGTAATATAAGTCTCAGGTGTGCCCAGAATGTGTCTGTGAAGTTTCAGCTTAAAATACGCCACAGATCATTTATTATATCATTTTGAAAATGCCTATTTTGAGAGGAAGCAGAAACACGCTGTTTTTCGTGCCTGTCTCTTTAAATGCAAATGAGCTGCTGCTCCCCGCCCCCTTTTCCAGAATAGAGCTGCGCCATTACAGCTCGGACCTGCTAAAAAATGCTGGATTTATAATTAAAATTTAATGCAAGTGCACCGCGGGGACGCACTCTCTTATTTCTATGTTTTTTAGAGGGGTTGTTTATGCTCCCTGGCTTGAGTTTTACATCACGCAGAACCAACATAATTGCGCTGAGCAAACGTGTGCAGTTTTTGATCTTATTACGGCGTGAGATGTGTGTTAGGCTGGAAGCACACTAGAGGATTTTAAGGCCGATTTGCACCCCCGAACGATCGGGGGGGTGGCCCGATTCGCGGCTTGTCGCAAGCGATTTTTTGTCCAAAAAATCCTCTATTGTGTGGTGTCAATACGATTATTTAACTGCTCCTGATCGAGACGGAGCGTCGTCGAACTCAAATCGTAAATATCAAACATGACTCTTGATCGGGCTGCCTCTGACGTGATACCCGCGATAGCC
>NW_015659148.1:0-657 GCF_001515625.1 Sinocyclocheilus rhinocerous
TTTTATGATGTTATCATTAAAATTGATGAGAGCAATTAAATTTAACATTAAGCAATAAGTACCTTGAAGTAGGGTACAGTTAAGGATTAAAATCTTAATGATGTTTGTCATTAAAATTATCAGAGCAATTACAATTGAACTGATCAGCAAATATTGTTGCCATATGGAACAGGAACTGTAATTAATTATTAACTGAAATTAAAATTTCAAATTTGTAATTAATTGCGAATTTAAATTAGAAACTTTGAATCCCTAAGGATAGCAAGTTACTAATACCCACTGATGTTCCTACAATCATAAGGGCAATTATAATTAGCTTAATCCGTACCATCCCAATTAATTACGAATGAAATAAAAAATTTTCATAGCCCTATTGATAGTTAATGAATAAAAATTCTAATGTTGTTGTCATTAGATTATAAGAGCAATTTATAATTAAATTAATCAGTAGATATTTGTTGCTATGTGAAAGCAAGAACTGAAATTAAATTTTATAATTTATAATTAAATTAAATAAATACACCTAGGGGGTTGGTTTTGCTGTGTTAGCAGGATAAAACTAACTTGACCTAAGTACTGAGGAAACCCTAATTTTCCTTTTGGGGGATTTGCAAACACTCTGCATTTAAAACCACCAAAGGCTACGTGCTAACCGCT
>NW_015659149.1:0-529 GCF_001515625.1 Sinocyclocheilus rhinocerous
TCCTATTTAAATCAATGTGATAAATGAGTTAGGTCAAAAGTAATCCAAAAGTAGTCTGATTATATAATAAATAATAATAATAATACATTTTATTTAAAGGCGCCTTTCAAAGCACTCAAGGACACCGTACAGTGGAGTGATAATCATAAAATCAAAACAACAATACAACAACTATTGACGTTAAATAATTTAAAACTAATCAGAGAAAGCTAATTTAAACAAGTAAGTTTTAAGACATGATTTAAAAGTAGTCAGACAGTCACTTTCTCGTATAGATTGTGGAAGAGAATTCCAGAGATTAGGAGCAGCACAACTAAATGCCCTAGACCCCATAGTGGCTAAACGAATAGAAGGTACAACAAGGGAAACAGATGAAGAAGATCTGAGAGTACGCTTCGGGATGTAAATATGAAGCAAATCAGAGAGATATTGTGGTGCAAGATTATGAAGAGCTTTAAAAGTGAGAAGTAGAATCTTGTACTCTACTTGATATTTAACAGGAAGCCAGTGAAGATGGTAGAGAACTGGA
>NW_015659150.1:0-1030 GCF_001515625.1 Sinocyclocheilus rhinocerous
ACAACTTACTGACACATAGTAAGAAATAGTTTATAAAAAAAAAATTAAAAAAAACTGAAACAGAAGTGGAAAGAGGAGAGATAAAAAGCAATACTTATGTCCTTTGCCGGTGTCCCTGCCCGGTGGAGTCGCACGGTAGATCTTCACGCGACCGCAGCCGCGGTAAACTAAGCTTCTTTTTAATTAGTTTAACAAAACTCAAATTGAATTCAGCTGGACACACTTTCCTGTTTATCCCAACAAATGGCCAAAGCAAAGCGCACGACACTGACAAGGTACGCGATACAGTACGAGATCAAACGCCATTATCTTCATTATCATTATCATTATTTTCACAGTGAAATTCTGAATACGTTATTATACTGTGAAATATCACAGTTAAAGCCTGTGAAGTGATAATAATGTAATTTACTGTGAAACAGTAACATCTTGTGAAATCCTGGAAATAATTTACAGTGTACATATATATATTAGAATATAAATGTACTAAAAAGCTATGCTGTTCTGCCTATAAATATATTATTTAATTTATGGAAACCACAGATTAACACACCTTTAACAGGATGTTTTGTGTGTATTGTGCCTGTACCCATGTCAACATGTATTTGTTACCTGATAAAGTGTTTCAGCAAAGATTTCCAGACGCGGCAGATGCATGTTTCTACATCTATCACATCAGATCCAGCCAATGGTGAGGCCCTCGGGTGCAGTCGTTTACATGCTCTTTTAGTTTGAGTCTGAGAGATGCCTCAGGCATGACTTCACAGGACAGGTGCTGTTTGCCCTGCTGCCCCAGAACTGTGCTGAAACATCAAAGGTAGGAATCAGAAGGATCACTGAAGAAGAGGTTTAGATACTACATCTGAATTGACCTCAGACATGTGTCAGATAGCCATGTGCTTAAAACACATATATGTCATGTGAAGAAAGAAAGGGAAGTGTTTGCTCAAAAAGACTGATGTGGAAATATACTTTCACACTTTATGGGAGAGGTCACACCTGACTGTTAGTAAAGAATGCAAGAGGAAGC
>NW_015659151.1:0-516 GCF_001515625.1 Sinocyclocheilus rhinocerous
TTTGATATATAAGACATAAAATGTTGAATACTCATTTGAAATTATTAAAAAAAATAAAATAAAAAGATCCTTTAAATGTGAAATTAAAACCGCCAGTAGGTGTCAGCAAGTCACTGTTAATAAGTGAGTCATTGCGATTGAACTGAATCATTTAAACGGTTGATTCATTCAGGAACGAAACACCGTCATGTTGTTCAGAGACGCAAAACTGTGCTGTGGCTGTGTTTGGAACTATTTTTGTTGTCGAAATAGAGCAAAAACAGGCAATATGGTGTCTAAAACGCAAGTCTCTTAATTAACTTCTTGTTTATTGAACTGTTGTAAAAAAAAATCTATATGTAGTCATGCTGATTTTTGGAGGAAAAAACGGCACTCTTCGTGTGATATTGATTTACTATATGAAATGATATAAATATATACATTTTCTTCCTCTATATCTTCAATTTTGTGATCATTCTAAATGCATCTTAGCAGACTGAATCACGCAGTGAAAGAACGCACTCTAAATGCGCGCGC
>NW_015659152.1:0-154 GCF_001515625.1 Sinocyclocheilus rhinocerous
AGCGGAGTAGAATTTTTTCAGGTTTCTTTGATGAATAGAAAGTTCTGAAGAACAGCATTTTGTAACATTATGCCTTTATCATCACTTTTGATCTATTTAAAGCATCCTTGCTAAATAAAAGTATTAATTTCTATCATTACTTCCCCACCCCCCC
>NW_015659152.1:401-526 GCF_001515625.1 Sinocyclocheilus rhinocerous
CTTCTGAAGGATCATGTGACACCGAAGACTGGAGTAATGATGCTACAAATTCAGCTTTGAAATCACAGGAATAAATTATTTTTTAAAATCTATTCAAATAGAAAGCAGTTATTTTAAATAGTAAA
>NW_015659153.1:0-181 GCF_001515625.1 Sinocyclocheilus rhinocerous
GCGCGTTCCAGTATCGACGGAAAAATATCATAATGAGCAAAAATAGAAAAAACCAGAGGTGAGGGGGCACGGCCACCTCGGTCACTGTGCCCCCTCACCTCTGGTGCCGCCTCCGTAGTGGACGCCCTGATTTTAGTCGGTGAGGCAAGGTACTGCCCTGGGAAGGTCTCCCAGGCTGTTA
>NW_015659153.1:318-739 GCF_001515625.1 Sinocyclocheilus rhinocerous
TGCGAGAGAACGCAAAAGTTTTGCGAGAGAACGCAAAAAAAATTTCCTCCCACCCCGATTTTTTTTTCCACCACCATGTCCCTTTAGGGGCTCCGTAGAATTCTTATTAACTTTGCTATTATTCTTGAATTTTCAAACTGCTAACACTTTGCACTTTGCAGTGTCGAATTATGCCTTTACTGTATGACCAAAAATGGCGGAGTAATCTATTTGATGTTTCAGCTGTTTGATCGCGCCGGAGCCTCACGCACACACTAAGCTACTGAATTCATTGGAAACAGCGCAGCCGTTCACCGTGCCGTTCGGCGTGAGACCCGGTTCACTGTGGCATATTTTTGCTCATTATGATATTTTTCCGTCGATACTGGAACGCGCGTGAACTACAAAGCCTATTTTACCTAATAAGGCTAATAGTTTAGCT
>NW_015659153.1:759-935 GCF_001515625.1 Sinocyclocheilus rhinocerous
TTTGGATTTGTGCCTAATGAGAGAGGTAAGCCCAACTTTACCGTACGTTCTTTATAAATTAATTTGTTTTGGCTTGTTTATTGTTAAGCGTATATTATTATATACTGCAATTATATTTATCCATTAGAATGCTATATTTTTAAATTCTTATTCTGTTCTGATACGGTTAAATTTAA
>NW_015659154.1:0-599 GCF_001515625.1 Sinocyclocheilus rhinocerous
TGCCCGGAGAAACGCAAGGTCTGACCAGGGGGTGAAGGTTTGGCGGCAGGCCGGTGTAACTTGGACCCAGAATGTGCCGCGTTGCCACGCCCACCTCGGGACTCGGCCATGGAGCCAGTGCTGCAGCGGTCTCATATGGAGCAGCCCCAGCGGCGTGACTGCCGCCGTGGCTGCCATATGCCCCAGGAGCCTCTGAAACTGTTTCAGTGGGACCGCCATCCTGCTCTTGAATGTATTCAAGCAGTTCAACACCGACTGAACACGTTCCTGCGTGAGGCGTGCTGTCTGCTCCACCGAGTCCAACTCCATACCGAGAAAAGAGATCCCCTCCGTCGGGGAGAGTTTGCTCTTTTCCCAGTTGACCCGAAGGCCCAACAGGCTGAGGTGTGAAAGCACCAAATCCCTGTGCTCGCACAACTGATCCTGAGACTGAGCGAGTATGAGCCAATCGTCGAGGTAGTTGAGTTAGTACGAGCCAGTCGTCGAGGTAGTTGAGAATGCGAATGCGAATGCCCTGTTCTCTCAGGGGAACAAGGGGTGCCTCCGCACCTTAGGTAAAGACACGGGGCAACAGGGACAGCACGGAGGGCAGGACCTCG
>NW_015659155.1:0-546 GCF_001515625.1 Sinocyclocheilus rhinocerous
GTGTGTAGTAGCTCTGTTTCTCTGATAAGCACAGCATTTTAAGATTGTTCACCGCTAGTGTAACTTTGTTTTCTGGCCTGTTATTCAGGAGAAAATCTCTCATTCAGGAACATTTATTTTAAAGGTGTCAGATTCATTATTAAATATGATAGTTTAGTTAATGATGAAACACTCACCGAGCTTTTCTGCAGTTGATCACAGCTGGTATCAGTCTTCTTCTCCCCTCAGCTGATGTGTTGTATTTCATGGTGTTCAGCTCATCCAGCGGCTCCTCTGACATCTGAAGCATGTAGGAGATTGTTGAGCAGTGAGCAGGAGAGAGTTTCTCTGAGTGTTTGTCTGATTTCACAAACTCCTGAATCTCTCTGGACAGAGTCTGATCTTTCACTTCCAGCAGACAGAGGAACAGATTGATGGATCTTTCAGTGGAGAGTCCATGTCCATCTCTGATCTTCTCTTTAATGTACTGTGTGCATCAACATCATCATTTTTGATCTTCATTTTAATGTACTGTGTGGTTCTCCTGATGCTCTCTGAGCTGTTCTC
>NW_015659156.1:0-919 GCF_001515625.1 Sinocyclocheilus rhinocerous
ATGCATTTATATTATTTTATAAACACAGCTAAATTAACATATTTACATATTTTTTTGCATCGTGATTACTCAATGACGTCACCGCGCAATGACATCGCGTCATTTAGCAACTTTTAGCAATAAATCAATCTTCCTTTAGCAACTTCCCCTGAAAATTAGTTGGCAACACTGACCCTGTCAGATTTTGCTACCTCCCATTAAAACAGTGGGTAGTACAATTCGACAACGAAAAATGCTACCAATAAAATTATGGTTTATTAACATCTACACCTACCACAACCCTAAACCTACCCTTACAGTAATGCAAATACAGTAATTATGTGTTATATTCGCGGTTGAAGCTAGAAGGGATACAGCTATAGGAAACCATTTGTTTCTACCTATTAGATTGTGTTTTATTAAAGTCTACACATATCCTAAGCCTAAACCTACCCTTACAGTACAGATACATTAAATGTTGTTTAGCATGAGAAATAGGGCGCAATATTGATGTGCGCATGCACAGTAAACCCTGGTAGGAAAATCTGACGGGTAGGATAAAATGTCAGGACACCTGACACCGGCTAACATAGAACACTGGTGGGCATTATGCAAATGTGTTACCCAGTGACATGTAGCCGTCATGGAAGTGGGATTTGAATTACTAAGGACTAGTCTAGGCTGTACAGTATGGAAGTAGATTAATCTCAATAATAATTCACACAAAAGACATGATGCACACATGCGTATCCCAAATCACATGCATGAAACCCAATTCACATGCACTAAAAAAAAAATCACAAAAACCAATTCAAGTGCACAAAATAAGAATATATATTCATAAAATACGTTTCACAAATGCAAAACACAATTCACAGATGTACAACCGTGTACAAACATTTTGAATGTTTAAAATTTATGAGTTTATTATGGACTGCGA
>NW_015659156.1:986-1395 GCF_001515625.1 Sinocyclocheilus rhinocerous
GTGTACTTTTGAGACTTTCCTGGCAGCAAACTCCTCCCACGCGGGTTACTCTTTAGCCAATCAGATTTGAGCCTGTCGATTGACCAATCATAACCCGCTGTGGGCGTGCCTACTTGGATGACAGCGCGAGACCACAGTTCGAACTTCAAGTCACAATTCAGCAGAGGTGTGTGCAGTTGATCGTTTAATTACCTAGCCTAGTAAAGGTGTATTGTTTTATTGTATTGTTTACTTAAAACTTGGAAGTAAAATTGGTCGTTTAGACACACTCGTTAACGTGACCAGTGTGAAAGTGAAGTGACGTGTGGCCAAGTATGGTGTCTCATACTCAGAATTTGTGCTCCGCATTTAACCCATCCAAGTGCACACACACCGTGAACACACACCTGGAGCAGTGGGCAGCCAATGC
>NW_015659157.1:0-262 GCF_001515625.1 Sinocyclocheilus rhinocerous
AATAGTGGAGAGTCCACCCTTGGTCGAGAAGAATGGTTCCAGAACTCAAACTATGAGTGGAAGTGAGCCAGACTATATCTAGACGGTATCTCTCAACCTCCTGTACCAGCTCAGGCCATGAATGTGTCTCTGGTCCTGATAATGCAATCATGATCACTTGTGTGAACTCACAAGGTAAATAGCGAGGACATAATGGCACAGTCATAATTTCATGGGCCATGCGAATTGTAAAGTCAGTTGCCTATTTATCATTTACAGCAAA
>NW_015659158.1:0-890 GCF_001515625.1 Sinocyclocheilus rhinocerous
TTCATGTGGGCAAGGTTTAGTCTTAACATTGCATAAACCAACTTTGTCTCACAGAGAAAATAAGTTTTTCTTTCACATGTTAGAAACATCTTTCATGTGGGCAAGCTTTAGTCTTAACATTGCATAAACAAGCTTTCTCTAACAGAGAAAATAGGTTTTTAGCATATGTGGGCATGCATTCTCTTTATTTGCTTAGTTGCACTAATAAAGTGTTACATTTCACAAAGGCACTAAACTTAGCTTCTTGTTCATATAAGCTCTAACATAACTTCATGAGCATGAAACTCCTGACACATTAAAATCTGTCTTTCTTGCATTGCAAATAACATTTCATTTCATATTTAAGAAATATCTTTAATGTGGGCAAGTGTTACTCTAAACTTTGCATAAACCAACTTTCTCTTACAATGAAGGAAGGTTTTCAGCATATGTGGGCTTGCATTCTCTTCATTTGCTTAGTTGCACTAACATAGTCTTACTGTTCACAGAAGCACTAAACTTAGCTTCTTGTGCATATAAGCGCTAACATAACGTCATAAGCATAAAACTCCTAACACATGAAAATCTGTCTTTCTGTATTACAAATAACATTTCATTTCATATGTAAGAAACAGCTTTCATGTGGGCAAGCTTTACTCTTATCTTTGCATAAAGAAGCTTTCTCTTACAGAGAAAGAAGGTTTTCAGCATATGTGGGCTTGGATTCTCTTCATTTGCTGAGTTGCACTATGTAGGATCTCTGTCTTCGAACGGAGACACTTACACTATTGAGTCACACATGAAACAATCACTTTCCATTGAGACAAACTGAGACACCCCTATGCAACCAGCTGCGGTCGTAAAATTCATGCAGGGTCAGTGAAGGGTTGAAGCAGTTCCTGTCCTATTTA
>NW_015659159.1:0-232 GCF_001515625.1 Sinocyclocheilus rhinocerous
TATGCAAACACTGCAAGAGCGTCACTACTGGGAGCAGAAAGTGTCTGACTTGACGTCTCTGTTTTACAAAATATATGTGACCCTGGACCACAAAACCAGTCTTAAGTCGCTTGGGTATATTTTTAGCAATAGCAAAAAATTGTATGGGTCAAAATTATAGATTTTTCTTTTATGCCAAAAATCATTAGGATATTAAGTAAAGATCATGTTCCATGAAGATATTTTGTAAATT
>NW_015659159.1:311-1051 GCF_001515625.1 Sinocyclocheilus rhinocerous
ATTTTTGATTAGTAATATGCATTGCTAAGAACTTCATTTGGACAACTTTAAAGATGATTTTCTCAATATTTAGATTTTTTTGCACCCTCAGATTCCAGATTTTCAAATAGTTTTATCTCGGCCAAATATAAAAAATACCCTATCCTAACAAGCCATACATCAATGGAAAGCTTATTTATTCAACTGTCAGATGATGTATAAATCTCAATTTAAAAAAATTGACCCTTATGACTGGTTTTGTGGTCCAGGGTCACATATGTGTATACACCGTGCATATTTATTATGTATATATAAACACAAACACATGCATGTATATATTTAAGAAAAACATGTTATGTTTATATATTATATAAGAAAAATGTTATATTTATATATTACATTTATTTATATATAATATAAGAATATAAATGTATATACATGTAAATATTTTCAAATATACTGTATGTGTGTGTATTTATATGTACATAAATAATAAATACAGTACACATACATATATTATGCAAACAAAAACTTGCATTTTGGTTGTGATTAATCGCGATTAATTGTTTGACAGCACTAAATTTAACCTAGTTTAATAAATGCTAGAAAAAATGTTCATTTTTAGTTCTTTCTACCTAATGCATTACCTAACGCGAATTATACTGAATTAAACCTTACTTTAAACTGATATTTATAAAACATTATAGTCTACAAAAACATCTAATCAGAAAAATACACATCATTTTTAATGGACCATTGTT
>NW_015659160.1:0-743 GCF_001515625.1 Sinocyclocheilus rhinocerous
TCATCTGTGACGCCACAATCACTCAACCTGTAGAGAACAATGACAAACTCTTCACTCTCTCAGATCAGATCAGTTTATCTGTGAATCCATTATTATTATCGCAGTCTCGTATGGGAACTGCTCAGTTGCTGACCGCAAGGCACTGCACAGGGTGGTGAAAACCGCCCAACGCATCACAGGGACACCACTTCCTGCTATTGAGGACATCCAGAGGAAACGCTGTCTACGTCGAGCTCGCAGCATTCTTAAGGACTCCTTTTCACCCTGACCATAGACTGTTTAACCTCCTGCCCTCCGGGAGGCGCTTCAGGAGCCTCCGGACAAGGACCAGCAGACTTAGGAACAGCTTTTTCCCTACAGCTGTCTCCTTACTGAATTCCCCCCCACACACACACCACTACACTACACACTCCTCACCCCTCCTCATCACTACATCTGGTTTACAAAAACAAAACTAAAAAACTAAAAAAAACTGTTACACTTGTTATTACTTACACTACTGTCTGTACATCCAGAATACTGAATGATCTATTTGCACACTGGAATATTTTCTATGCACTTCTTTTCAAATGTCCATTGCACTAGTGTTTTGTACAGCTTAATGTATCGCTTACATATTCATTTGTAAATGATGTTCATATGTTCATACTTTTCTGCTTATAGTGTACATACACTTATTACCTAATCCATCTGTATATTATGTTCATAGTACACCTATCTGTATATCATGCTGATAGTATTTA
>NW_015659161.1:0-1873 GCF_001515625.1 Sinocyclocheilus rhinocerous
GAGCTTGCACCCACGAGGTCCAATCAATTATTTTGCTAAATAAAAAGAAACTTGTTGAATCCCTCCTGCTGAGTGCCAAAGAGTTTCCGAAACATTATATTGCAGTCTGACTTAGGATTTGGGGTGGTGGATGAATGTCAGGACGGAACAAGCAGGATGAATAGGGGAATAAATGTGCTTGACATGGTTGGTTGGCTCATATAAAATCCGTGCTTATCAGAGGTCACTCCATCAGGAAGGGATCAAATGTGAGCAAAGCAATGGAAGATTACAAGAACAATACCGTATATGCAACAATCTCATCAAAAGAAACGTTTATCAGAAATACGCATACACGTCTGGCTGTTTCTGACTGCATGCTAAAGGGATATTGCACCCTAAAATAAAAAGTCTGCCATTATTTACTCACCCTGTGAAACATAAAGAAGATATTTTGAGAAATGTCTCTGGGGTTTTGTCCATACAATTGAAGTCAGTGGTAACCAAAACGGTTTTCTTCAAAATACTGTCTTTTGTGTTCCTCAAGAAATAAAGTCAAACAGGCTGTTCATGAATGATTCATTCTTCTTTTTTTAAATGAATCATTTATATCACTCTTATGATATAATGATCTGCATTAGAGAGTGATTCGTTTATCTGGCCACACATTTGCATTGCCCAACATCCTCTTGTTATATAAACAGAAAAGGGCTGTTTTTTCAAAAGTATAATAAGCCTAAGTAGATGGTAGAACCATCCTCAGTCTGCACCATAGACTGTAGAAAAAAAGATGGATGACGGGTCTCTATTTCCGGGAATAGAGATGGGAAAAAAAATAAAATGGAAGCCAAAATATCCCAGAAATGGTATCTTGCATTGAAGATGTCATTTGGAGCCAGAGCCTTCACAGTAGTGATAATGAAGTGGACCTGCAATATCCAAAAGGTCCAACACAAACTCAACTGCAAACAAACAATCATGACGCCGCACCCCATTTTTATAGCATTAAATAGCACACTACAATCAAACTTACTGGTATGTTAGTAACCAAACTTGCTGGTATATTGGTAACAAAACCATTTTGGTTACCACTAACTTCAACTGTATGGACAAATGGCTGCCCACTGCTCCGGATGTGTTCACGGTGTATGTGTATGTATGTGTGTGTGTGTGTGTGTGTGTGTGTGTGTGTTCACTACTCACTGCTGTGTATGTGCACTTGGATGGGTAAAATGCAAAGCACAAACAAGTATGTGTTAACATACTTGGCTGTCATGTCTCTCAAACTTATCAGAAAAACAAAAAAAATAATTTGTAGTGTTATTTGATTTTTTAGTTTGGCTCACCTCCCATTCGTTTACATGGAGACATGTGCAGCACACTTGGTCCGGCAACCCCTGGCTGCAGCTTGGGCGGGGCTACGCTTGTCACTCCACCCCATAATTATTTTGATTGGCTCGGTCCATCATTACAATGCAGAAAAATAATTCGACCAGAGTCTTGCATCTAATCAAACAATACACAAAATAGAACAAAAGACACTCGTATAAGAATAATATTTACATGTAGCCAGCCTTCAGTTCAGAGAACACATTACGACTTAATTCTGAATGCAGTTTCCCACTGAATTCACCTTCCCCTATGTTGAAGCACATAATGAGGGCTAATGTGTGGTCAAGCCTGCTGACCATGGCTGGGAGATCTCTGTCAGGCTGGCGAGGCAATGCAATTGCGCACGGCTCAGACGGAGAAACTCCCGGGTCAAAAACTGGTGAGGCCAATTGTGCACGGCTCAGATGGAGAAACTCCCGGGTCAAAAATCCAGCCCTCGGCCATGTTTGAGTTCAGTGCCCTCTCATCAAGACCGGCAAAACACAGGGCTCTCAGTGATCCC
>NW_015659162.1:0-1563 GCF_001515625.1 Sinocyclocheilus rhinocerous
ATCCGATCTGAGCTTCATTTGGACAACAGCTTCAAGATCCCTGAGAGAAACACATTCAGATTCAGCAGAAGAAGATTCATTCTCATCAGATCTGTGTGAAGGTCAAAACATCATCCACCTGTTTCACCTCTTCAGTGTTCAAGTGATTCACTGCATTACATTTATTCATTTATCAGAATGACTCTCACTGCATTCAAAGAGCTCGCTTGATTCATTCATTCTGTGTGAATCAAACCCATGATCTTAGTGTTGTTCAGGAATCACTCACCTGTTTTCTGCATCATCATCGTCACGCTGACAGATGAACCCCTGAAAACATCTGACAACAGATTGAATCTGATTATTACATATTATCACATCCAGCACAGAGTTTGAGTTTATTCGGACTGATAGGTTCAGTAATCTGAAGATAAAGGGAAATGTGATTCATGATGAAATATAGAGTGAGATTTAATGAATGGAATGTTTCTTTAAGATTGATCAGGACTCACCTGAAGACCCTTTTACGCTTTAACAAACAGATCAAGAAGATGATGAGAAGAACAATGAAAACAGCCAAAAGCCACCAGAGCTGATCTACTGTATACAAGTGATAGAAAATACAATCAGCCAATCGACAAATGAACCAATGAAATCAGCTGATATATGAACATAATGAAAAGAATATCAGGAAGCACATCCACAGATGTCACACTCTTAATGTTTTACCTGAATGCTGGAGATCTGGAGTCACTTCATTCAGCAGATCTTTAAACACACAGTGATGATAAATATGAGAGGAAAGATTCAAACTGGATTGAGTGTGAATCAGGGGTGCGTTTCCCCAAAATTATGTTAGCTAACTATGGTGGTAAGTTCCACTGAACTCTATTGGTAACTTGCAGAACTTGCAACTATAGTTGCTTTTGGGAAACACACCCCTGAGCTGCAGTGTTTTATCAGTGAATAATCAGACGTTTATCAGCTGAAACTCACCTGAGTCTGGAGTCGCTGCAGTTTCATTCCTCACTGAAAAACAGATTCACAATCATCATGATTCACTTGAAGATTCAGTTCAACACAGAGTTTGATCTCAATCAGGACACACTGATGTGTTTCACTGTTTCTCTCACCTCTGAAGATGGTGTCCAGTCTGAACTGTGATGAAAGAAAGATTCATTAGAGCAGAATGTATAAAATTAAATTAATATTAAACAGATGAATGTTGAGAGAGATTGAGTTGATTTACTCCTGAAGCATCACAGATGATCTCAAGCTTCAGATTCACACAGCGAGACGTGACGAGACCATCAGTAGAGACAGAAATAACAGGAGCAATCAGTGCTTGAGGATCTGATGGATCTGCTATCAGACGATCATCCTGATCAAATAAAACACACACCATCAGCGAGTGTGTGTACTTGTACAGCTATCTTTGTGAGGGCCGGTTTGAGTTTCAAACCATCGGAGTGAGGACAAAATTGTAAAGTGAGGACATTTTGTCCGGTCCTCACTTTCTGAGAGCCCTTTAAAGGCCTGTTTGAAGTTCAAGACTTGGTTTTAGGGGTCAGGTTATAATTGGGT
>NW_015659163.1:0-1724 GCF_001515625.1 Sinocyclocheilus rhinocerous
CTTTGAATTTTTAAGGCCAGTTAAAAGATGTGGGTCAAACCATGCGTGTATGTGAGAGAGATTGCAGCATCAGCTTTTGTTGAACTCTCAAGAAAAGATACTGCAGTGGTCTAACGCCTGATCAAAAATGGAGCATCATGTTATAGCAATGTCTTGTTCTAGCTAATAGAAAGAGCCTTAAACCATTAGACATATGCTGTTTTCTTTCAAACTAAAGGCTAACTGAAAACATACAGAAAGTAAAATGTTTAAAGGCCAATTCACTCCACACAAACAAGTTGGCTGTTGGATTTAGAATTTTATGAAAAATAACTGTCATGTTCACACTGCCCAGAGAGTCAAGTAACACTGCGTCTACACCAGACGCGAAAGTTGTCGCATCGCGCCGCATCCAGTGTAGACAGCGTCACTGATTATAATCAATAGAACCTCTATTGTATTTTATCGCCGCTCGCGTCCGGTGTATATGGTGTAAGTCTGACTGGGGAAGAAATGGATGATCCTGTAACCACAATCAAAATTTTACTGTTATCAATGTCTTTGTGTGTCATTCTTCGCCTGAAAAGTTGGCGAATAAGAAAGAAAGAGGCCATGGTTGAAGCTCGCTTTAAGTGAAATATGCGCATCGTCATGGCAACGGATCGTGGCCACGTCATATTACGTCAGAGTTTGTTGTCTTGAGTTTGTTTGTTGGAAAATCATTTCACACTGCTCAGACATTCCACGACCCAACAAACGCCGATTAAGCATGTCCAGTCGGGTGAAAACAAACTCCAACCAATGCCAACAGACGCCGAGTAACACACTGATCCAACATACTCCAACAGACTAGTTTGTTGGTTTGTTGGCGTTTGTCTGTGCAGTGTGAATTGGCCTTTGACCTTTGACTATGACATGTTTTTATGACTACGAATAATCACACTGTGCACACTGTACACAGTATTTTGTCTTGTTTTCCAGTAAAAACCAGCACTTTAATTAATAAGTAAATCTATTTTGTTTTAGGGTCAGGAAGAGTTTTTATTTATTTATTGAAAGAAATTAATACTTTTATTCAGCAAGGATGCATTAAATGGGTCACTATTGACACTAAAGACTTTACATTGTTACAAAAAAATAATATTTTAAATAAATGCTGTTTATGTTCTTTTAAACATTCTGTTCATCAAATATTAAGGTATCGCAATTTCCACAAAATATTAAGCAGCACAACTGTTTTCAACATTGAAAATTGTAAGAAATTATTCTTGATAACCGAATCAGCATATTCGAATGATTTCTGAGGGATGATGTGACTCTGAAGACTGGCGTAATTATGCTGAAAACTCAGCTTTGCCATCACAGGAATAAATTATATTTTTAAATGTATTAAAATAGACAACAGTAATATTTCAAAATAGTATTGTTTCTATTGTATTTTTGCCATGATAAGCATGAAAGACTTCTTTCAAAAACATTAAAAAAAATAATGACCCCAAACTTTTGAAAATGAGACAAAAATACATATTAATGTCTTTTTTGGGAGGACAGTGTCCTTGATAATCATTTCATCATTTAGATTTATTATAAATCATACTGAACATTTACAGTTTTAAGGGTTAGTTCACCCAAAAATTAAAATTCTGTCATTAATTATTCACACTCGTGTTGTTCGAAACCCGTAAGACCTTCGTTCATTAAGAATACTTTTTTGCGCAAAGAGAACAAAAATAACGACTTTATTC
>NW_015659164.1:0-1117 GCF_001515625.1 Sinocyclocheilus rhinocerous
ATAATAACCCTAGAATGTGATCAAACAGTTTAAAATAGCTGGGCTCACCTTAGCTGGGCTAGTACAATAGCAGTACTCACCTTATCCCACCGGTCACAATTGTGACCGACCATAAAACACAATTTTTCACACACTTTTCCAAAAAAAATTCAAAAAATAAGGTAACACTTTATTTCGATAGTCCACTTTAGACATTCTATTAACAGTAAGTAACTTTGCAACTACATGTCAACTAGCAGTTAGTAGAGTATTAGTAGACTGTCTGCTTAATATCTTCTAACACTTTCTTTGTCAACATTCTACTAACCCTAAACCTACCCTAACAGTCTACTCTGAGAGTTAGTAGACATGTAGTTGCAAATTAATGAGAATTAGTTGACATGTAGTTACAAAGTTACTTATAGTTAATAGAATGTCTAAAGTGGACTATCGAAATAAAGTGTAACCAAAAGTAATTATTGGTTATTTCAAAGGGTTACTAATGACACATCATTTGGATATTTTCATGTCTGGGAAAAATTTGGGATTAAACGGGTTAATCTCCTTGCCTTCATCCAGCTCTTTAAGCAGTTCAGCTTGGTACGCCTGTAACAACGCCATGGTGTGCAGACACGCACCAGCCTGACCTGCTGCCGCATACCCCTTGCCCGCCAGTGCTGAAGTTGTTCGCAGCGGCTTGGAGGGCAATGCCGGAGCCTTCAGGGATGATGCCGCACCGGGGGACAGATAGCCGCGAGCATCTGTTCAACCCGGGGCATCGCCCTGTAACCGCGCTCATTCAATCCCGCAACATTGCCATAATAGTCAGAAGCGGGGATGAAGAGGCAAGCCGAGAATGGCCTGGCTCACGACCTCGATACCTCGGTGTGGAGATCGTGGAAAAAAGGCTGGCTCCGGCGTGGAGTGGTGGCCTAGTCCGCAGAAAGCGTTCGTCTAATTTACTTTTCTGCGGTTCTGCCTGTTTCGTCGCCGGCCAGTCGATGTTTAACTTGGCCACAGCGCAAGTTACCACCTCCAACAGCTCTTCGAACTGGGGCGATTGAGGGGGCGAATCCTCCTCGACGCTCTCCAAGTCAACCTCCTCGGAGGAAGACAGGCGGAGCGTCGAGCCCGCTCC
>NW_015659165.1:0-476 GCF_001515625.1 Sinocyclocheilus rhinocerous
AGAGGAAAATTACACTATACACACCAAACTTTTTCTACATGATGCAAAAACATTGAGGAACTTATGTTGTGGATGGATTTTGGATAGCTTGAAAGGTTTTGCCGTGGTGATTTATTAAAATAACAGTAAAAAAGGAAACAGTAATTGTCTTATATTATTAAAATGCATTTTCCAAACTCTTCAAAACTTTCTACTTATAGAGAACAAGTCATTCTGAGGAAAATTGCTTAGTTTAAAAAATGCATCATGCTCAGAGGCCACAAAAAAATTAAAACTATCACTCATTATTAGTGTCAGGTGAAGACCGTAATACCAAGGATGAACACCAGATGGAGCCATAGGACTAAAAATCTTTTAACCTTAATCCTGATTAGCTGTGTATCAGAATGAAAAGAAATGCATAGAATCAGTTGAAATGTTACGGCCGTTCAGTACTGTCAGTATACTTCTAAATAATTATTGTAGAAATGCTTTTA
>NW_015659166.1:0-855 GCF_001515625.1 Sinocyclocheilus rhinocerous
AGGGGTCCATCATAATTCGAAAAAAGACAGATGATAATAAAAAAAGATCTTTGAAATTAAAATTAATAATGGTAAGACAGAACCAGAGTACTGTGAACGTACCTCACTTCAAACTGTAACGGTCTGTATGTATATTATTTTCTAAACTTTAGTGAAGTGTTTGTTCAAGTAGACTTTGTTGCTTGTGGAAACCTCACGCGAGCCTGAAAGGTACTTAAAACTTAAAATCTTATTTGTAGGGATGCTCCGATCAGGATTTTTGCTTGCGATACGGAGTACCGATTTCTTGTCATGGTGATCGGCCGATACCGATGCCAATTCTGATGCTTCAAGCTTTATACAGACGGTTTCAATGGGCGCACACGCCTGGCCTCCTGGAGGCACCGGCTACAAACGCAGTTAAAGTTAAGGTGATGAGTAGACTGAAGAAGCTCTAACGTCACTGAATCTGCTGTTAAAAATGAACCATCTATTCATCATATCATCATGCAAAACATACACGACAAACAGCGAATTTTTCATTGTTTCTCGAAACGTCATAGCATTTCCACACCGGCAATGACATGACTGCGGCGCCAAATCATTTATGTCCCCACGCATCATGTACGTCGTCACGCGTTGACGTCACCAAACGGACTGTGAGCGTACCTCACTTCAAACTGTAACGTTCTGTATGTATATTATTTTCTAAACTTTAGTGAAGTGTTTGTTCAAGTAGACTTTGTTGCTTGTGGAAACCTCACGCGAGCCTGAAAGGTGCTTAAAACTTAAAATCTTATTTGCACTCTTGAAGACTGTTCACCAAAGACAAAATTTCAGTCCGGCAGAATTTTCTGCACACTTCACCACTGAGGC
>NW_015659167.1:0-1792 GCF_001515625.1 Sinocyclocheilus rhinocerous
CAACCGGTTCACTAAGAAGAACCGGTTAAATAGAACGATTCGTTCGTTCGCGAACCGGACATCACTAATGGTCTTTGAAAACATTGCAATTCATAAACTGCACGTCTCTGGCTGCCGGCTTTTGAGAGTCAAATAAACATACAGACAAGACCAAATTACCAAAGGCTCCTGAGGACACATTGAGGCCTTATGAAGACGTGCAGTGAATGAATCGCCAAGGATCACCGTTTCAGATAAAAATCTTCTTTACTGTTCTACTGAAGAAAAAAAGTCACTGACATCTGGGATGGCCTAAGGGTCAATCAAATAACAGACAGCAAATTTTTTTGGGTGAACTATCCCTTTAAAGTGCTCCAGTTGTCAAACATTACATTTGTAATACAACTGCAAAATGTATTTTAAGCATTTGTTTAATGAACTTAAAAAAGATTAAACAAGTTAAACAAAAGACACAGACGAATCCAGCAGTTTAATGCTGCAGGCTGCAACACAGGTCAGATTGTGCAGAGGACTGGTCTGGTTCCTGTGGTCTTGTCCCGATGGCTGTCTAGGTGATGAGGTCTTCGGAGGGGATCTGTCTCTGGGGCTCATCTAGTTGTCCTGGTCTCCGCTGACATTCAGGGCTGTCGAGGGCGTTTCTAGGTGCTGATCCGCCATCTGATCTGGATACAGACGGGATCTGGTGGCTGCGGTGACCTCGGAATAAGAATGAGACAGTCTAATATTAGCGTAAATGCCACTGAGAACAATACAGCACATTTTAATTGTAGTAAACACTCCAAACTGTTATACATATTACCTTAAGTGTTAGTGTTGAAAGTACACACACACTATGCAGCTTCAGTGGAGCAGTCTGGTCACATGGCAGTGTTTGGAGCCTTGGAAGAAGTGACTGGCCAGCATCTGAAAACTTGCAATGATGAGAAAGCACCAATGAAACCTTTGGCCACACCCTGATGGAGAAATAAAGTACAATTTATCTAAAGAAATGAAATTATGCCTTTTAAACCATTTAAAATGTAATACCAGTTAATAAAATTTGTGATGAAACAGAAGTTGCTAACATTTTTTTTGGCACACAAAAAATCTCAATCCATTGCACAACACAGGGAGCATTGATGTTGACTGTTCATTAGTTGCAAGGATCTGTAAAAGAACACGCACATTTCATATTATAAGTCTACCTTAAACAGCATTAAAATAATATCAAAATATGCCTGCCTGTTGTTGATAAATACCAGTGGTGACGTTTTACAAATTGATTGATCAATTGTCCCAATGTTTACTAAGCCATGGTCTCTTTACCAGTGCAGGGACTCGTGTGCATGATCTAGTGATTCACTACCTAGGGAACTGACTGAGACGCAGTCTGCTTTGACAACAGCCTTGTGAAAGGATTCATTTGTTTATTCTCGTTCGGAACGACAAACTCCTCTTCGAAGCGCCTTCGCGAGACCAGAAACGCTGTGTAATCCGCCCCCTTTGAAAAGAGCCTGGTTAGTCATGTTTAATGTTGACTTTTAACTTCACGGGACAATTGCAAAAGTTTGCACACGCAAAAACCCATTCAACACGCCCATGTAACTTCAAATAAACGTATTACTGTGGTTTACATTACACGTTTCGTCGTAGTAAGCATCAGTAGGCGCGTTTCCATTACCCTTCAAATTGCGCAAATTGAAATTGCGAATTGAAAATACGCCTAATGGAAACGCGTCAATTTCGCAAAAACTCCCATATATCGCAAAAAAGTTTTTACGCTCGCATGAGGTGGTTTTTCAGGCAATGCGAA
>NW_015659168.1:0-1977 GCF_001515625.1 Sinocyclocheilus rhinocerous
TTACATTTTAAATAGGGTAACTTGTAATCTGTAACCTATTACAGTTCCAAAGTAACCTTCCCAACACTGTCAAGGAACAATAGCTTTCCTACTTTATGCAGTACTAGCAGTAGTTTAGCATGTAGCAAAGATCAACATTCAGTGACTCCGAATTGTGAGCAGCACACAGAGACAATCAATTGTGAATATAAGGGATTTAATACATGAAACTATAGCTAACATACAACTAAATTAAGCAAAACACTTATATACAGAATGAAGGAAAGTAAGGAAGAGAGAGAGAAGAGCCAAAGAATGGCAGTATTTCACATCAATTAACCACAACCTAATGAGAATAATCAAAGAATCAAAAATCACATTAAAAAGGGGCTCAAACGTAAACACGCATCTAAATAGTTGTAAACGGTTACTTGCATTGGCTTTGTTGCTGAACAAGAGTCCTGATGCATTAAGACAACGGAGGTTCTTGATGAGTTATTTTAGGAGTGAGCTGGAGGTTTTCCTGTGGTTCTTCTGAAGATAGGAAGGTCCACAGCGAATCGACAAAGTTACTTGAAACTAAAACTGCCAGAAAATCAAACTCAAGAGGAGAGTTTTGAGGAGTCTTGAAGAGTGTCCGTCTCAGGAAGAAAGGTTTTTTGAGCCACAATTAGTCTGAGTTAGGGAGTTTTGATAGTTCCTAGCCACACCCACATTTTGTGTGGAATGGCCAATACCAGGTTTGGATTTTTGAGTGGGAGAAGTTTTCTTTGTTTCCGTTTTATGGCCCATTTGCATGTTTATGGCTGGTGTAGAGGACTGGTGCAGTTTTACCCAAAATATAGTACAAATAGTATGATGCATTTCACAATCATATACCGTACATCATTGTTTGAGGAATAAAGAGCAGATAATTTTGATACTAAGAAAGAAACATCTAGAAGATATTAAAACAGAGTTGTTTGAGGAATAAAGAGCAGATCATTTTGATACTAAGAAAGAAACATCTAGAAGATATTAAACCAGAGATACATTCATACACCTGAATATGAGCGCTTAGAGCTTAACTAGTACAAATAACGAGTGGTAACTAGGCTAATATAATAGGGAAACATACAAATAACACATGCATATAGCAGATACATTTTTAACTGATTAATTATAGTCTAAATAAAGAAAAAGTCTTTATATGTGTGTCTTATGTGTATTGTGAGCATGGGGGTAGTTTGCTGGTCAGCCAGGCCATTGGTGCCTGGCACCGGGGGTCATTTACTTCTCTTTGGAATGTGTTTGAAGTCAGATGGGGAGACGAGAGTGGTGAAACTGTTTAGCATCTCCTTGGTAGTGGGGGAAACCATTGGCAATTTAGCACCCATATAACTGTAGAACATGGGGCCAGGTCTGTAATTTATATGCAAATGTCATATATATAT
The DNA here is from genome assembly GCF_001515625.1 of Sinocyclocheilus rhinocerous. Lineage (NCBI taxonomy): Eukaryota > Metazoa > Chordata > Actinopteri > Cypriniformes > Cyprinidae > Sinocyclocheilus > Sinocyclocheilus rhinocerous. The sequence continues at coordinate 1,413 of NW_015659168.1, forward strand.
ATATATATATATATATATATTCCAAATGAACAACATTTAAAAGGGGTCTCTAAGACATAAAGCCCCAACGATCATCCATGATTTTAACCAGATGCTACAGACTAATCCTATTTCATTTGGAAAATAAAACAAAAGGTGTGATATAATGTTCTCAGTGCCACTACGCTCAACAAGGCAGCCCAAACGACGTAACAGCCCCCAAAGAAAAACACACTGCTCCAGTCAGGCGTAGGCTGGACTAGATCGTTCGTTGCAATATGGCTAGTAACTAGGGCTGGACAATAATGTTATATCAATATATATGGCAATATAATTTTTTTCAATAACGGTGATATTATTTTTAAACACATTTCCGATATTTTGATACACATTACCAGTGTTTCCCATGCATTGATTTATTTGTGGCGTTTTACTTTGTTGAATAAACATGAGCACTGCAAGTTTCAAAATCAAAATGCAGCACAGGTGTTTTATTGTTAAATATATTAATATTATTAAGGTGAGCCTGAGAGTCTTTTAAATTTATTTGACAGTGATTTCACATTTTTTTGTTTGTATGAAGGCT
>NW_015659169.1:0-1236 GCF_001515625.1 Sinocyclocheilus rhinocerous
AACAATAAATAAAGCCAGAAAAATAAATAATGTTAGTCAGTTACACATATATATATATATATATAATTTACACATTTATGTAGTGAAGTGGAGATTATTCCATTTTCCGGTCAAACTCCACATATTAGAAACCTGAATCAAAAAAGCAAACTAGAAATTCCTATTACTGATTTACTCCTAGACTCCATGCAGAGGAGGCAGCATCGGAACGGGAAAAAGAAAGCAGAAATGGAGAAGAAGAGAAGCAGAAATAACCAGACAAGAAACGCAGGACATGATACTGATGGCTAAGGAACTTCTTCGGATAATTCGGCAACATGGACGTGTAAATAAACGGTTGATGAAAAGGGTTAAACAATTTATTGAAGTTAATGAGTTTAATTTGAGAATGGAGATGTTACGGGGCGAGGTTGACTCTTTGAAAATTCAAAGGGCCAACGCCGCTTCTAAAGAATAAAAGGTTAACTGACATCCTGTCAAAAGCGAGAGCAGGTGTCGCTATCTGGGTTAACAGTTAACGAATGGAAAATGCTGAGGAGTGAAAACTCGCTGTAAACTTTGTTTGAACTTCTTCGCATATATTGTTGGAGATGTACTTGTGTGTATATGCTATGCTTATGTGATGATGTAATGGTATCGCAACCCTCTGAAGCAAGGGGCGTGACCAAGTGTTTTGTGTGACTTGCATTTACCCAATTGGGGAGATCTTGATAGATGCTTTGCAGGAGAGAAATATTGTATACGCCCTCTTCTATATAATCGAGTGCTTTATGATTTTGCGGGGCCGAAAATCGGGTGAAGACTATCTGTTGTTATTTTCTTGTTCTTTGCTTATGAGTTATTGTTTTTAATAAAGCGAAACCATTTGTATATGGTGATTCGATAAACTTTCTTTTAAATAAGCCTCTGAGTAATTTATTAAGAGTAACACATTATCTGAATTTAGTTCATAAATCTCCAATGCGGGCCTCATAGAGGAACGAACTCTGCTGAGCTGACCAGGATGTTGTGCTGTGGATCCTGGACTTCATATTACACTTCTCATCCATAATAGGAGGTAACGGCTGTATTTGTTTATGGCAGCTACCTATGGGGAAAAGATGTGATTATAAGGTTTATAGGCTCTTTACAAGAGGCTCAATATGATGCATTTATCAGTGTTTGTAAGTAATTATAACCATGTAAAGTGAATATAACAAGTTTGATCTGCCAAAGATAAACGACAGAGAAATAACG
>NW_015659170.1:0-508 GCF_001515625.1 Sinocyclocheilus rhinocerous
CCTTAAATCAGCCGCACACTACATGAGATCAGGGCTAGCTAAAACAACACTTAAAACTTACGACTCGGCATGGTCGTCTTTTTCAGATTTCTGCAACGCTTTCTCGGTGCCTAAACTCCCAGCTAACATACCTATTATGTGCTTTCATTACACACTGTGTCGGATCCAGAAAGCTTAAGCCTTCCACCATATCAAGATTATGATCTCGCATTCAATTCCACATTAGATGTTTAGATCCTTCCTCTCAAAGCCTGTTACAAAATCCCTCTATATGCCTTCTCCTTAACGGGTTAAAAAAGGTAAGCCCAGCAGTTCCAGATAAACGACTACCGCTGTCTCTCTCTCAGGTGCACACGATGGTGGATAAATTAAGATCAGGTCTTTTCACTCCGCACACAAACTTGCTTCTAGAATCAGCGTTCCTCACCGCCTATTATGAATTCCTCAGAGGAGGAGAAATCAAAATTAACACCAAAATATTCGACCCTTCACACGACCTCACAATCAA
>NW_015659171.1:0-245 GCF_001515625.1 Sinocyclocheilus rhinocerous
TCGCGCAGACAGGATACGTCATCAGCGCGTTCACGCACGCTGTGTGCAGACAGAGCGAGAATGGCAGACAAACAAGCCGATCTTCCTTCATGGTATTGTAGTACTTTTACTAACTGTACTATAAAGTTTTCTCACCGGGTGAATGACACATGATGTAGCCCAGCGGTTCCCAATTCCAGTCCTCGCACAAGGGAAGCAGGGGAAATCCGTTGAAGTTTACTTCGGAACATTCATTCACGGATTTG
>NW_015659171.1:296-942 GCF_001515625.1 Sinocyclocheilus rhinocerous
CACACACAGACGAAACTTACTAGAGAAGTGTGACATAATATACCTCTGTAAATAAATACTATTTAAATTCACGTCTTGCACACTTTAATGCCCTTTGTATGGAACATATGCGCTCGCTTCGAACTGGAATCATGGCGGAATAATCAGTGATGTACACTTCCCAGGGCACTTACGGTCGAATAGAACAAACGTCGCACGTGAAAGAGATACATATGCAATGTGCAGAGCAGGAGGGTGCAAGGACTGGAATTGGGAACCGCTGATGTAGCCTATTGTAATGTTGTCTCTGGTGTTCTGGTCTGTGAGTGTAAATGGGTTCAGGGGGCGTGGCTTTAGACGGTGATTGCAGCAGTAGCCCCTCACTGCAGAACAAAGATCCAGGGGGCGGGGTTGGATCCACATCTAGGGGGTGGAGATGGTAGGTTTATTGAGGGATGTGGGTGGGTTTAGGGATCAGGGCGTGGAGACTGGTAGGTTTAGGTATATGTAAGGTGGGAGGAGTTGGATCTGCATCCAGCCTCGCCCCCTGGATCTTGTGTTCTGCAGCGAGGACCATCTCGATTGCAGGGAGTGTGGGAGTGGGACGTTCACTTTCAGTGCAATCAGGCTAAAGCTAGCATTTTCCAAGATCTCCTACTGCACCTTT
>NW_015659172.1:0-212 GCF_001515625.1 Sinocyclocheilus rhinocerous
TGCCGCTGATCACAGCGTGAGTATAATAAGGCAGCAGGTGCAATGAATACCAGGTTTTCGCTGAGGAGCAGAGCCGGCGACCCGGCCGCTCAGCGGTGGTACAGCAACCGTGGCGACAGGACGTGACGTCTCCGTTCCCTCCTTCAGGGAACGAGGACTACCATACGTAACCGAGACATTACCTTTCAGTCGGTCTCTACGACGCACGACTT
>NW_015659172.1:363-526 GCF_001515625.1 Sinocyclocheilus rhinocerous
ATTTTTCAAAGCACTACCTTACTAAGTGAGACTGGATAACACTGGGAAAACGTACCCACTCCACTTGGAACAGGGATGCTGCGGAAGCCCCATCCTTCCCGAAGGAGTATTCGGAATTAAATACACATATAGCATCCGTTTAGGTGTATATGGAGAAATGGAG
>NW_015659173.1:0-162 GCF_001515625.1 Sinocyclocheilus rhinocerous
GACGATATCCGCTTCGTCATGCCTGGAGCTGATCTGTGCTGGTCGATGAAGAAATACATCAACTTCACACTGTGGATCGCCAGATCGGCTTTCACCGTGGACAAAGCAGAGTCCAGCCCGGGGTCGTCACATGTGGTTGCCGCAAGCCCGCCGGACGCTCCT
>NW_015659173.1:367-862 GCF_001515625.1 Sinocyclocheilus rhinocerous
TGTTTCTTTGTGAAAGCGAAACTACTTTGTTTGGCTTTCCAAAAATGGACACGACTAGAAATCAGTGGTTAAGTTGTATTTACAACACTGTTCCAGAACAGTTCAACCCAAATATTCAGATGTGTGCAGCACATTTTATGGAGGACTGTTTCCTGATCCTGGTAGAGTAGACTACAATGCCGGCTGTTCTGACTCAGCCTGTAAGTAAGTTTTATATATTTAAAGGATTTGCTACTGACGATTCAAACACGAGTTTTGAGCAGTGTAGAGTAGCCTTTGTAGCTTGTCATTTCTCCGATCACAAATGCAGACATGGTTTTATGTTTACGTGGCGCGATGCAATGCAATGTGTAAAAAGTATAAGTCATTATAATCCGTATATATAATATGTCCCCACTGGATGCAACAAATGCCTCATTTATAATGGCTTTTAATGTTTTTGTCTCGTCGTGCCGGGACAAGGCATCACAATAAGTTAAGGGGCGTAACATTTCA
>NW_015659173.1:1113-1226 GCF_001515625.1 Sinocyclocheilus rhinocerous
TTACTAACAATATAAAAGCAATCGTTATAATACTTTTTTGTATACATTATGACCCCTTTGTTTAACCGGTCTATCTGATTATTAGACAGACTTCTATCCGTATTTAGACAGAA
>NW_015659174.1:0-1318 GCF_001515625.1 Sinocyclocheilus rhinocerous
TCGTATAATGCATGGCAATGATAACAAAATCTATGAGAGTAAAAAGAACATGCACAGACAAATCCAAATTAAATCCTGTGGCTCGTGACGACACATTGATGTCCTAAGACACGAAACGATCGGTTTGTGCTGCAGCCGACACTGGAGCGAGCTTTGGGCTTGCCACATTATCGTCCTTGGGCTTGCCACATTAACATCCTTCGGGCTTGCCACATTAACGTCCTTTGGGCTTGCCACATTAACTGCCGGCTGACTTGAATCGGGAACTGCTGGCTGACTTGGTGGTGCCGCGGACGGCGGCAATAGTATGTTCCTGCATAACCGGAGGCTGCAGTTTCAGGACCGCAGTTCTAGGACCGCAGTTCTAGAACCCTATTCTTTTGTAACAGTGCCACCTACCGAATTGGATCACTAAAGATGGACGACATGGACAGCAATCAGAGTGAGTAACTTTACCGATTTTCAATTAAGTTTTATTTTATAACTTTAAAACGATGCCAAATTTACGTAGCCAACGTGATAACTGCTAAGAAATAATAATGAATTCCCGATTGCTAGTTTTATTGATTATTACGATGTTCTTAATTAGTGGCCATGGTTTAATTAAGCTAAACCTTGTTGACATAATGACTACAATAAGTAAATCTAGCCAGCACGTTAATTAAACTTAAAAAGATGATAAAAGCATGTTGATGTGAGATGTGTCAGATTTACCTGTAGCTTACTGTATTAGTGTGAAAACTTGTTTGATACTCATTGTTTTAGCATATTAGTTAAGTATAAATCATCTTTCATAATTAAACTGGGCTCATTGTTTGGTTGCACCACAATATGTGTTATTAGCATGTCCTTTTGGCAGTACTTTAGATTGATCTGGTTGATGTTTGAAAGGCATGGTCAGCGGTTTGCCTTCTGGACTGATGAGGCCAGAAACTTGACAAAATCTACTGTATAAACTGCATGCTGGTGCTACTCGTGTATGGACCAATGTATAATGGCTTGCTGTTCAGTAGTGCTATAATAGTATACTTAAATTAACTGTTTTTTTATAGGCCATCATATATGCCCTGGCTGTCCTAAGGAATTTCTCATTGCAGGAGGCTGAGCAGGTCTTCCTTTCTGGTCCGGATTATCATTACAGGTCAGAGTAGAATATGAATTATTTTTGCACAATGCCCAGGGGCCTTAATTAGGAATAACATTAACAATATCTTTTAACTATGCTGCAAATTATTGTAACTTTATCTTAAATGTATCAGTTTCCTCAAAATATCTGTTTTTGCTCCATGGTTTGCCCATAGGGTGTACTCAACGGGAA
>NW_015659175.1:0-209 GCF_001515625.1 Sinocyclocheilus rhinocerous
GGTCTGTGCGATGAATACATTTACCACTGTAGCACGCGTGCGATAGATTTGCATGTTCATAACAGCGTGAAGTGTGAAGTGATTTCGTTGTGCTTGTTTGTGTGTGTGAGATTGATTATACTTGGTAAGGGTATGCGATATGACGATTTTTGATCGTGGATGATTAAAATGTCTCCACGATCTGCTTTTGTAGAAATATCGTTGTATCT
>NW_015659175.1:346-537 GCF_001515625.1 Sinocyclocheilus rhinocerous
CGGTAGAGTTACTCTCACGGGACACTGCACTTATGCGCAATCACAAAACTACACTATTTCCATCTGCTTTAAAGCAATACCGGTTAAACATTTAATTAACGTGCTGTTCTGCATGAGCTTTTTCTGAACGCGTACTCATGAAGCTTGCTCACACTGAGAGCCTGTCAAAAAGTGCCTGATTATTGGACTAA
>NW_015659176.1:0-654 GCF_001515625.1 Sinocyclocheilus rhinocerous
GTACGACAGCAAAAATCGCACCGTGTACGCCCGCCTTTAGTGCATCAAATCTATGCTGATAATTGAAAAACAAGTTTGAAAAAAAATTGTCAAGAAAAAGGGCTTGGATAAAAAAAAAAAATATATAGTGGTTTGACACGACAGAATTACACATGTATACTATGTTGCTCCCATCAAAATGCTGTTTCTTGGTAAAATGTTCAAGGGTGCATAAAATCTGACTTCTATTCCAAACAAATTTTTACTGTATCAGTATTTTTATGTCTTTTGTGAACACCAAAACTTATGCAACAATTAATTTCTTTAAGGATGACGTCAAAGGCCAGTTGGATGAAAACAGGCTGGAGACTGCTTGTTCCCATAAAGATAAACAACAGACAGTAAGAAATCAAAAAGAGAGGGGTGTGAGAGAGATCATGAAATTCAGCGTTGTGCCCGAGTGTTAAATATTTGCACAGCTATTTCAATGCGAATGTTATATTTAGAGCCCGACCGATATATCGTTTTGCCGATATTATCGGCCGATATGAGCCTGTCGCCGATATATCGGTATCGGCGAATATGCCGCCGATATGAACATTTTTTTTTACAGAACATAGCCTATAACGCAGATAAAATACTTGAAATGGTGTAATTACTTAGTTTGTCCAGCAG
>NW_015659176.1:1997-5384 GCF_001515625.1 Sinocyclocheilus rhinocerous
TATATATATATATATATTTATTCTGTTTATGTATATACTGTATTCTATATATAGTACCAGTCAAATGTTTGGACACACGAATGGGAAAGTGTCCAAACTTTTGACTGGTACTGTACTATATTATACACAAAGAATATCGGCCGATATATCGATATCAGCCTTTTTTTAACTCCCTAATATCGGTATCGGTATCGGCCCCAAAAAAAACATATCGGTCGGGCTCTAATTATATTACCTTGTTTATGTCTTAATCATTACTTAATAAGTGATGGTATCAATGATCTTTTGAGTGCTTGGATAAAGGACAAGGATTTGGTCAATCATTACTGATCGTTATGATGTTCAGACCACATAACCTCATCATTGGCAGGTCATAAAACAGAAATGCAAGCAAACGAATGTGAAGGGGGCAACATGAGCCAGCATTAACTGTGTTCAATAGCACTAGTAGTGTAATTTACCAGCGTTAGTGCAGAGGTCAAGATGAGGTACAAAGAGCAACTGAGCAGCAGTTGACTCATACGGAGCATTTCAAAATTTCACAACAGCGAACAAATGTTGAATTTTAATGTGTATTTTGTTTGGTTTACCAGAACTCATGGATTATATGGTTAAACAAACAGTTCTGCTCCACAGTTACAGTGAATCTAAGAAATCACAGAACTCTCAGCAAACATCCGTCATTATTATTATTAACTGACTGTACTAAAAGCATCATCTGTTGGTTGATACCACAATATATATACAAAAAATATAAATCATATCCTACCACCTAAATTGAAGGAAAAAAACATTTTTCTTAAAGTCGTGATGAATCAGAAGTAGTGCCAGATCTTTTCTTCTGTATTGTTGTTTCATTGGAAAAGTTTGAAAAAGTTTTCATACATTTGAAAAAGTATGAGGTCAAAATGAAAAATAAACAACTAAAAGACATGCACTGATGGATTCATTCCCAATAAGATCAATAATATGCTTTTAGAAAATAGACAGGGTGAATTTTCAATTCATGCTGACTTGATGCTGGGAAAATAAAGCCTATTTCATTACAAGCTCTGTAATGCTAAACATATTACTGAAAAAGTTTTTCAAATGATATATTATGTACATTTTGCATTATTTATATAACATAGTAGAGTTTTTGTAGTGAATTGAACATTTTAAATTGTAAAAATATTTTAAAATGTTGATTTTAATAAAAAAATGCATGAAGATATAATATGTGTGTGTGTATATATATATATATATATTAGGGGTGTAACGGTACACGTATTCGTACCGAACCGTTTCGGTACGGGTGAGTTAAAATTATTAACGCACTTGCCCTGCCCTCATTTTTTTTTCATATTACAGTTATAAAAATTACGGAAAGAGGGGGAAATATAATTATAATGCAAAATAAATGTTGGTACAAGTCGTGCACAAAGCCCTAGTTTCTGTTTCAGAAACCAATATGTATAACAGTGTGACGCAATACAGAAACCATATTGCAATATGGCTAGTTAATTTAAAAACCAAACCATCTGAGTTTGAACTTTTAATAGACCTATCAAAATCACATATGAATTTAATCATTCATATATATTTTTTTAAAGTCAAGCTCGGGATGTTTTTAAAACCCTACACTGTAAAAAAAAATTTCTGTAAAAAAACGGTAATGTGCTGGAAGCAGAGTCGCCAGCAATCTACTGTAATTTTACAGTATTCATACTGTGAAATTATTGTACAGTTTATTACCGTAAAAATGAAATACAGTATAATTCAGGTTTTTTTTTTACAGTAAAATACTGGCAGCAGAGTCGCCAGCAATCTACTGTAATTCTACAGTATTCATACTGTGAATTATTTAACAGCTTTTTTCTGTAAAAATTAAATGCAGTACATTTCTGTGATTATTTCAATTTACAACATCATTATGGTTACTTTAAATTCACTCTTTATTGTACAGAAACATAAAATAATGGATATTGGCAGCAGAGTCGCCAGCAATCTACTGTAAATTTACAGTATTCGTACTGTGAAATTATTTTACAGTTTATTACTGTAAAAATGAAATACAGTATAATTCAGTTTTTTTTTTTACAGTAAAATACTGGCAGCAGAGTCGCCAGCAATCTACTGTAATTCTACAGTATTCATACTGTGAATTATTTAAAGCTTTTTTCTGTAAAAAATTAAATGCAGTACATTTCTGTGATTATTTCAATTTACAACATCATTATGGTTACTTTAAATTCACTCTTTATTGAACAGAAACATAAAATAATGGATATAAATAATTAGATTGAAGATTCATTACTTTTTAAATTTATTTCAAATCTTTTTTAGATTTATTTTAAATCTAATGTTATTTTATGCCTTTGTAAAGAGTGAATTTAAAGTAACCAATGATGTTGTAATTAGATTTACAGTAGAACATTATTGTTCTGTGGGCAGCACACATCTACTTAAAATACATTATATTGAAAGATCTAAAAAACAAGCAAACACTTAAAGATATAAATCAAAATAAAGTTTTATTTAAAAGAGCAGTCAACATTTAACAAGGATTCAAAACTAAAAAATGGGTAAAAAAACGGAGAAGACAGATTTTGGCGAACAAACAAAAACTTAAAAATAAAAACAATGGCAATAAAAAATAAATAAATAACAGACACAAACATAACAAAATAAGTTACAAACATGACAACTGGAGATTAAACACATTAAACATTTAGGAACATTTTTGGATCTGCACTACTAAGAACATGCAGCAAATTTAGTGAAACATTTTAGTGAAAAACATTTTAGTGAAAAAAACATTTGTTCAGGATTTTTTCTGCACTTTATTAAACGTTCCAGTGAGGAGGCATGTCTTCCATAACAACTTTTTTTTTTTACACGTTTCTACTGTTCAGATTCACTGAATGGTCCATGTTTATATTACAGCACAAAATTATTCCTAAGATGTTGCCTTTTGTATAGATGGTAATAAACTGAATAACTAACACCTGGACAAATGTTCAGCTACAATGGTATCAACTGTGGTTGGTCTAATTCAGTGGTTCTCAACCCTGTCCTGGGCTGCATTTACTGCAAGTCTTAACGCACAGACCAGATCTTTTGACCATATCCGATTTTTTTGGCCAGTCTGTTTACATTCACTTTAGACGCGACTGGTATTCTATATCTGTGTTTACAGTAATTCCCGCCCAAAATGATTGTCATTGATAGCTTTACATGCACACGGTAGACCCTCGGGTTTTGAATGGCTGTGCTATTAAAATTATTTATATATTTCACGTCGGGTGGCCATGATTACCTGCCAGAATGCATAAGTTAACAGCTGTCAGTGTCATGGATGTTTTGCAGCGCGAAATCTGACTGAACGAATATAGACTGGAAAATAAA
>NW_015659177.1:0-204 GCF_001515625.1 Sinocyclocheilus rhinocerous
TCTGTCAGACCAGAGGGTTTTTTTCTCTTTGTCTAGCAAAAAAGAAAACATTACTTGTGATGTGGACAATGTCCTCAGGCCGGACTCAAGCACAAAGACATGATGCTGAGACAGAATGAAGCTCTCATTGACCCTGATTTTACAATTGCACAACATACAGTATTTGAGTGTACTGTAACATGCTATTCATTTAGAGTTTTACAG
>NW_015659177.1:1107-1237 GCF_001515625.1 Sinocyclocheilus rhinocerous
TTTGGCCTTTGCAGTTGGACTGCAGTATTTTTGCAGTATCCAAGTGCTGAATATATGCAAACATTCAGTGCTATTCAATATTCACCACAATACTATTCTTGCAGTACATACAGTAGGCCTATACAATATA
>NW_015659178.1:0-673 GCF_001515625.1 Sinocyclocheilus rhinocerous
GGAAGACAAATATCTGGGGGTTTATATGAATGTACCTCTGAGAGGTACTGACCATCTTCAAAAATGTCTTGATGGCATTTTCTTTTCCTCTTACCTCCATATAATGCATATTAAAGTAGTGTTTATACGCGCAGATGCTTTGTTTACAGCGGTAACCAAGGAAACTATATCGCTGCTGTTCCATAAGCGCCACCTGCTGTCAGAGAATACATTTTCATTCAGTCAGTCTGCTGTTTTTGTTTTGTGCAGGTGTCTTATGTTGCATAATTTCACAAATCTAAATTGCTTTAAATCTTTAAATGCTTTAAATCTTGAAATTATACAATCTATTTCAAATCAAAAAGAACTGCTTATGCTACATATATGTAGCACTACTGTCTGTTCAAAATAAATGAAAAAAAAAAATTTCCTGTTGTACCGACTTTGTATTGAACCGGGACCCCAAAACCGAGGTACGCACCAAACCGTGACTTCTGTGTACCCCTACTGGATGGTGAAAATGACATCTCCCAACGGCACGCTCCTTCATAGCATCATCAAGCTTCGCCTTTGTTATTGTTTTGAGAATGCAACCACTAGCAGCGAATTATACTCTCATCACTCTCCTTTTAATAGTGCCTTTAATAAGAAAATCCTGCATATCCTAAATCGAATGTTTGCATTTTTTTTGTTT
>NW_015659179.1:0-547 GCF_001515625.1 Sinocyclocheilus rhinocerous
TGACTTGACTTGACTCATGAAGAACAACTGTGACTTGATTTGACTGAGGATTGGCAGCTGTGACATAACTGGGCGCTGTTGTGTCCGCCATTTTGTGAGTGTGCTCTAGTGTGGCCGCCATTACACGAGTGAGTGCGAGGTTGCGTTCCTCCACGACGCCCACAGTGAACGTTGAACCAACAGTCAACAAAGCATAGTCCATAAACGGGATAGTCCAGAACGGGGACTCTCACATATTAGTCGCGATTTGAGCGGCTGGTTAATGCCCTCACAAAAGAAGTCTATCAGCACACAGTCCGGCAGATCAGAGAAACATGCAAGATCTAAATACTCTTGAATATAGCTCTCGAGCGATCGGGTGCCCTGCTCGAGAGCTAATAACAGTCTTGCGGTGTCCATACCTGGCCAGTATCGAGAGCTAATAACAGTCATGCGGTGTGTGTCCATACCCAGTGTCGTTCAGGAAAGTCGCTGGATTCTTGTGTGGCCGTGTATTCTGTTTCGGTGGGAACACAGGAAGCGTGCGGATCCATCTGCAAGGCTTTAT
>NW_015659180.1:0-550 GCF_001515625.1 Sinocyclocheilus rhinocerous
GCTCCTAATAGCAGTTCCTGATTCCTCTGCTCGTCTTCGGAGGCCTCCTTTAGAGGGTGTGGACGAACCGCACAAGCATATTCGCCTCTCTCGTTGTGGCCTCCTGACTCAGATCTTGACGGTCCCGCCGCGTGGAGACACCTGCCCGATGTCTCACGATGGGTACTACGCACCGTTCGACACGGTTACACCATCCAGTTTCGGAAAGGGTCACCTCCTTTCAGCGGGGTTCTTCCTACGACGGTACATCCTGAGGAGGCCTCGATTTTAAGTCAGGAGATCGTGTCACTCCTAGAGAAAGAGGATATAAAGGAGATACTCCCCACTCAGATTCAGATTCAGAGTCAGGCTTCATTTACCTGTTATAGATTTTCCCGCCAATCAGGTGCTTCGGGACCCTATACAGGAAAATCAGGTGAACGTTCCAACCGTAGAACGTCTAAAGCCCCTGGCAGACTATTGGGCCGCGTGGAGACGCCTGCCCAACGTTTCATGATCGGTACTGCGCACCGTTCGACACGGTTACACCATCCAGTTTCGGAAAGGGCCA
>NW_015659181.1:0-213 GCF_001515625.1 Sinocyclocheilus rhinocerous
TGACCCTGGAGCACAAAACCAGTCTTAAGGGTCAATTTTGTGAAACTGAGATTTATACATCATCTGAAAGCTGATTAAAAATAATCTTTCCATTGATGTATGGTTTGTTAGGATAGAACAATATTTGGAAATCTGGAATCTGAGGGTGCAAAAAAATCTAAATATTGAGAAAATCATCTTTAAAGTTGTTCAAATGAAGTTCTTAGCAATGCA
>NW_015659181.1:413-580 GCF_001515625.1 Sinocyclocheilus rhinocerous
TGCTACAAATATACCCCAGCGACTTAACACTGCTTTTGTGCTCCAGGCTCACATATAATGACATCAAGAAATGTATTAAAAATTATAATAGAAGATAGAAGAAAACCCTTTAGGCTTCTCTTAGATTGTGGATTGATGAATCACCTCCTGGTTTAATTTCTCAGGCG
>NW_015659182.1:0-511 GCF_001515625.1 Sinocyclocheilus rhinocerous
AAAATCATAGTGTGGAGGTCGCAGTTAACCCGCACCTCCGACATCAGCTAATTCTGGGTACGTATTGGCCGGCTTTTAAGGAATTATTGGGATGCTTGTGTGCGGATGTCTCTTGGGAAAAGAAAAAGCAGGGATGGGGGACGCTCGTGCAGGTGGGAGAGGCTGAACTGGGGCCACTGAGATCTGTACCAGGGGAACGGAGTGAAATCGAGAGGCTGATCCTCTCAGGACGCGTAGATTTTCCTCTGGAGCAGTCTCAGTCATTGAAACATGCTTTTGAACAGGTCCGTTATATCGACAGTCAACCTCTCCAACCTGCTCGTCCGCTTTCCTATCCATATTTTGCGATTATAAAAGACCGGTTGTATCGAGTGACCCAAGACGCTCAGACAAAGGAAGATACAACACAGCTGTTAGTACCAAAAAGCCGTCGAGAAATGCTTTTCCAGGCGGCTCATTGTAATCACATGGCTGGACATTTAGGTCAAACAACAACACTAAATCGTCTCAT
>NW_015659183.1:0-264 GCF_001515625.1 Sinocyclocheilus rhinocerous
AGATCCAGCAAGATGAGTACTGAGGATTTGGAAGCTGCTCTTGCCTGTCTCAGGGCTTCAGTAACCTAGAGCAGTGCAGTCTCAGTTGAGTGGCTGCTTTTGAAGCCAGATTGGTTGCTGTCCAGGAGGTTGTTCTGTGCAAGAAACATAGAGAGTTGGTTGAACACAACTTGCTCAAGTGTCTTTGCAATGAATGGAAGAAGGGTCTGTGGTTTTCTAAAAGTGCTGGATTTAGAGAGGGTTTCTTAAGCAGTGGGGTTACCC
>NW_015659183.1:373-481 GCF_001515625.1 Sinocyclocheilus rhinocerous
ATGACTGAAGAAGAAATGGCCTGAAGGAGGTGAGTGGGGATAGGATCAAGTGGACAAATAGTTGGATGATTGGAAAGGATAAGTTTGGAAATGTCCGTCTCCGAGAGT
>NW_015659184.1:0-447 GCF_001515625.1 Sinocyclocheilus rhinocerous
AATCTTTCTTAATGTTAGTTAATGAGAATACAGTTATTCACAGTTCGTTCATGTCAATTCAGAGTGCATTAACTGTTAACAAGCACACCTGTTGATTTTAATAATGCATTAGTAAATGTTGAAATTAACATGAACTAAGATTAATAAATGCTGAAGAACTATTGTTCATTCTTAGTTCATTATCTAAAGTAGTTAACTAATGTTAACTAATGAACCTTATTGTAAAGTGTTACCAATATTAATATAAATTCTGTCCAGTTTTATTACTTTCAGTAAAAGTGTGGTTATTTTATTGGCTTGTGTTTTTTAAATTCAGTATCATTAAAATTTAGTTAAATTTAAAAAGTCTTACAAAATTACTTTATATTATTTAATAAAATAATAAATAATCATTACAAAGGAGTTTCGGTTTTTGGCCAAGTGCATCCAGAATTTTCGGTTTCCGTT
>NW_015659185.1:0-4802 GCF_001515625.1 Sinocyclocheilus rhinocerous
GATTGGACAGCGCAAGTACTTCTATCATTTAAGCGGGTAGAACAAGAGTCATCATAGCAGTTATTTGAGATTTGACTTACCAGTCATATGGAGCGCAGTGTCCTGGAGATATTGTCCGACAGGAGTGAATACCTTTACAGTTTTGTGTATGTGATATGACGCTAGTTTTACTCAAATCAAATGCTAAAATGCACATGAAGTGACTCTCAGAGCAGTTCTGGAGATGTTGTTAATGCGTTTACGTCCTCATTTAGTGAGACGGAAGACGCTGAAATCACCGCGAGTGTCAGGCGCGCTTCAGTGTGTGTGTAGTAAATTAAACCGCGCGTCTGCGCCATTCATTAACAGAGACATGCAGAACATCAGACCACAACGACTTTTGCTTCTTAATATTTACAGATACTAGTCCATATCGTGATTTGATTTAAGTGTAATTACCTACTTTAGATTAATTCATTCAAAATTTGACAAATTCCATGACATTCCGCGCTAAACTGTGAATTCTATTTTTATGACTGGATAAAGACTACACTGCGTAATCTTTCCGCTATTCATGCAGCCACTTGCCTGTTGTGAACATAAAATATCTTACATACTACTGGGTGTGAACATAAAATATCTTACATACCACATGGTGAACGAGCCAGTGTAATGCAAATATATCTGAAAGGTCTTGCGAGGATATCGTCATGTTCTCGCGAGATCTTGTGCCACGAGATCTCGTCACACCCCCTATTAGCTTCACTTACTGCCTCCTGAGATACCTTCATCTGGTCGATATTTAAAGGCAGAATAGATGCATTCTTAGACGTCACTTCCGGTGCACCTATAGTATGAATAGGCGCCAGGAGAACATGTCATCCTCTTCTTCGTCTTCAAACTGACCGTTTGTTTATGTTAGCATCAAGCTAAACACGACTAGGAGTGCATTTTTCTTGCCAGAGTTTGTAGATAGCGTTTGCGTGAGTGCGTTTGCCTCTCGCGGGAATAGCGATGCATTCGCGGCAGCAGCTGCCATTGGCAGATCCAAAATATGGCATCCATGGTGGTTATGGAGAGACATCTGTGGGTGAAGGGTTGAAAGAGAAGGGCTTTCTTCATGATGCGCCGGGTTCCCCTTCTGAGCTTTTCGGCATTTCTGTTGAGACGGTGGTCATGAGGTTTAAGGAGGCCAAGACCTGCTCGGCTGCCTTTAAAGCCTGAGTCATGCGACGGGAGCCATGGTTGGTGAGTACGATCCATTTTTATCTATTCTACTGCTAGTTCTTGTGTATTTGATGCTAGCCTTTCTCTGCAGCGCTACTTGGACCTGTTCTGGTTTTCTGACTTTAGGTTTGACCCACCTGCTAAGTCAGGACCTCCTACTGTTGACCGATTACAGTGATGGTTTCACTCATCGGTTCTGGATCCAGGCTGGTGATAACAATACAGATTGGAAGTATCGAAGGAACCAAAACTCCATCGAGGTCTTCGAAGGGGATCTGTCTCTGGGGCTCATCTAGTTGACATGGTCCCCGCTGACATTCAGGGCTGTCGAGGTTGTCTCTAGGTGCTGATCCACCATCTGGAATGGATACAGACTGGATCCAGGTGACTGCAGTAAACATCTGATCTGTATACACACTGGATCTGGGTGGCTATGGTGACCTTGGAATAAGAATGAAACAGATTAATATTAGCATAAATGCCATTCTTCTTACGATGTAACAAGTACATTGAGTGTTAAGGGAAGTGTTGCCAGTTCCGGTTTACCTAATTAATGCAGATTAACAGTCCTTTAATGGATTTGAATAATAAGGTGTTAGTGTGTCATGTGTAAGTCAGGTTGAAGAGATGGGTCTTTAATCTAGATTTAAACTGACAGAATGTGTCTCCATCCCAAACAATGTTAGGTACATTGTTCCAGAGTTTGAAAGCCAAATAGGAAAAGGATCTGCCGCCCGCAGTTGATTTTGATATTTTAGGTATTATCAAATGATGATATCTCCCAAGGGTAACATGTAAAGCATGAAAAGTAATGGTCCTAGTACTGAGCCTTGGGGTACTCCATACTGCACTTGTGATTGGTATGATACCTCTTCATTCACTGCCACGAATTGATGGCGGTCACATAAGTATGATTTGAACCATACTAATGCATTTCCTCTAATGCCAACATAATTTTCTAGTCTATTCAAAAGAATGTTGTGGTCGATAGTGTCAAATGCGGCGCTAAGATCCAGTAGCCCTAATAGAGAGATACAACCATTATCAGATGATAAGAGCAGGTAATTTGTAACTCTGATGAGTGCAGTCTCAGTACTATGATACGGTCTAAATCCTGACTGGAAATCCTCACAGATACCATTTTTCTCTAAGAAGGAACATAGTTGTGATGATACTACTTTTTCTAGTATCTTTGACAGAAAAGGGAGATTCGAGATCGGTCTGTAATTAACTAGTTCTTTGGGGTCAAGTTGTGGTTTTTTGATGAGAGACTTAATAACAGCCAGTTTGAAGGTTTTGAGGACATATCCTAATGACAATGATGAATTAATAATAGTCAGAAGAGGATCTATGACTTCTGGAAGCACCCTTTTTGGAGCTTAGATGGAATAGGGTCTAACATGTTGTTGGTTTAGATGATTTAACAAGTTTATACAATTCTTCCTCTCCTATAGTAGAGAATGAGTGGAATTGTTCCCCAGGCGATCTATAGCAAGCTATCTGATGCGATACTATAGCTGACGGCTGCATGGTTACAATTTTATCTCTAAATGTATCAATCTTGGAAGTAAAGTAGTTCATAAAGTCATTACTGCTGTGCTGTTGGGAAATGTCAACACCTGTTGATGCTTTATTTTTCGTTAGTTTAGCCACTGTATTGAATAAATACTTGGGGTTATGTTTGTTTTCTTCTAAAAGAGAAGAAAAGTAATCAGATCTAGCAGTTTTTAATGCTTTTCTGTAGGATAGGTTACTTTCCCGCCAAGCAATACGAAATACCTCTAGTTTTGTTTTCCTCCAGCTGCGCTCCATTTTCCGGGCTGCTCTCTTTAGGGTGCGAGTGTGCTCATTATACCACGGTGTCAGACTGTTTTCCTTAATCTTCCTTAAGCGTAAAGGAGCAACTGTATTTAAAATGCTAGAAAAGAGAGAGTCCATAGTTTCTGTTACATCATCAAGTTGTTCTGAGGTTTTGGAAATGCTAAGGAATTGGGATAAATCAGGAAGATTACTTACAAAGCAGTCTTTTGTGGTAGAAGTGATGGTTCTACCATACTTGTAACAAGGATTAGAATTTACAGTTTTAGCTATATGAAGTTTGCACAAGACTAAATAATGATCTGAGATATCATCGCTTGGCTGCATAATTTCAACACCATCAACATCAATTCCATGTGACAGTATTAAATCTAGAGTATGATTTCGACAATGAGTAGGTCCTGAGACGTGTTGTCTAACCCCAATAGAGTTCAGAATGTCTATGAATGCTGATCCCAATGCATCTTTTTCATTATCAACATGGATATTAAAATCACCAACAATTAAAACTTTATCTGCAGCCAGCACTAACTCGGATATAAAATCAGCACATTCTTTAATAAAGTCTGTATGATGCCCTGGTGGCCTGTATACAGTAGCCAGTACAAACGACACAGGGGATTTATCATTAACACTTGTTTCTCTGGATAATGTTATATGAAGCACCATTACTTCAAACGAGTTATACTTGAAACCCGCCTTCTGAGAAATACTGAAAACATTGTTATAAATTGAAGCAACACCTCCCCCTTTACCTTTTGGACGCGGCTCATGTTTATAACAGTAATCTTGGGGGGTAGACTCATTTAAAATAATGTAATCATCAGGTTTTAGCCAGGTTTCTGTCAAACAGAGCACATCTAGTTTATGATCAGTGATCATATCATTTACAAAAAGTGCTTTCGTAGAAAGGGACCTGATATTCAATAAGCCAAGCTTTATCATTTGTTTATCCATATTGCATCTGTTTTTTATTTGTTGAACATCAATTAAATTGTTACTCTTAATTTGGTTTGGACGTTTTTTGTATTTTCTAGTTCGGGGAACAGACACAATCTCTATAGTGTGATATCTAGGTGAAAGAGTCTCTATGTGCTGAGAATTAACTGATTTCTGTGACATGAGGCGGCTAGCAGACGGTCGGTTTAGCCAGTCTGTCTGCTTCCTGACCTGGGCCCCAGTTAGTCAAGTACAAACTCTAAGACTATGTGCCATATTTCTAGAGAGAAGAGCGGCACCACCCCAGGAGGGATGAAGACCATCTCTTTTCAACAGGTCAGGTCTGCCCCAAAAACTCATCCAATTATCTATGAAACCTATGTTATTCTGCGGGCACCACTTAGACATCCAGCCATTGAGTGACGACAGTCTGCTATGTATCTCGTCACCACGGTAAGCAGGGAGGGGACCAGAGCATATTACAGTGTCTGACATCATGCTTGCAAGTTCACACACCTCTTTAATGTTATTTTTAGTGATCTCCGACTGGCGAAGTCGAACATCATTAGCGCCGGCGTGAATAACAATCTTACTGTATTTACGTTTAGCATTAGCCAGCACTTTTAAATTTGCCAAGATGTCAGGCGCTCTGGCTCCCGGTAAACATTGGACTATGGTGGCTGGTGTCTCTATTTTCACGTTCCGTACAATAGAATCGCCAATAACTAGAGCACTTTGATCAGGTTTCTCAGCGGGTGCGTCACTGAGTGGGGAGAACCTGCTTAATGTTTTGATCGGAACGGTAGAGCGGTGTTTTGACCCGCGACTATGCCACCTCA
>NW_015659185.1:9902-10619 GCF_001515625.1 Sinocyclocheilus rhinocerous
ATTCACTGCTACGAATTGATGGCGGTCAGATAAGTACGATTTGAACCATGCTAATGCACTTCCATTAATGCCAACAAAGTTTTCTAGTCTATTCAAAAGAATGTTGTGGTCGATAGTGTCAAATGCGGCGCTAAGATCCAGTAGCCCTAATAGAGAGATACAACCATTATCAGATGATAAGAGCAGGTAATTTGTAACTCTGATGAGTGCAGTCTCAGTACTATGATACGGTCTAAATCCTGACTGGAAATCCTCACAGATACCATTTTTCTCTAAGAAGGAACATAGTTGTGATGATACTACTTTTTCTAGTATCTTTGACAGAAAAGGGAGATTCGAGATCGGTCTGTAATTTCATAATTCTTTAGTGTCAAGCGAATTTATTTAGAAGAATATAATTTATTATCTTAATGAGCGCTGTCTCTGTGCTGTGATGCGTTCGGAAACCAAAATTGTCCAGGTATCCATTTGACTTTAAGTAGTTGTTAAGCTGATTAAAAACTACCTTTTCAATAATCTTGCCTATAAAAGGACATGTGGGAAGTGTGTCAAGATAACAGGTTGACGATTTAAGATGCTGTACTGTTTCTTCCAAAATGTTGCTATCAATTGCTTCAAAAGCAGACATAGTAACTTATTTTTGAAATTGCGGTCGAATCTGTCTGTCCTCTACATAACTTGAGGATGTGCTAATCACCTTCCTGATATTAATGATCT
>NW_015659186.1:0-746 GCF_001515625.1 Sinocyclocheilus rhinocerous
ATGATTTCACATTTATTTAACGGCATGCAGGAAACTGCTAACTAACAGTAATGTAAAGAATAACCTATAGATTGTGTGAAACTTGTTCTTCAGTGTGAAAACTGGATCAACACACATTCACTCTGAACACAATGTAACGCAACACTCAGTCTGTAGATCGGAGGAAGTAAACGACCACAGGAAGAGCTAAGAGTATTTAACGAAAGAGTTGTGAGCATCTAATGAAGAGGAAGACTGACAGAAAGATAAAATGGCTGATAAGTGTCATTTGTGTCTGCTGGGACTGATCTCTCTCTCTTCACTTCTCACAGGTAAAGAAATATCTGTTTTCTGTAAGTTCTGAATCTTCCGTGTTTTTATGCTGTTTTTTTATTTTTCATTTATTAATATATAACATACAGTGGGTACGGAAAGTATTCAGACCCCCTTAAATTTTTCACTCTTTGTTATATTGCAGCCATTTGCTAAAATCAAACTCAGACACTGTCAAGAGTTCAGGTCAGAAAACAAACTCATGATCAGTTATGGAAGAGTCTCTGTTAGATGTCCTAATATAATGATACTAGAGTCTTGTGTATTAACTGGTTAAAATTTGTGACCTGTGCTTACAAAATGAGTCACAATGAGCAATTTTTTTAAAAAACAAGTTATTTTTATTTTCTCATTCACTATTAAAATAGTTTTGTTTCAAATAGTGATCCACTACTATTTATTTAGGCATACACCTTTCCTTTTCATTTATTTTA
>NW_015659187.1:0-170 GCF_001515625.1 Sinocyclocheilus rhinocerous
ACAGCCAGGAACCTTGGAGTTGTGATTGATGATCAGTTAAGCTTCGCAGACCATATTACTACAACCGCCCAGTCCTGCAGATTTGCCTTATATAACATTAGGAAGATTAGACCCTTCCTATCAGAGCAGGCCACACAACTCCTTGTCCAAGCTCTTGTTCTCTCCAGACT
>NW_015659187.1:253-604 GCF_001515625.1 Sinocyclocheilus rhinocerous
TCAAGCCTCTGCAACTGATCCAGAATGCTGCATTGAGAGTGGTCTTCAACGAGCCGAAGAAAGCCCACGTCACACCTCTCTTCATCAGTTTGCACTGGCTGCCAAAAGCCACTCGCATCAAATTCAAGGTACTGATGTTTGCATACAAGACAACCGCTGGCTCTTCTCCAATATACCTAAACTCACTAGTTTAGACCCATGCACCTTCCAGAATCTTGCGTTCTGCAAGTGAACGACGCCTCATGGTTCCATCCCAAAGAGGCACAATTCTATTCTATTCTATTCTATTCTATTATATTTTATTCATTTTTTTTTCTAATTTATTGAAGATGTTTACTGTGCTAGACTAAC
>NW_015659188.1:0-202 GCF_001515625.1 Sinocyclocheilus rhinocerous
ACAAACTTTGTTTTTTAAGTCAAACTTGCCAAACAAAATTTTAACTTAAAGATTTATTTTTTTTTTTTTTAGAATTAATATTTCAATAATTTACAACAAATTCATGCTCACGGTTCTCTGATATAAAATGTTTATTATTTTCTGTTTTATTTTAAAATTATTTATGCATATGACTGCATATTGATTATTTTTTTAATTAATT
>NW_015659188.1:359-1347 GCF_001515625.1 Sinocyclocheilus rhinocerous
AACAACGGCTCTGTGTAGTTAATGCTGCTCAATATGAAAGCCCGCACGTGATGGAGATTTACCGCTGATTACAGAACCGGCTTTCTGACAAGATGCGCGTTAAATATCGCATGCGATTTATCGTGCAGCCCTAATTTATACTGTCAAATATTTCATGCTACACTACAAGTTACCAAACTTTCTCTCTTAAATTCGGCACTTTCAAACGCTCAAACCCTTGAGCTTCTAACATTTCAAATCCTTAAGCGTTTATTTTGTGGAATAACTGGTAAAATTCTGTAAACTTCCACAGAAAAGTATGCAAATGTGTAAATAAAGTTAACCAAGCACACGTTGTGTTTCCAAAATGCACATTAAACTCATCACATTAGGCATGCAACTGTATTAAACTTTAATGCTATAAGCTATATTGCAACTTTATTTTGCTAAATTGTGCATTTGATTTTACAAATTATAAACAACTTGTGAAGCCCCAGGGAAACTCTGCATTATCTGACAGTGATTTAAGGGCACTTTTGGTTTGTTTGAATGATAAATTGCTCTTGTTCACTGTACAAGCACATCTGTTTGCCATTCATTCAATGTTCTAAGAGATACAGAAACAAAGGACGACTCAAACGCTTGAACAACTGGAAGCCCATGAGCGAAACTGCAGCCGTTCAGAGCAACTGCTGTTCAACGGTTAAAGAAAGCAGCTTCATTCTAGAATCACAAATTCACTTCAAATTCTGTTTGAAATTTAAATCCCACTGTAGGCAGTTTCACACTTAAAATGACAACTCATTGATTTTGGTTTTCAACTTTACTAGAAGGGCTCAGGCACAAAATGATACAATGATGCAATTTTTTACACTCCATTAAAAATTGATTTTGGCAACTTTACTAGAAGGGCTCAGGCACAAAATGATACAATGATGCAATTTTTTACACTCCATTAAAAAGTAACAAAGTAACAAATATTTTAGGTAAATTAATGGGCATAGAAGAA
>NW_015659189.1:0-554 GCF_001515625.1 Sinocyclocheilus rhinocerous
TTAATGCGCTGCTTTAATTGATGCACACACACACACACACCACTCACACATAAACACAGTGAGAAAAGAGTGAGGTCGGAGATTGCAGATCGCACTGCGCACACACAGAAACTTATTGTCGGTGCTGCCCCGCAACTTTTATTAATAAAATAACAGATACTAGATCGCTTCATTATCTTCCTCAGAAACGAGGTAAAATCAAAGTAACTAAACAGCTTTATAGTTTGTAGAGAGAGACGCACAGACGCAAGTAATTCACACACACAACTGTCATCTCTCTCTCGATCGATAATTGATTCAAATAAATTCTATAATTCATTCAAATAAATGTGGTCTTACCGCGCACTATTTCATCTCTGTATCTGATTTGAAGCGGGCAGAAAGCTAGAGCTAATGAGCCGTAACTGACGAAAATAACCGTCCGGTTAAATATTGAACGTAACTGAAATAACCGTCCGGTTAAATATTGCGCTGCTAACATCGTAAACAGCTTAAAGTTGTCAATACTAGCAAATGACCATGGAATAAGCGGGATAATCAACGGCTTGCCGTGC
>NW_015659190.1:0-214 GCF_001515625.1 Sinocyclocheilus rhinocerous
AGAAAACAATCAGATTTTCTTTTTTTATGATTTTTTAAAAATGTGTCTGTATAGCAACGTAAATAGCATGAGTAATGATTTTGGTAAGCAATTATTAAAAAATGATACAGTAAAGTGACATGATAATCATCACAGTGGTACATGGGGAGATGCAGAACAAGAATCAGGTGGAGTTTGCAGAAAACAATTTGATTTTCTTTTTTTATGATTTTTT
>NW_015659190.1:339-1284 GCF_001515625.1 Sinocyclocheilus rhinocerous
GTAAAGTGACATGATAATCACCACAGTGGTACCTGGGGAGATGTAGAACAAGAATCTGGTGGAGTTTGCAGAAAACAATCAGATTTTCTTTTTTTATGATTTTTTAAAAATGTGCCTGTATAGCAACGTAAATAGCATGGGTAATGATTTTGGTAAGCAATTATTTAAAAATGATACAGTAAAGTGACATGATAATCACCACAGTGGTACCTGGGGAGATTGCAGAAAACAATTTGATTTGACCTTTTTATCAATTTTTAAATTATGTCTTTATAGCAACGGAAATAGCATTGGTCAGGATTTTGGTAAGCATTTATTAAAAAATGATACAGTAAAGTGACATGATAATCACCACAGTGGTACCTGGGGAGATGCAGAACAAGAATCTGTTGGAGTTTGCAAAAAAAAATTTGATTTTACCTTTTTATTAATTTTTAAATTATGTCTTTATTGCAATATAAATAGCATTGGCCAGGATTTTGGTAAGCATTTATTAAAAAATGATAGAGTAAAGTGACATGATAATCATTACAGTGGTACCTGGGGAGATGCAGAACAAGAATCTGGTGGAGTTTGCAGAAAACAATCAGATTTTATTTTTTTATGATTTTTTAAATATGTGCCTGTATAGCAACGTAAATAGCGTGGGTAATGATTTTGGTAAGCATTTATTAAAAAATGATACAGTAAAGTGACATGATAATCACCACAGTGGTACCTGGGGAGATATGAAACAGTAAAGCAACATAGAATTTACCACAGTGGAACTTGGGGAGATGTAGAACAAGAATCTGGTGGAGTTTGCAGAAAATAATTTGATTTGACCTTTTTATAAATTTTTAAATTATGTCTTTATAGCAACGTAAATAGCATGGGTAATGATTTTGGTAAGCATTTATAAAAAAAATGATACAGTAAAGTGACATGATAATCACCACAGTGGTA
>NW_015659191.1:0-293 GCF_001515625.1 Sinocyclocheilus rhinocerous
GTCTGTGGGACCCATTTTCACTTTTTATCAAAAGAAAAATTATACCATTAATTATTTTTCAAACTCAGACTCATTGGCCTTAGCTCATTTTCTGTGAAGAACATTTATCAGAACAAATTTTCAATGATCTCTCACTGTACACCCCCCACCCCACCCTACACACTTATATTACATACAGGATGTTCGGGTCCAGTGGAAATTTTAGGTCCTGTGTACCTTCACTCTGTCCTCCTGTTGTCTGGGCCTGCTATTAGTATGTGTATGTGTGTTTATGTGTGTGTGTGTGTGTGTGT
>NW_015659191.1:322-978 GCF_001515625.1 Sinocyclocheilus rhinocerous
TGTGTGTGTGTGTGTGTGTGTGTGTGTGTGAGTGTGTGAGAGAGAGAGAGAGAGAGAGAGAGTCTGTAAGAGTGTGAGTGTAAGTGTGAGTTTTGTGTTTCTGCCCCTGCCATTCCCACACAAGGTTGTAGCACTCTAATTCATAAATGTGGGATGAAGTAAATCTCTGTTGAGTATTTTAACATATAATTTTTGATTGTGTTGAATTAAAAACCCAAAACTGCAGCGGGTCCACCAGACCCACGAACACTGGCTGAGTAACAAAAATATGAACACCCCACAAGGGCTAATGGACTACTGCGTTAAATATGAACACCCCACAAGGGTTAATGGATTACTGCGTTGATTGCCTGTAGTATATTTTTAATAAAATATAAAATGCTTTTTATATCACTGTCTTCTTATATTAAGCCACGTTAAGCGCGGTTTTCTCTGGGGAAGAAAACGCTTATCATGCAATTCAGCTCATATGGGCTCATCTGCTTGCATGTTTACAGAATATATTTTGAATAATTTCTATAGCATATTTTGTCTTTTATGTCACCGTCTTCATTAAGACGCTTCTGTTATTCTGGGCTTACCTGCTTTCATGTATAATTTATTAATAAACTTGTATACCGAATTTGGCCTTTTTATACCACTGTCTTAGTCCATTA
>NW_015659192.1:0-1124 GCF_001515625.1 Sinocyclocheilus rhinocerous
CCGCTCATGGATTCTAACCAAACTCCAGCGTCTCTGTTACAATTACATATTTGTGGTAAATATTTTATAATAGTATTTTATATTTAGTTTTATAATATTTTATATTTGTGGTAAATATGTTTTTATATGTACAGCTAATATTGAATTGCCTTCACTGAAGAAAGTTTGTTTATTATTATTAATGATTCATCGTTACCTAGCCCCATATAATAAAAACGTCTTTGATTGGTTTGTCAAATTGCAATTCTGGAATCAAATTTTATAATTAATCTATAACTAAGTCAATATAAAGCTTTTCTCTTAATATATGCTGTTCTTGTTGTTATTACAGTAGGTGTCACAATGTTTATATCTTTAGCAAGAATATAAATGCTTTTAACTAATCACCCTTTACTCAAGCTTTGTTACATTACTTAATTATAACATTTAATGTTATAATTAATAAATAATTTTTAAATATGTGCAAGCCATAGAAGTCTGAACACACACCAAAAGCAAATGTGTCACCCTGAAAGACTTATAATAATAATAATAAAGTGAATAATATGGTTAATAATGTCAACATGAATAGTGTGTGTGAAGTGCTTATATTGCTAACATTTTTACAGCATTTGTAAATGTAAATAAGTGCATTAGATATATAAATCATTTTAATCAATTTAAACATCCAGTTTGACATTTAATTCTAGGGTTGGGTACTGAAACCCGGTACCAATATGGCACCGGTACCTATGTAACCGGTATGTACTAGAACCGAATCGAACGCAGATTTCGGTGCCTCATTTCGATGCCATGCCTGAGCGATCGATTGAAATATTTGTCCTCTGGTTCTCCAAAACGGATGCAAGAATCATCATCACCGGCACCACACGTGGAAATTAATTTCCCGACTAAGAAAATGCACGTGAACTCAAGTCGGAAAGCTCTAATAACACAAATCCAACAAATCTTTGTAGTAACGCGAGTGTCCATGTTGTTTTCACACTCTGACTTAAAAGCACAACTCGGGAAATAAGAGCATCCGAGGAGCACGTGAATGCAGTAATTACACTTGCTCTGGTGGCACTGGTGGCAGTTTTCGTTAACTAAGCTAAACATGCTTAAATTACAATGCCTAAAGCTAA
>NW_015659193.1:0-1787 GCF_001515625.1 Sinocyclocheilus rhinocerous
GCTCACTTACATTACACTGCTTACTTACATTACACTGCTCACTTATATTACATAGCTCCCTTACATTACACTGCTCTTTTTAACGTAATCCACGTACTCCACGTAATACGGTAGCTGTCATCCAACTGTGGCAATATTGACCGTCCCGAAAGCCACCAATTTTAGGCAACTGTCCATATGCATCTTTGCTGTTTTGTGTTTTTCCACCTTCTCCGAGAGATGATGCATGTCGGTGACACCTGTAGTTGTCCATGCGATGTCCGTCACGCTCTCGGGATGGAACAAAATGCAGGGTAACGTTAAAGTAGCAGAATAAAGCGTTAGCTACTTCTCAGGCCGCTAGCCATTTTTTCCGCTCATACCACGTCCTCGAAAATCCCCGTTTATACAACTTCCCGCCCATTGTAGATACTTGTTTGATGTTTAAATTTGGTCTAATTCTTTAATTGCCAATTTATCCTTATTGCTACGACGACTGAATGGTATTTCTTACACTATAGAATTCATCTGCGCTGAAGTAACGTTCGTACGGTGACCGAGAAGTGCTAAACAAATCACAATTCTGAAATCAAAATAACAAATTACAAACGCAAATGCAAGTTTAAAAAACAAAATAAAAATTCAGAAAGCACAACAACAATTCAGAAAACATTATAACAAGTCAGAAAACACAATGACAAATTCGAAAACAAAATAACAAGTCAGAAAACACAACGACAAATCAGACAAACCGGAAAAGGTAGGTATAGTTTGAGACAGCCCATTGGTTTGGGATTACTCACCGCTGACTGGACGAGACATCTGTCAACCAACGTATACAGGAAAAACCAGCCGAAGAACAGCAGAGTCGTGGTAGAAAGTTCGGAGATGGTATTAAAGTAGCTCAGTTTAAAAGTATTGTATGAATTGCCCTTACTCTGGAATAAAAAATACGGGGTGTCTATTTACATGTAGTTAAAAGTGGCTCTAAATTATCAGCTCCAGTGGATTATCAGACCCGGGTTCGATCCCGCCTTTTGCCGAACTTTTTTTCCCTCCCTTTTCAAATCTCGTATTAGCAATGGATTCTATTTACACTAAGTGAAAATAGCAGTATTTTTAGCAATATGATATTTACACTAAGTGCAAATACCTATTTACACCATGTTAAAATAGCAGGATTTCTACTATCAAGTATACTACTTGTTGCAAATAGTGGCAATTATCTGCACTTCAGTATTGTAGTACATTATAAAACAGTATGCAATAATAACGTATTGAGTGTAAATTATAATTTTAATTTTAATTATTAAATGGATGCCACCTTATTGGTCCCGTCTCTCTGTTTTTTTTCCTTTTTCTTTTTTTCACATTTGATAAAGATATTAAAGTAGTTTTTCATTTTTTCTTGTTGTTAAAATTCAAAATAGTTTTTAAATATTATTGTATGTCACTGTTCCCACCAAACCTTGCACAAGTTAAGGTTATGCATGATGACGAAAGCGGTTAGTGCTAGCCCTCCTGGAACTCATAGAGATTGCATTGCAGTGCCTGCAGTTAGACATTTTTTTATCTTTTTATGGAAGTCTATGAGAGCACTCGGGGCGATTCTCTGTCTGACAGAAATTGCCCAAAAAGGGGCGGTACTACACAAAACGCGACTCGACGCTGATTGGACTATTTAGAGGCAGAACAAACAGTCTAGAATAGTGAAAGCTAGCGTAACACTGTGGTTGAATGTGAAAGAAAAAAAATCCCTCCCTTTCGCGCTTTGGTGGTGCGTCGCCCAATCGCCCTAATGGAGAAAC
>NW_015659193.1:1825-3308 GCF_001515625.1 Sinocyclocheilus rhinocerous
ATAAACGAGCAAAAATGCGTTACATGTCTTGAAATAATAATTTCTAAACATTAAACATTGACTGTCAGTCTTTATTCACCTGTTTCTCATTAAAATTCATTAAAGTAAATAGTGTAAATTACATCACTAATGTCATAGAATAGCACATTGTAATGCAGTTACATTACAATAATCTAAAATGATAAATAACAGATTGGAGATTAAAATAATAGCAGATTTGTCTAATTTTAAATGATTAATAAAAACAGAGATGAAAAATTTACTTAAGCCAGAATTTTAATTTTACTATGGTAAAATAGCCTAAATGTTCATTGATATCTTCAAAAGATTTTAGAATTTTGGCACACTTTTTTTCTATATAATGTTGATATGGTAACTAATAAATACTGTAAATTTTGTTATGCTAGCATGTGTGGAAATATTCAAACCATGCGTTACAACTAACCCCGCGTTACTTTGTGCCCCGCGCTCCCCTAGCTCTCCGCGCTTCTGCTTGCAGCGGTCTGTCATGCCACATCAAAGAGCGTCAAAACGGCATTTATGGATTTAATTTCCTGATAAAATATACATAATTTTAAGGACGAGACTTTGTTTCTTATCGAAAAGATCAAAACACAAACCTTACGATTACAGAATGTAATGTATAGTAATAATGTATAGTGAAGATTTATTCATGGCTATGAATTGAAACGGATTAAGTTCTGCACGTGCAGTGGTTAAAATGACACTGTATTTGTTCGGTACAATTTTCGGTACGAATAAGTGTACCATTACACCCCTAGAAAACATTTAAAACACCAAAACTGCACTTACCTGAATAAGAATGTGTCTGGGCAAAAAGGCTGTTGTTGTAAATAGGGAGCTTTTTCATCATCTTCTTCTTTTTTAACGGCAATTGAAAGAGGAAGCAGAGTGGGAAATAACGGATATATTTTCAAAATTTCAGTAATCCACCAATAGGAATAAGGGAAGACACAAAGCAACCAATAGCATTGTTGAATGGGCTGAGATGTGGACTGCCACTAACCTGCCAGCAGTTTATATGTGTTTTTCCAAATAAAAGCCAAATGTTAACAATAAGTTAACATATTCCATGGTGTGCCATAGTGAAGCCACATATGGCTCTCAGTTGTGTGCTATCATCTGGACCATATACC
The DNA here is from genome assembly GCF_001515625.1 of Sinocyclocheilus rhinocerous. NCBI lineage: Eukaryota > Metazoa > Chordata > Actinopteri > Cypriniformes > Cyprinidae > Sinocyclocheilus > Sinocyclocheilus rhinocerous. The sequence continues at coordinate 2,983 of NW_015659193.1, forward strand.
TAAAAAAAATTGTCATCCAAAAGAAAATTCCCTCCAATTCTAAATCCATGGCAAAACATGTACGGTTAAAGTTTGGCCCATATGTGCTCAGCCATGCCATACCTAGGCCAAATGTGACAGTTATCAGCCACATGTGGCCCAAACGTTCTTGCTATCTGGGTATTTTTGTCTGATTTAGATAACCGCACCCGATCGTCACATTCAGGGTTCGTATGGTCATGAAAAACCTGGAAAAGTAATTGAACAGCAATTTCCAGGCATGGAAAGTTTTGTAAAAATACATAAACCCAGAAAGTTTTTGAAAAGTCATGAAAATCTATTTCACA
>NW_015659194.1:0-151 GCF_001515625.1 Sinocyclocheilus rhinocerous
GAGGAGGAGAGTTTGAGTGGATCACAGCTGGAGAACTGCAGAAAACAGTTGAGTCTTGGGGTCAGAAAGCCAAAAAAAAAAACAATGTTGTTTGGGAGGGTTTCAAGAAAAAACTAGAAAAGAAAACGCTCTCATCCAAAAACAAACTCCA
>NW_015659194.1:380-512 GCF_001515625.1 Sinocyclocheilus rhinocerous
CTGGATATCTTGTTCAGATAGATGGCATAATGGATTCTATAAAATACCATTGGATAAAAAATTCAAAACTGACTGTCCATGCTAGATATCTTATAATGGGCCATGGTTGGATCTTCCAACAGGACAATAATC
>NW_015659195.1:0-543 GCF_001515625.1 Sinocyclocheilus rhinocerous
TAGATTTCAATTTCTGTACAGTCTAATCTCTAATTGTCATACCACATACCATTTCATATTAAGAAATTCTATTAACCCAAAAAGCAAATTATGCTCACTTCAAACTGGTTGTCTTTAAAATACAAATCTTTGTAATCCCAGGCTATCTGTAATCAGAAGCACATTTATAACTGGAATATAATTTAATTTCATTCACATATGTTTCATAAACACATAATCCTTTATGGATTACAGTCCGCCACCAAAATGATACATTTAATTATTCTGGCTGCTGTGAGAAAAGGCTATAAACGATAGCCTAGTAGCCGGGACAACTTCTTTATGTTTACAGACGTTGGCCGGGACTCCTTCTTTATGTTTACAGACGTGACGACGCAAAGACGAATGGTGGCATGCTCATATTTCTTGCGAAAACCTACCAGTACCACTCAAATTAGAACACATTATTACAAGCTTACTGTTGTGAATCAGGCAAAAGTAAGGAGATAGTTTTTAACTCTGGCTGGTTATGTACTTGCTCAAATATTGATTTCGGATCATTTT
>NW_015659196.1:0-1471 GCF_001515625.1 Sinocyclocheilus rhinocerous
CGAGATCAAACATGACTTGAGAAGAAAAACAAATAGAGGACAATCAACGTTGTCAGCTGGTTCTCCTGGCACGTGTTCTGTTTCACAGTGAAAAACAAAGTATAACAAAGAATATGGGTGATGTTCTCTGCTTTCATGTCATGTTTGTGGCTGCCAAGTTTCAGAAGCACGCAACATCCGGTAGGTGCCGCTTGCTCGCTCTCATTGGCCATCGCGGGCATCACGTCAGAGGTGTGTGGTGTCATTACGATTATTTATCTGCTCCCGATCGAGACGGAGCGTCCCCGAACTCAAATCGTAAATATCAAACATGTTTGATATTTACGATTTGAGTTCGGGGACGCTCCGTCTCGATCGGGAGCAGATAAATAATCGTAATGACACCACACAATAGAGGATTTTTGGACAAAAAATCGTTTGTGACAAGCCTCGAATCGGGTCACACACCCCGATCGTTCAGGGATACAAATCGGGCTTAAAATCGGCCTTAAAATCGTCTAGTGTGCGGCCAGCCTTACACAACTATAGGCAGAGCAGGCAGTTGTCTAGGGCCTAGGACTTTGAGGAGAGGCCTCCATAACCGTTACATCCCCTATACATTAGTCCACCAATCAAGACAGGCAGCCAAATACTAGCCTCATTGTTCATTGGCTATAGTTGAATTGTCACTCACCTGCAATTAAACCAATTAATGTTGCCGTTTCAAAGCGGGTGCCACCTTCTGAATGTTTGCTGTGACAAACATATCCTTCAGGTGCTGTGAAGCAAAAGGCTAAGAAGTACAGCTCCTAATGCAGGTGTGTGCGACTGTGCGTTGTCGTCATCTATTTTGGAGTGATTGCAATGTATTCTAAATATTAAATTGTTCTGTCAATCAGCGTAATTTCTGGACATCATTCACCGGTTAATTACGAGTTTAAAAGAGCGCGAGCCCCGTTGACGCGCCCAGACGTGATGCTTTGAATTTGCGTGTATGACTGACATCGCGTCGGGAGCTGACTAGCAAAATAGCTACAAAAGTAAAAGCAAAGTAGTTTGTATTCATAGTCAAAAGTCAAACACACTAGAAAAAAAGGACCTCAGATGTGTGTATCCTCTAAATTCTGCTGATGATTACATGACTACTCCAACATAACACTTCATTTCAGTTCCAACTACTAGAAATGAACTTCTTTTCTGCTTAGTAGTGATCATCTCTTTCACTTCTACTTGATTTGTGTATACATATAGTGCATATTTAAGGTAACAATGCAATACATAATATCATATTAGCCTATTTACATTAAAGGGGTCATATGATGCAATTTCAAGTTTTCCTTTCTCTTTGGAGTGTTACAAGCTGTTCGTGCATAGATAAGATCCCTAAAGTTGCAAAGACTAAAGTCTCAAACCCAAAGAGATATTCTTTATAAAAGTTAAGGCACATCCACGCCCTCCTAAAATGGCTCATTCTAACACGCCCCCACATGTC
>NW_015659197.1:0-642 GCF_001515625.1 Sinocyclocheilus rhinocerous
CGCCACGCGGGCCGAGGCCTGGCAGGCCATCCCCGGAGTGTCGAGGTGGGTTATGGGGATAATAAAACGAGGATATTCTCTCCAACGACCCGCGCTTCAGCGGCGTGGTCCCCACCTCAGTGCAAAGCAAGGACGCTCACGTCCTGTGCTCAGAGGTGATGAATTTGCTGGCAAAAGGAGCTGTGGAAATGGTTCCTCCAGCCCAGAGCGAGTCAAGCTTATACAGCCATTACTTCCTCGCCCCCAAAAGAGATGGTGGCCTCGATCTCAGACTCCTGAATCATGCCCTCATGAAGAGGCCGTTCAGGATGATTACACTGAAACAGATCCTCGCGCAAATTCGCTCAGGAGAATGGTTCTTTTCTCTGGACCTGAAGGATGCATATTTTCACATCCAGATAGCCCCTCGTCACAGGCGATTCTTGAGATTCCCCTTCGAGGGAGTGGCTTATCAATACACGGTCCTTCCCTTCGGGCTGTCCCTGGCCCCCCGCACTTTTACGAAGTGCATGGATGTGGCTCTCTCCCCTCTGAGACAGATGGGAATCCGCATTCTCAATTACCTCGACGACTGGCTCGTTCTGGCCCAGTCGGAAGCAGAATTAATGTCACACAGGACCCTCCTCCTCAGCCACCTAGAGC
>NW_015659197.1:666-816 GCF_001515625.1 Sinocyclocheilus rhinocerous
CTGGAAATGCTAGCAGTATGTCGAGCCTGTCAGTTCTTCCTGCCAGTCCTAAAGGGGCACCATGTGCTAATCTGATCGGACAACATGTCTGTGGTGTCCTACTTGCAGAATCTCACAGAAGTGAGTACACCCCTCACATTTTTGTAAATA
>NW_015659198.1:0-778 GCF_001515625.1 Sinocyclocheilus rhinocerous
CCCGCCCTGACAGAGGCGGTAGGCCACCGGCTCCGGAATCAAAGCTGCGTTCCTGACCCTGTCTCTCGGAGGGAGGAGGAAAGCTGCACCCAGCGCCGAAGACGAGCCACTGAAGAAGTCTGCTCGCTCCGCTGTGTGTGTTCACCACGCCCCCCTGCCTGTTGTGGGTGGCAAGAACGATTGTCATGTTTGCGTTTGTTCCACTATGTAGTGCAATAAAGTAAAAAAAATAATACAAAACTCACTTCAATATCAGGGCAATTTTCCTCCTCTCACTCCCCTCTCCCCCATCACTCGCTCTCACACTCGTGTGGTATTAAACTCCCCACCCCCCAACGGCGAGTTATCCGTCACGATGTGCAGCCCGCCTTTCCCGCTGTCACAGTTCACAGAAGCGTGGCAGACGCTGCCAGGGGTATCAGGGTGGGTTATGAAATCAATAAAGAACGGCTACACGCTTCAGTTCTTCCGCAGACCGCCCCGTTTCAATGGTGTGTTAATGTCCACTGTACGGGAGCAGAATGCCTCAGTTCTGCGAGAGGAAATACACAATCTTCTCGCAAAACGCGCAGTAGAGACAGTGCCCCTTGCAGAGCGTGAGAGCGGCTTCTACAGTCATTATTTTCTGATGCCAAAGAAAGACGGCGGACTCCGCCCTATCTTGCTTGGATTTGCGCTGAATCGCGCGCTTTCGAAGCACTCGTTCAAAATGATTACACTAAAGCAAATCCTTTCACACATCAGACCGGGAGATTGGTTTATCTCCGTGGATTTAAAG
>NW_015659199.1:0-227 GCF_001515625.1 Sinocyclocheilus rhinocerous
TCTGTATTTTTGATCAAATAAATGCAGGCTTGATGAGCATAATAACCTCTTTAAAAAAACATTAAAAATCTTACTGATCCCAAACTTCTGAACGGCAGTGTATATCACAGCAAAATCCCCAGAGTTAAATCAACTCTGCTCAGAGTACATATTGTCCCAATCTACAGAGTGTTAAAGTAACACTGAAGCTAAGTTAAAGTTAATGGGACAATTAAGCGATTAATTAA
>NW_015659199.1:301-677 GCF_001515625.1 Sinocyclocheilus rhinocerous
CTGTTAACAATGTTGAAGATGAACAACTACTGCTCAGGCTTTTAGACATGAAAACTTACCACATAATCCTCAACAGTGGTTACTCTGCTTCAGTGTTACTTTAACACTCTGTAGATTGGGACAATATGTACTCTGAGTAGAGTTGATTTAACTCGGGGGATTTTGCTGTGATACGCTATAGGCAATCTACCTCATGAACAGTTAAAGGGGTCATATGATGCGATTTAAATTTTTCCTTTCTCTTTGGAGTGTTACAAGCTCTTGGCGCATAAAGAAGATCTGTAAAGTTGCAAACACTAAAGTCTCAAAACCAAAGAGATATTCTTTATAAAAGTTAAGAGTTAACCACGCCTACCTAAAACGGCTCATTCTAACA
>NW_015659199.1:831-934 GCF_001515625.1 Sinocyclocheilus rhinocerous
GTCCTGAAGACGCTGTGTGCTTTGTTGTGAAAGCGAAACTACCGAAACTACTCTGAGCACGATATCCACTTCGTCATGCCTAGAGCTGATCTGTGCTGGTCGC
>NW_015659200.1:0-516 GCF_001515625.1 Sinocyclocheilus rhinocerous
AGCTGCTGAAAAGACTCTTTATTTCATGTCAATAGTTCCTGTTTTAGCCTAATTTATTATGCTGATGTCAACAGACTGATGCTATTTGGCTTAAAATCTGTACATTTATTTCTGTGTTTATGCTTTCAACTGGTTTTCTACCACTCTTTATATTTGAAAGAATTTACATTTGTATATTTTGTAATCAATTAGTGTAAAAACAAATTGATATTTTTGATTTTGGTAGATCAGTTTCTTCCACTGCAACCACATCATCAGTTAAGCTCCTCCCACAACAACTACATCATCAATGAAGCTACTCCCACTGCAATCACATCATCAGTGAAGCTCCTCCCACTGCAATCACATCATCAATGAAGCTCCACCCACAACAATCACAGCATCAGTGAAGCTCCTCCCACTGCAATCACATCATCAGTGAAGCTCCTCCCACTGCAATCACATCTTCAGTGAAGCTCCTCCCACTGCAGTACATCATCAGTGAAGCTCCTCCCACAGTAATTCAGCAATAAATGC
>NW_015659201.1:0-720 GCF_001515625.1 Sinocyclocheilus rhinocerous
TCCAGAGGTGGCGGCACCCGCTGCAGAACCTCCAGAGTTGTCAGTAGTACCCACCTATGAACTTCCTGTTTGTCCTGTTACGGCTAAGGATGCCGTCTGTGAATCTTCATCCTACCCTGTCACGGCTATGGAAGCCGTTTGTGAACTCTTTACCTGTTCTGTCACGGCTATGGAGGCCGTTTGTGAAAGAACTGTCTGTCCCATCCATGAGACCGTATATGCTCTGTCGGTCTCTTGTGTCTCAGTTTTCCCCAGGTCCCAGTCCCTACCAGGGAGGACTCGTGTTCCCGAGTATAGCCCACGGAGGGCTCCTGTTCCCGAGTTAAGCCCACGGAGGGCTCCTGTTCCCGAGTTAAGCCCACGGAGGGCCCCTGTTCCCGAATTACGCCCACGGAGGGCTCCTGTTCCCGAGTTAAGCCCACGGAGGGCTCCTGTTCCCGAGTTAAGCCCACGGAGGGCTCCTGTTCCCGAGTATGTACAGCCCAGGGCTCCTGTTTCCCTGTCTCCAGTGTCGGCTCCAGTCCCAAGACTCACTCCAGTGCCAGCTCCTCGAAAGCACTTTGCTGTGCCTGCTCCTCCATAGCACCCTCCAGTGCCAGCACCACGTAAGCGCTATCTTGATCCCCAGTACCGCCCTGGAAGGGTTCCAGATCCTCCGTTCCGCCCAGGAGGGGGTCATGTCCCCGAGTTAGGCCCAGGGTGGGCTCCTGCTCTGTCTGC
>NW_015659202.1:0-272 GCF_001515625.1 Sinocyclocheilus rhinocerous
AAGAAGCCATTCAAAGCTACCCCTTTATACTATGTGATTCAAGGTCATTTTGGCCTTATGACATTCAAAAAAAAAAAAGGCCTCTAACACTAGCTTTCTCTATCTACTTGTTTTCTTTTTGTTGTGTATGTATGTGTAAAGCCAAGCGTCTGCTAAATGACTGCGTAAATAAATAAAAAGGGCCTCTAAATATAAAAAATAAAGATCGGATTGTGGCCTTGATTAGCTTTTGATGAGATGTTGGTAAAATGTGTGTTGGTGTGAATGTATGT
>NW_015659202.1:604-1648 GCF_001515625.1 Sinocyclocheilus rhinocerous
ACAATTCTTCACTTGATTCTGGCATTTGATACATGACATTACCATTCAAAAGTTTAGGATTACTATGATTTTTTTTTTTTAAAGAAATGTAGGCCTATATTTTTGTTCTTCAAGGATGCATTAATTTAATAATCATTCAAGGAATCCTGTCGCTGTATAATGGTTTCCACACTTCTTTAAGCAGTACAACCAATTTCAACTGTGATAATAATCAGAAATGCTTCTTGTGCAGAAGATCAGCATATTAGAGTGATTTCTGAAGATCATGAGACACTGAAGAGGAGAAGTTGAGATCTGACATCACAGGGGGAATTATTTTTAATTTTAAATTTAAAACTCATTCTTAATATTTTTTATTTTTTATAATTTTAAATTATTTCACAATATTAGTATTTTTTAATATTTTTAATCTGATGCAGTTGGTGAACCTTACTAACACAAATCCTTAAGTTAGAAAAGTATTGTATATATCATATCAAAACAAGCACAAGCACGCATTTGTTAAAATAATTTTTTAAGGTGCAGTGTTGTCAAGTCCGCCGCTTTCTCGCGGAATTGGGCTACTTTTACACTGTTGCTGCGGGATGTTTTTCATGTCTGCGGGTTGAAGCGACCCCAATAACGTGATATTAAGAGATATCATAAATATTCAGACATATTTTGGAACCTGAACCTGTAAAAATGAAAATATGTGTGGTCTAACTGTTTAATGATGGCGAAACGATGCTTTGCTTTCCAGTGCCTCTGAAGTACATCATTAACTGAATGAATCCTTAAAGGGATAATATGATGCGATTTCAATTTTTCCTTTCTCTTTGGAGTGTTACAAGCTCTTGGTGCATAAAGAAGATCTGTAAAGTTGCAAAGACTAAAGTCTCAAATCCAAAGAGATATTCTTTATAAAATTTAAGAGTCAGCCACGCCTACCTAAAACGGCTCGTTCTAACACGCCCCCACATACCTACGTCGCTCTGTGGGAAGATTTGCATAACACCGCCCAAATGTGCACGCAAAGAAAGAAAGCGTGGTTTCAGGAACAGCAGT
>NW_015659202.1:1953-2130 GCF_001515625.1 Sinocyclocheilus rhinocerous
CGTTCTCGACCCCGCCGCCTCTGCTCACTCTAGCCTGGCCTCAGCTCACGCTATGTCACGGCTTCCGCTCACACTAGGCCGCTGTGTTTTTCGTTGTGAACTCGAAACTACTTTGTTTGGTCTTCCAAAAGGGAACACGACTACAAATCAGTGGTTAAGTTGTATTTACAACACTGT
>NW_015659203.1:0-598 GCF_001515625.1 Sinocyclocheilus rhinocerous
GTCATTGTACAAGTACAATAAGATTTATTTTGAAACTTCCAAATTTGATTGTAAAGCTTAAGAATACAAATAATTTAAAATGGCAATATAAAATTATCAATTATAAAAAGTTTGCAGCAGTATTAAAATAATGCAAATAGCTCAGATGTGCAATGCTGCATTAAAACCTAAACAGTACAAACAGAAAACATAATGAAATAAAACGGTAGGGGGTGAATTTATTATTCCATGTACATTTGAGGTTAATGTGTGTACTGGGCTACTTTTTAGTTACAGCAGCTATCACTGTGTTGTTATGAAGTCAGTTGTGCCAGACAATTTTGGAGGCAGAGACAGATTGTGGGGGGCACTAATAGGGAAAAACTTAAACTGTTGGAATAAAGAGTTTTAAAGGGCACTATAGGGAAAAACTTAAACTGCTGGAATAAAGAGTTTTAAAGGGTTAGTGATGGAAAACTTGCAGGTCAATGGGCATCAATGTTTAAGGTTGGTAAACACGGACGCATATAATACTACCCGCCTGATATTGGCATGTGTTATTCAGGTGTCAAAATTGTGCAGAATTGAAGGAAGAAACCTCAAAGACAGTGCCAGAAGG
>NW_015659204.1:0-2048 GCF_001515625.1 Sinocyclocheilus rhinocerous
ACTGATACTCTCTCTCTTGACCTCACAGCGATGATTGACTCCGGAACCGCCCCCTGAATCTCATCCACCAGGACATCGTAACCAAACATCAAATCCCTACACAATTATGCACCCCACCTATCCAAGTCAAGGCTATCGATGGTGAATTGATAGGAAGAGGCATCACTCACCAGACCAAAACACTCACCCTCCAAGTTGGAGCCCTTCATAAGGAATCCATCACCTTTTACATCATCGACTCTCCCAAACACGAACTTGTTTTAGGATATCCATGGCTCTCTACTCACGACCCCGAACTCTCATGGCATCAAGGCGAATTGACGCGCTGGTCATCTTTCTGTATGAGTCACTGTATCACTGCACCACCCCAATCATGTCTCGCAACCAGTGTGGAAAGCCCTGAGACACACAAGAAAGTTAATATCCCCCATTGTTATCAAGGTCTCTCTGATGTATTCAGCAAGGTGAAAGCCACACAACTTCCTCCACATAGACCTGGGGACTGTGCCATCGATCTCCTGCCTAACACACAACCCCCCAAGAGTAAAGTATATCCACTTTCCAGAAACGAAAGTCAAGCCATGGAAGAGTATGTGGATGAAGCCTTGAAATCCGGTTTTATCCGACCATCAACCTCCCCAGCAGCTGCAGGATTCTTCTTCGTGGAGAAGAAAGATGGTGGACTAAGACCGTGTATTGATTATAGAGGACTGAATATTACTGTTAAGTTTCGCTATCCCCTTCCTTTAGTGCCATCAGCACTAGAACAACTCAGAGAAGCCAAGATCTACACCAAGCTCGATCTTCGAAGTGCATATAATCTCATCAGAATCAAAGAAGGGGATGAATGGAAAACAGCTTTTCTCACCACTAGGGGGCACTATGAATATCAGGTAATGCCGTATGGGCTGGCCAACTCTCCCGCTGTATTCCAATCTTTCATCAATGAAATCTTCAAGGACCTCCTGAATAAATCTGTGGTTGCATACATCGACGATATACTCGTATTTTCCAAGACAGAACAAGAGCACATTTCCCATGTCAGAACAGTCCTTTCTCGGCTCCTAGAGAATAAACTATATGTCAAGGCAGAAAAGTGAGTTCCATGTCAATCAAACTTCATTCCTGGGTTACCACATCAGCTCACAGGGCGTCAAGATGAATGACCTCAAAGTTCAGGCAGTCACTGAATGGCCACAACCTAGAACTATCAAGGATCTGCAGAGATTTCTAGGCTTTGCCAATTTCTACAGGAGGTTTATCCGAAATTATAGTATGGTTGCCTCTCCTCTCACCTCACTCCTCAAGAATAAACCGTCAAAACTGGTTTGGACTTCGGAAGCTAACAACGCTTTCAACGCATTGAAGGAACGATTCACAACAGCCCCTATCCTAAAACATCCTGATCCGAACGAACCATTCATACTAGAGGTAGATGCCTCAGACTGTGGCATAGGTGCTATACTCTCTCAGAGACAAGGACAACCAAGCAAATTGTATCCATGTGCTTTCTTCTCCAGAAAACTAACCTCCGCTGAGCGCAACTATGATGTTGGAAATAAGGAACTACTCTCCATGAAAGCAGCGATCGAAGAGTGGCGTCACTGGCTTGAGGGAGCTCTTCACCCATTCCAAGTGATTACAGACCATAAGAATCTCGAATATATCAAGAGTGCCAAGCGTCTTAACCCCCGGCAAGCCCGTTGGGCATTATTCTTCACACGATTCAATTTTACTGTCACTTATCGGCCTGGCAGCAAGAATGGAAAAGCAGACGCACTTTCCCGACAATATGACCTCCCCACACAGCATCACATCACCGGTCCCATTCTACCCAGCTCGATCATCCTAGCTCCAGTCTCCTGGGATATCATGGAAGAACTAAGAGAAGCACAACAACAAGACCCCTCACCCGCAAACACACCCCCAGAAAAGCATTATGCAACAAGACCACCCACTAACACACCCCCAGGAAAGCATTATGTACCCCAAGCTTTACGACCTCGAATTATGCAATGGGTTCACACTTCTCTCTGCTCCGGTCATCC
>NW_015659205.1:0-231 GCF_001515625.1 Sinocyclocheilus rhinocerous
CACACACACACACACACACACATATATATATATATATATACACATGTATAAATTCAATATATATATTATTTAATTTTCATTTAGTTTGTTGAAGTATTAAAATAACTCAAATTAAATAAAACTAAAAACTTAATAAAAGACCTATACAGACATAATAAATTCAGACATAATTTAACAAAAATTAAAATAAATAACAAATACAAATAATACAAATCAAACAACAGTAGTTTA
>NW_015659205.1:393-552 GCF_001515625.1 Sinocyclocheilus rhinocerous
AAATAAAAAGCGATACTTATCCTTTGCCGGTGTCCCTGCCCGGTGGAGTCGCACTGTAGAGTCGATTGTCTATACACTCTTCGGTCTTCACACGAGGAGAACCACGGTAAACGATAAACTAAGCTTTTTTATACCCTTCTAACAAAATACTACATTAAT
>NW_015659206.1:0-1221 GCF_001515625.1 Sinocyclocheilus rhinocerous
CTCCAAATATTTAGATGAAACTCTAATTTCACAGTATTATTAAAACAACTGTTTTTATTGTAATTAGGACACAATACTGGTAGGTCATAATATAATGTACAAAGTCACTTATCAAAAACTAATAAAAATATCAACACAAAAATGACCAAATTAAATACTGTAACAAAACTATAATGACACAGCTTGTACAACTTAAGGAATTATACACAGACAATACGTTAATAACCTAAACATAAAGAGTTTTTTTTTTTTAAGTAACACTTAAATACAACTTAATAATATTTAAATAATACCTTTGCTGTCCATAAAGATTTTCATGCAAAAACATGGGAATTTCAATCGCATCCACTTCTTTGGCAACAATTAAGGCACAAATCGTGTGGTCTGCCATGAATGACGTTGGTTCAGCACACTACTAGTGATGTTACATTCGTGAACGAATCGCTCTTTTTGAACGAATCTTTTAGGTGAACGAAACGTTCACGTTCACGTAATCCATTGACTCATATTTCTAGTTCACTGTTAGCAACGCATGCGCAGCTCAGTGACCCGGGTAGCTCTGTGGACTGCTTCATCCTGTCAAAGAATGACTCAACCTCGAGCCAATAGCCTTCGAGTATGAGATGTGACGGAGCATGTGATTTGTTGAATGTAGTGAACGAATACACCCTTCACTGAACAAGTTTCTTTTGAGTCTGAACAAGAGAGAAATTACCAAACTGGTACATGTTGTTCGTGAAGGAGTTGAATGAGAGTGTAGGTCGGCCATTTAGCATGTGAGTCAATCTCGATCAGCAATCAGCAGAAAGCGAATGCAAAGCGCAGTTATAGGTACTGTGCACATACGCTTGTTTATATATTCATATATAGCATACAGAACACAACTCCACGATTAATCCCAGATTTATAAATGTGTAAATGTCTGACCAAACAATTAAAATGTTAATTATGCAAGAAAACCTTGTGCTTTGGTCATCTGAACAACTTATTTAGACTTTATTTATTTAATGAGTAGATTATGCACACATTTTAATAAAGCCAAATCAGTTTTTGTAACAGGTGAATACGTTCGTTGACTTAAATTTTAATAAAGCCAAATCAGTTCTTTTGTAACAAGTAAATACATTTGTTGACTTAAGATATAATACAGACACTCTTTTTTAGCCACCTGCTGCAGTATTTATGTAATATGAAGAAATGGTCACTGGACGAATCAGTGAA
>NW_015659207.1:0-226 GCF_001515625.1 Sinocyclocheilus rhinocerous
TAAAATATTGATAAAATATGCATCAAACTGGTTTTGCTGTAGTTCATGTACAAGAATGTGTAAGAATTTCTACATTTTTAAATTAATAAAAAGTGGTTAAATGTTGTAATAACATGGTAAAACCTCTTAACATTAAAAATTTGCACATTCACTCAAAAGAGACATTACTCATTAATAAATAAACTCAAGTCAAAATAATTTTGTAAATTACTTTTTATTGTATGTA
>NW_015659207.1:443-571 GCF_001515625.1 Sinocyclocheilus rhinocerous
TGTTTTTCCAATTTTTCAAGTTCTACATTTTTCTCCTTAGCTCCATGTTGCAGAAAGTTTTGGGAGTTCATTTTTAGTCCATCTCCTGAAAAGTCTGTCTTGCAGAGACTGACAAAAATGAGCTCCTA
>NW_015659208.1:0-468 GCF_001515625.1 Sinocyclocheilus rhinocerous
TTGTTCAAATTCAACAGAAAATTTGACGCTGCTCATCCGGGAACTTCAGGAAAAGCAGTAGATCACCGATAAATGATCTCCATCTGCTGTTCATCTTCCTCACCAGCAGGTGCCGCTAGCGGCTGTAGACAAGGCCAACATAACGGCTTGAGAGAGTCATTAGCTGTGTCCCAAACTGAAGTGTGTGGACTCCGGAGTGCGCCCTCCCTTTCCCCGTGAAAATGAAGTGTATATCTGATGGACACTTCGCACCCTACCATATCCCAGAATCACTTGCGCGCAGATGACGACGGTGTTTATATTCAAAGAACACGCGGGTGAGAGTTCTGTAGGGGAATTCACATTGAAATCTTAGTATTGTGTTTTCATTTACTCAAATACCATCCAAGTCGGAGAGTCCTTTATAAAGCAGTGCCAAGCCTTACATTGTTCTGTCAGCTCCTCATGTGAGAATCTTTTGAAGGGCTG
>NW_015659209.1:0-133 GCF_001515625.1 Sinocyclocheilus rhinocerous
AGGGCTCTCTGACAGCGTGTCCCTCCTTCCTCCCGGGTTTCGACACCAATGTAACAAAGTTCGTAGGTCGGTAAGAAGGAAGCGGGAACCGGCGAACACTTAAACAAAACTTTAATCAAATAAACAAACAAAC
>NW_015659209.1:407-501 GCF_001515625.1 Sinocyclocheilus rhinocerous
GTAGTCTTTAATCAGCTGAACAAATACTTAAACTCAAATGCATACCAACACAATTTTCAATCTGGTTTCCGACCGCATCACAGCACAGAGACAG
>NW_015659210.1:0-1594 GCF_001515625.1 Sinocyclocheilus rhinocerous
AGAACTTCATTTATTTATTTATTTTATTATTATTTTCTTCTTTTTGTACTGTTTATGAAATGTTTAACAATGTAACAATGTAGAAAATTGCATTTATCTAATGTAGAAAATTGCATGCTGCAATACTTTTATAATTTTTCTACAAATTTAATATTTTTCTTAATGAAGTGAACACTGCACTGCAAAGGGTAAAAAAAAACATTACATTAACATGGTAAGCTTCAGCACATATGAATGATGCTGATGAAGAAAAAAAAAAAGACGGCAAAAACTGTAAACTGTTTTCCATGAACTAAAATGTGTTCAATCAGAAATGTCCTTCTTCTCGCAGCAAACTAACGGTTGGTGAGTAGTGGTTAAAGACACTTCTCGCAGCAAACTAATGTTTGGTGAGTAGTGGTTAAAGGTCAAACTGACATAAGAGAAAGAATGCCATTCCAGAGCAGAAGCACATATTCAGATTTTGATTAAAAGATTACCAAGACAAAGATTTTTTTTAAAGTGGATTAACCTGCACAGATAATTTTTTCACCTCAAGACTAGCAATGTGTGTAAAAAGTAAAATGATAGCAACAACTATGTAGTATATACACACCCGAGAAGCAATGTGGATGGCTCTTAAAAGAGCCTTTGGGTTCATTTATATGGCAGCACGGCCTGAAGGTTGGCTGCTGTTTACAGAAAAAAAGGAAGAAAAAGAAATCATCATCAAATATCTAAATTATATATTACATCAGTATGCACATTTACTGACAATTGAGAAAGTCTGAATCAAAAAGAATACTTACACAGCAGAAGCAATGACCTGTTTTCAGAAATGTAAAAGGAAGAATAAAACCACTAAATATCTAAGGCAATGTGCATATTAATTGTATACAATCTAAAGAGAAGTTATCACTGACTAATCAATATGCTATGAGTATGATCTGAAGTGGATTTACATCATACAATGTGACAGAAAGTGAGTCAAATAGAATACGTACAGAGCAGAGGTTCCAAATACAAACAATACATATGAATGACTCTAAATAAAAAGTAAAATGATAGCGACAAATATATTCACACCTGTGATGCAATGTGGATGGCTCTTAAAAACCATGGATACATTTATGTCGTACATAATAAAAAAAAATAAAAAAACGTAAACATTTTTTTTTTTTTAGGCAGCAGCACAGCCTGGACATTGGCTGCAGTTTAGAGAAAACAAAAAAGGAAGAAGTAAAATCTAAATTATATTTAATTATATCTAAATTATACATCACATAGGTGTGCACATTTACTGAGAATTCATAAAGTGTGAATCAAAAAGCATACTTACAGAGCAGAAGCAATGAGCTGTTTTTAGAAGAGTGCAAGGAAAAAAGAGAAACGATCACTGACTGATCAATACATTACAGTATGATCTAAAATGGATTTTGATTATAATGTGTCAGACAGTGAGTCACATAGAATACTTACAGAGCGATTTTGATTTGTGTCAGACAATGAGTCACATAAAATACTTACAGAGCAAAAGGGGGAAAAGAAACACATAAGTCAAATATCATGCGCTGATGAACTTTATACATTAAATATAAATTATTACACCACTATG
>NW_015659211.1:0-504 GCF_001515625.1 Sinocyclocheilus rhinocerous
CCTCTGACTGCCCACGGCACAGAGGAATTAATGACAGAAGAGCCAAACCCAGGTTTTGAGACACAAGTCCAGCTAAATGCCATGAATGAGCTGAAACAACATCTGTGCATTGCCCCATGTCTGGCCTACCCAGATCCACAGAAGGAGTTCTACTTGGACGCTGGGTTCTCCAGCCACTGCCTCAGCGCTGGTATATACCAACGGCATGACCAGGACAAAAGAGTGGTCGCATATGCCAGCAAGACTCTTCTTCACCCAGAGTGCAAATACTCAGACTGTGAGAAAGCCCTGCTCTGTACTGTATGGGCCATCCAGAGATTCTCCAACTACATCGGAGCACAGAAAGTGATCACTAGATAGAAACTTGTCACCAGCCTGTCACATTCCTCAACAGCCAGCGCATCCGCGACGGTGTGGTCACAAACGCACGCATAGCCACATGGCTGCGACGGTGTCGTGCGCATAGCCACATGGCTCATGGCCCTCCAGGGGCGCAACGTAGAA
>NW_015659212.1:0-467 GCF_001515625.1 Sinocyclocheilus rhinocerous
CGATTCGCTACAGAAGGCCTTTGTTCACCCCCCGGAGCCGTGTAATACACTTTTTTTTATGGAAGGGCGATTTTTATTTAACTGCTTTTGGACAGATGCATGCAACACCCGCTGAGTGCAATGAAACAGCTTGAAAGATCAAAGACAATTTTTAATATAACTCCGACTGGATTCGTCTGAAAGAAGAAAGTCATATACACCTAGGATGACTTGAGGGTGAGTAATTTATGGGCTAATTTTCATTTTTGGGTGAACTAACCCTTTAACTCTTTCCCCGCCAGCATTTTTGAAAAAAGTTGCCAGCCACCGCCAGCGATTTTGATGATTTTCACTAAAATTTTATGGCCTCCAGTATATTTTGCTGTATGAATATTTGAATATGCAATACAACAAAATAAAGATCAGAGCCTCTACTTGTAAACAAAAATCTGTTTTATTCTAGCTTAAAGCATTCTTTTTTTATCAAC
>NW_015659213.1:0-1104 GCF_001515625.1 Sinocyclocheilus rhinocerous
GACTGGCCGCGTGGTCCTTCATACTTATCTGGCAGGGGAGACACCGTGATCAAGAAGGTGGTTCACCCAAGGTACTTAACGGCTGTTCTGGTTTAGAGTATTAAACAGAACAACGATGGCGGTCTCTTTGGTGTGACAGAATACAGTCTGTTTTGAGCTTCTGGAAGGGTTGGAGATGGATTGTCTGAGTTTTAGCAGAAAGATCTTACAGACTGTACTTGGATTCCAAACCTTGCAACTGGATTATATCTTTGCTCTGCCTGCTAGGAAAGTTTTTGAAGTTGTTTTCACCACTTTTTCTGCTTATGAGCTTTGTGTGGAAAGATTCAATTATAAGAAAATGGTGACTCCCTGTCTTCAGAAAATCCAGTTGACTCCTGAAAGAGATCTTAGAGCTGTAACTGTTCTGATATATTCTGAAAGGATCAAAGTAGAAGATACTGCTACTTGGTTGTCTATGCATTGCACTGTTTTGAATACCTCTTTGATGAGAGATGAGGATGGAATAAAAACTGGAGCATCTAAGTTTCAAGTGCGTTTGAAGAAAGACGCTGAGGGTAATTACCACCACCTTCCCTCATTAATCCAATTAGGCCCAATTAGGGGCTACGTTTTCTATAATGGGCAACCAAAAGAATGTAGAAAATTTGGCTCCTTAGATCACATAGCTGCCAACTGTGAACTGGAAATTTGTAGACATTGTAAAAGCAAAGAACATGGATCCAAAGATTGTCAGTTACCAAAGAAATGCAACCTTTGTGGAGCAGAAAGCCACAGGTTTCGTGATTGTCCCCATGCCTACTCTAATAAAACAAAACAACAGAATCATTGAGAAACGGAAAATGTAGTGGACTTTGAAGACTTGGCGAGTACTACTGGAGATCTTGTTTCTACTGGGAATCAGCAGTTTTTCGCCCAAGACGGTATGGTCCCTTTGGAAATGTCTAGTATAAACCCCTCACCGGAGTCGCAAAGAGTAGCTGAAGTTTCTATATCGACCTTGTCGAAAGAAGAGTTGCCGCCTCTTTCAAGAATTGTGGATACCTCGTTAGCACCTAGTGATAAGAAAGCAGGGGAAAAGACACAAAGACGAGAAGTTCAATC
>NW_015659214.1:0-521 GCF_001515625.1 Sinocyclocheilus rhinocerous
TAAAGATCATCAAAACTCCTCTTCTAACGAGCGGTTTGATCTTTTAAGGCGGATTAAAAGAGAATGCTGTCACCAATGATTATTATCACTGACAGCTTCAAATTGGACGTGTCTGGGCCACGCCCACGCTGAGGCAGCGCGCACGGGGGCTGACTGCTCTCGCTTTGAGAGCATTAAGTCTAGCAAAGCATTTTTTGAAAGCATTTTCAAGGAAAGCAAATTTCCTCTTCTGAGTGTGGTGTCCCCATACGGCGACCAGCCTCTCAATTTAATCCAACCCCTTGTCACACGGGCTGAGGCCTGACAGGCCATCCCTGTAGTGCCAAACTGGGTGTTGGAGACAATAAAACAGCCATCCCTGTAGTGCCAAACAGGGTGTTGGAGCCAATAAAACGAGGTTATTCACTGCAATTCGCTCGAATACGCCGCAATTCAGCTGTGTGGTTCCCACCTCAGTTTAGAGCAAAGATGCACATGTCCTGTGCTCAGAGGTGATGAATTTGCTGGCGATAGGAGCCGTA
>NW_015659215.1:0-2137 GCF_001515625.1 Sinocyclocheilus rhinocerous
GAGATTCATTTTAGCATTTATATAGAATAACTAATCTATAGCTAACGTTTAGTGAGGGGACATTGTTCCTCTTAGCATCACGAAAAAAAAAACCTTTTATTAAAATTCTTAATGCATTACTGATAGCCTAGAATGCGTGCAAAGAGTGCTCCCTTTATCATTTCAGACGAAAATGCAAAAATTACATGTTCCATCTTAAAGTAACTCAGTGTGTGGCGTGGGCATTATGATGATTTTTTTTTTTTAAATAATCTACACTGTGAAATCCAATAGTTTACCTTACTTAGATTTAATTAGTAATCTTTACTTAGTTGTTGTACTTACTAGGTTTTATTAAGTTACAGCTACTTTCAAGGCAAATAAAACAATTTTCTTACTGTTTTGAGTGACACACTTAAAATATTCAAGTAACCACATAGTAACCAATGACATTAATAAACCAGTGAGAGGCAGCAGTGCACTAATATGTTGCTAATGAGCAACATAACAACAGAAGAAGAGGAAAAGAAAAAGAGTCTTAATAGACTTTTCACCCATTTCCTCCATGTCTCCATGTAGTTGCATTCACTCGTTTCCCAAAGTCATCTTGAATGTTGAATTCTCAACACAACTGAACTATTTGAGAGAACATCACATAAGCTAACTTCATAAATTGATGTTGATTTTCCTAAAATGTGTTTTTTTTAAACTCACCATTATAGTGATTAGCGTTCTCTTTGGTCGTGCACTTGGAACTTGGTTTACAATACTACAATTTCATTCCTGCTAATGCAGTAATGCATCATGAAGTCAGAGTTATTTGACTTCAAAGGAAGAAAGGTAATACATAGATTGCTTTTAGAAAGTGACCAATCTTTTAATTACTGAATTAGTGCATTTATTATATGTCTTTATTAATAAACATTATCAAATCAAATTTTTCATAAATACCCTGAGATGCTTTTGATTGGGTTTATATAATCCTTAAATCGTGTGTGGTAATATGCTAAAGTCACACACAGACTTAAACATTCAGCACGTGAACCACAACAATGGTAACAATTCAGTTTCATTTATTTTCATTACTTGTAACAATAACCATTTTATTTGCTCTTTTTGTTGTGCTACTACTGACACAAGACAGCAAATAAAATTGGCAAATAAAATCAACAACTGTAAAACAAAGCAACTGCATAATTTATTCATGCCGCAATGCACTCTGGGAGTCAGTGAGTAGCTATACTAAGTCATGAGTAAACCTAAATGAAAGGATCAAGTACCCCCTACAGTTCTTTTTAGTTAGTAGAACTCTCGTGTAAGTAAGCTATACTAACTAAGCATCTGTCAGTACAACATACTATTCCTATTTCACTTTACTTAGTTTTTTCAAGGCAATCCGTTTGCATGCTTTTTTTTAAATAAGCCCAACTAATTAGATTTTACAGTGAATGGATGTGTCTGTGATTGGCTACACTGCTCAACACTGCAAACGTTGTAAACAGAAACATCTGATGCTCTCCAGAGCGCAAATGCAAATAAGCACAAAAGAGTTTGCCAAATATTTTATTAAAGTTTTAACTAAGGGTGATTTTGTTTTTTTGTTTGTTTGTTTGTTTGTTTGCTTTTATTTATTTATTATATTTATTTTTTTTAGTTCCCTTTTTAAAAAATTTTGAGTTCAGCTCCCTAAACTGGGCGTGACACGATGCTTTCCGCATGGATTTAATACGGAATGTCCGTGGTATGATGACAACGACAGTGGTTACATATAAATATATTTTAATTGTTTGATCAAAATTAAGGCATCGAAGGCATGTTCATTTTTATGAACATATTTTGAAAAAAACAAATAAAAGTTTCCAAAGTCTAATGTAGTAGATTGCGTTATCTGCCGTTGCACAGAGCACGAGTTAAATGAATATTTCTTCACAATAAAAGTTCACAATGTAACCTAATAAGCCTAATTTTCTTTTAAAGTAATAGCTTATTTTACATAAAACTATTACTATGCTTTGTGGTCAAATTTATTATATTGAAAGATAATTATAATATTGTAAACATTAATTTATATTATGTGCTGGTATTACCTTATGAACTGGGATTACATTATAAATTGCCACAGTGTGTTCACAATGTAATAAATTTCTCATACATTAAC
>NW_015659216.1:0-1451 GCF_001515625.1 Sinocyclocheilus rhinocerous
CAATCTGGCGCTTCTGAATCAGTGACTGTAATTATGTTTTGTTATCAGTTTTTTTATTTGCTATTGACTGATCAAATGCAGAGTTTTGCGCAGCGCAGAGTAACGCGTTGTGTGTGTGTGTGTGCGTGTGAGGGGAACAGGGTCACATCACAGGAGAGTGAACTGTCTGTCAGAAATCATAGCACGTCAGCTGTCTTAACCGCGGCTTGTGTACTGCATCATCACTGTGTCTGTCACGCGACTCTGTTGCCCTTTCGTTCGTGAACTGATGGTAAAACTAATGACATTATTAACTGTCTTGATATTTACTTGGAGAGCTGAAGCTCACGATTATGGTAAGGGGCGTTACATTTCAGACGCGTGCTTGTGGTGTTCGGCCAATCACAATGCACTGGCTCAGCTGGCCAATCAGAGCAGACTGCGCTTGTCAAAGGAGGGGGTTTGTTGAAAACGACGTGTTTGAGAGAGGCGGGGCATAGAGGACCTACAATAATGTACAGTATTTGAAAAATAATGTGTTTTTTGAACATTAAAGCATGTCAACATATTCTGTTACACCAAATACACAAAATAATGATCTTTAAAATAGCATCATATGACCCCTTTAATATATACGATAATTATTGACCATATGACAGCAAAGAGGCATTTGAGACTACTCACGTACCGTGCTCTCCGCCATGCTTATATCGTTGTATATAGGGTGTTTTCATGGCACGTCATCAATCTGGAAGTCGGCCATACTGGCGGTACTGAACGTAAACAATGCCACTGAACCGAACGGAGCTCACAAGTTTCGCTGATTATTGCTGCTGAAAATGGTCAATTATTGTCATGTTTTGGGCTGTACTAATCAGTCGGACCGGAAAAAACATCTGGAGTACTATAGACTGCCAAAGATTATAACAAATCAAGGAGAAGAGTGCAAAAAACTATCTGAGGAAAGAAGGCGTTTGTGGTTGGCCAAACTTACTGAACCAGGATTTCCAGGGCAAGAATCTTGACAACATTCGTGTTTGTTCTTATCATTTATTGTCAGGTAGGTGAAATATTAAGTTAAAAACTAACTAATTTTGTAGTGTAATAGTATACACTCATATTGACATTACGTTGCTGTTTGTTAAGTTCTTGGCTAAAAATCTGATTCTACTCTCATTTCATAACCTACTCCAATATTACAAGACTTATTTTCTGAAGACATAATTTACAAGACATATTTTCTGTAAAATGTTGCTGAAATTTAGTTAATGGTGCTAGATTTATTATCATTGTATTCTAGGTAAAAGATCTGACCTGTACAAGAAGGATGATCCAGATTGGGTGCCATGCGTTAATATGAGAGGAAAGCAAGAACCACAACCACCTAAAGACTCACTGACATCACGCTACACACGCCGTGTGAATCTAACCCAGCAGAAACTCAAGGATGCTGCTGCCCATTCTTTGCTTCT
>NW_015659217.1:0-580 GCF_001515625.1 Sinocyclocheilus rhinocerous
GTCCAATTACTTTCTGTAAGAAAAAAATGCTTATTAATTAAAAAATTTTTAATTCTAATTTAAGCAAAAACATTGATATAGTCATAACAATTTGTATGATTTATAATAACACCCAAATGCAAACTGATGCAGATTTATATAAGGCAGAAACTCTTTGCATGATAAATATTAAGTATTGTTGTAATATTATTGTATTTTATGTATTGTTAAAAGTACAACAGCCTTATTGTTTACTCTTCAAATCGACATCTGTCCCAGGCTACCTTATTTACACTAGCTTCTCTGCTATATAAGCCATTTGACCTCATCGTTGTAATCTTCCTGTATCGTGAGCACACAGCCCGGTGCCAAACTTTGCAGTTTAAGTATGAGCTTTTTTAGTGTCTTTAACTTTTAGAGGGCGTAGGGAACACAAAGACATACAGCATTATCGTTTAGACATTGGCGCCAGAAATAAGAGGAAAATATGGCGCGAGCTGTGTATGATGTCTAAATTTTAACGTGACAAAAAGGCCAGAAATATATGGCGCAGCTCGTGTATGATGTCTAAATTTTAACGTGACAAAAAGCCAAACTATGT
>NW_015659218.1:0-222 GCF_001515625.1 Sinocyclocheilus rhinocerous
GCCACGCGCTTATCCATCTGCACCACTGGAGCTGATGATTTACAGTCATTTTTAACTGAATGTAAATAGACACCTCATATTTTTAATTCCAGAGTAAGGGCAATTCATACAATACATTTAAACTGAGCTACTTTAATACCATCTCCGAACTTTCTACCACGACTCTGCTGTTCTTTGGCTGGTTCTTCCTGTATACGTTGATTGACAGATGTCTCGTCCAGT
>NW_015659218.1:388-780 GCF_001515625.1 Sinocyclocheilus rhinocerous
TTGTGTTTTCTGACTTGTTATAATGTTTTCTGAATTGTTGTTGTGCTTTCCGAATTGTTATTTTGTTTTTTAGACTTGCATTTGCGTTTGTAATTTGTTATTTTGTTTTCAGAATTGTGATTTGCTTTGCACTTCTTGGCCACCGTACAATCCCAATGTAGAAAAACAAAACTTGTAGTTATTCACAAAACTGAATAAATTTCAGAAGTAAAAACGACTTAATTTAACTGTGTTCCAGCATGTGCTCCAGCATGGTTAATATGGTTGCATTTTTTTACCATTTGCTCATTTTATTTGTTATGTTATTACAAACTGCTTTCAAGTTTAGAAACTTGCTCTTTTAGGAAAGTTTTGGAGTTCTGCTCAAAAGGTCGCATTCAACAGTCCATTAA
>NW_015659219.1:0-169 GCF_001515625.1 Sinocyclocheilus rhinocerous
AAGAAACTTTAAATCATGTGAGATTTCAAATGAGAGACAAATGTGGAAAAAAAAATAAAAAAGTGAAACTCCAAAATCAAGATCACTGATGAGTTAAAGGGGAACTGAGAAAACGTCTAGGTTACGTACATAACCCTCATTCCCTGATGGAGGGAATGGAGACGTTATG
>NW_015659219.1:338-523 GCF_001515625.1 Sinocyclocheilus rhinocerous
TGTCAGACAGGTGCTACGCAAAGGTCGTAACCTTCCCAACGCCCCAGCGCAAATTCGCTGACCTTGGTGCCCGAAGGGACCAAAGGTGAGTACATCGCTGCTGAAGATGGCCAAGCTGCTGTTCCAGCTGTTCCATATTGTTTGGAAGGGATTTCAACCTTCAATGAAAGATTGCTTCAATTCTT
>NW_015659220.1:0-536 GCF_001515625.1 Sinocyclocheilus rhinocerous
GTTGGTCCTGTTAGCAGCACGTAAAACAAAACTTTTATTCAAATTTTGAATTTTCATATATTTAAATATCTTAAAATTAAATAGAAGAAAATATATTTTATACAATATATGTAAATATATTTTGAAATATATTTTTTAAATAAATTTAAATATTTGATTTTGGCCGCTTTTTAATATTTTTCACATATATTAAACATATGAATATATTTTTTTCGGAAATATTTACATATATTTATTTCCTTTATATGTAAATACATTTAGATATCAGACTATGTAAACATATTAATTTGCAATATATGTCCATATATTAATTTCTAATATTTGTTAACATATTACATGTGTATATGTAAATATATTAGATTCACATAAATGTAAATATATTTTAAAAACTTTCAAATATTCAATTAATGCTCCTTTACCCTCGTGTTGTTCGAAACCCGGAAGACCTTCGTTCATCTTCGGAACATAATTTAAGATATTTTGATTAAATTTGAGGGCTCTGTGACCCTCCCATAGACAGCAAGGTAACTACCACG
>NW_015659221.1:0-566 GCF_001515625.1 Sinocyclocheilus rhinocerous
GATAAATATCTCTCCTTTGATTAACACAGTCGCTCAACATGTTGAAGGACTAAAACAACAATTCGGTCGTTATTTTACTGAGGATTTCAGTTCATTTGCTTGGGTCAGAGATCCCTTCAGTTGCCCAAGAAAAGACATTCCAGTTGACGTGGGGGAGCAGTTAGTCGAATTAAAGAGCGACACTAGATTGCGACACCTCTACAGCTCTTCCTCTCTGCCGTCATTTTGGTTGAGCGTGATGCCTGAATATCCTCAGTTATCTGACGCCGCCGTAAAATTACTTCTTCCATTCGCCTCAACTTATCTGTGTGAGGCCGGGTTTTCAAAATTGACAGCTTTGAAAAAAAGTAGTTAAAATTTTCAGAAACATTCTTGATCATTTTTGGCCATGTTCCATAACTATCTAGCTATCTGTCCTTTTATATAGTTTTATAAAACTCATAAAAGTTATTTTAAAAATCATAAAAGTTTTGAAAAAGTTTTAAAAAGTACAAAAATACAAAAAAGTTTAAAAAAAAATCTATCTATCGATCTATATAAAATATAGGATTTATATAGATAGATTT
>NW_015659222.1:0-222 GCF_001515625.1 Sinocyclocheilus rhinocerous
CTTTCATCAAAGTTGTCCTAAAACCAAAACAATACCCGTTCTTGTATTAGGACAACTTTGATTAACTTTTTTGATCAGAGAGAGAGAGAGAGAGAGAGAGAGATGAAAGTTGCGTGTATGTGCGTCTGTGCGTTTCTCTTTATAGAGTGAGTTTACTTAAAAAAAAACAAAAAAAAACAGCGATTTTATCCTCTCGTTGCTGGAAAATATAATGTAGCGATT
>NW_015659222.1:243-537 GCF_001515625.1 Sinocyclocheilus rhinocerous
ATGGGGCAGCGTAGACAAGTTTCTTTGCTCCTGGATCTGTGAGCTGCGCGATCTCTGATATATGTGTGTGTGTGTATGTGTCAGTAAGCAGCGCATTAATATAGAATGGTAATTAAAGGCTCTAATGCACACCAACACACCAGTATAGGTGACGTGTGACGGCATAGTAGTGGTGTTCCAATTCTTAGGGGAGTATTTTCACCCCTACCCCTTGACACTCTGTTTCAAGGGACAAGGGGAAGGGGTTAACGGAGGGGTAGGGGAAGGGGAAGGGGAAGGGGTATAAAATAGAAT
>NW_015659223.1:0-598 GCF_001515625.1 Sinocyclocheilus rhinocerous
AAAATGAGGACTTTTCATAAACATCAAAATATTTACAGAGAGATCTGTAAACCTGCCGCTCGTATCTTTTAAGTTGTTGCGCTTGTAACGTCGTAGATCACATGATAACGTCAACATGGCGGATGAAGTCCGGATCTCATTCATACTTAACGAGATTTGGCTGTAGAGTGCCTACTCTTTTATCGCTCGTTAAGTAAGTACTTATTGAAATTAAGTACCTACTCATTGAGTAGGCGGTTTCGGACGCAGCCAGAGAGAAAAGTCAGACACGTCCTCTCCTCTCCAGCAGGATATTCCAGAAAGCACAGTTAACTTACCGTCAGCTAAACCCTGAACTTTCGGTTGATTAACCCCAAACCTTGATTACTCGAGGTATGTGGTTCCAAAAACGCGTCCGGGAGTAAGTTCATTCAACTCAGAGTATGTTCATGGTTAAGACTCAAGACATTCTCAACAGAGCGACGAGTCACTATGGAAACGGACGCTAAGAAAAAGCGCGCCATGCTGTTTCTTTCTTCTTCTTTTGTTCAATGGTCGTTTACATGCTTAGTGCATATCGCCACCTAATTGATGGTTGTGTAATCATTTTTCTTTTTTT
>NW_015659223.1:816-991 GCF_001515625.1 Sinocyclocheilus rhinocerous
TCATAGTGTTTTATAATTTATACAGATAACTGTTATATATGCCAATAAAATAAATAATAACCATATTAGAATAATATATTACCTAATTTATTACTTATATTAGCGCTTCATCATTAACATACATACATATATATATATATATAAAATAGGCTATATTACATATTGTAATATTATA
>NW_015659224.1:0-188 GCF_001515625.1 Sinocyclocheilus rhinocerous
CTGGAGAAACAGAAGCAGCTGAAGTGGCATTTAGATGCATTTACATTGACAATTTAATGAAGCTGAAATGTAGCATGAATGCATTAACACTGCAAAATTACAACCGCATAAATAATGCTGTGAGCTTGGTGTTTTACATAAGGTTTTTTTATTTACAAATATGAAAAGTTGTAAAAAATACAAAAAAA
>NW_015659224.1:274-639 GCF_001515625.1 Sinocyclocheilus rhinocerous
AGGTGGCAGCAAGTTGACTGTCTTAATGAGTGAGTCATTGAGGCATTCAAACGATTCGTTCAAACGGCTGATTCATTCAAGAATGAAGCAAGCGCCTGTCTTTATGAATGGACCACTGAATCATTGACTCAAATTATTAATTCAAAAATGCGAATCAAGTTTGTTTGGAACTATTTTCGTTAAACAAATAGAGCAAAAACAGTCACATTGACATTATTGTACTAAAATGTATGCCCGAAGTCACTTAATATTAACTACTTGTTTGAAGTCTTGCTTAAAATCAATGTCGAATTTACAATCGTACTGATTTTCGGGGAAAACTGCACTCTCTTAGTCGTGTCATGTTAATTAATTAGGCTAGGCTT
>NW_015659224.1:1116-1234 GCF_001515625.1 Sinocyclocheilus rhinocerous
GTATGTTACTGTTTTTATTGTTTATATTCAAGAGTCACATTTAAGTATTTTGATATATAATTGGAACACAAACTCTTATGGTGGTTATGGTGGTGAGTGTTGACAAATTTGGCATTTC
>NW_015659224.1:4107-8347 GCF_001515625.1 Sinocyclocheilus rhinocerous
AACGAATTGAAGTAGAAATATTATTATGTAATTGTAACTTTATTATTTTAAAAACTTCGTTGTGTAATTTTAACAAATCAGTCAATTTTAACCTTCAATATTATAGTAATGTAGTACCAACTGACTCTCATGTATATTTTACAGCATTAGTTGAGAGATGTTTTTTTTTTTCCTTGAGAAAATTTGGCATGTACTGTACCTGATATATATCCAAAATAATCGATATTGAATCAAATCGGTAATCGAATCACATCGCAAGCGTGTGAATGAAAATCGAATCGAATCGAATCGTGAAATTTGTGTCAAAACCCAGCCCTAGTGCTAAATTCCAGTATTAAAATCCAACTAACCGTATAAACATGCAAAGTTAAAATAAGCCAAAAAACAGGCTTATTGTCTTAGAAGAGAATAATGCATTTATTTTCTTCCACTGTGCAATGTTATTGATTTTGCATACTGTTGAGTCTGCACAGTTCATGGTAATTGTAATGAATCTCAGCGTTTGAGGTTGGATCACCAATCAGGGTCTTGAAACAAAACCAGTTGAGAATCAATGCTCTTTATCCTCCCTTTGAGTTTAGACCAAAGCTCTCCAAGTCTTGCACTGTAGCCAGTCTTTTAAACGCACAATGTAAAAGTACTGACCCACACTGTTACAGTCTAAGCCATTTGTTTAGATCTGTTGATGTAATGAAAAAGAGTGTCAGTGGTTTTACTTGCTAGCTGAACACGCACACAAATTATCTTATTCTATTATTTTAGTTTGAAAGAACGAAGATGTGATTACGATGGTGATTTATGCTGCTGGGCTTTCATTTGATGACCTTTCAAACATCAGTACTTTAAATAAAGCATGAGTAAACCTCAATCATGTGGGCATTGGAATTAATATTGCATACCCGTGGAATCTAGAAATATGATGCTAATTTACAGTGATGAACTGATTTTGCATTGTACCTGGTTTCAGCATGGCTAGTATATGGTTTTCATTTGAAAATGTGATTATACATCTCAACTTGAGGTTTGTTTCATGAACTGTTATGCTATAAGTGACATACCAACAGATCTGCAGCCTCCGTAGATCTGAAGCAAACTATCAGTGGAGTTAAAGCACTGGCCAGCATTTGTTGACATTTTTTGTTTTTTAGAAATTGTAGATGGCAGATTGTCTTGAACATTCAAGTAATGAAGTATGAAATGTGGTCAAATCTTGTAGTAAGTTTATTAAGAATATTGTGTTCTTCATAAAGTATGTGTTGAGACTAACTGATCTTAGACTAAACTGTTTGAAAGGTGGCATGGGACTTGCTGTGGCTGAATACCTCTCGACCTTGAAAGGAAATGCTTCGAGCCAGAATATGTAAACAATAAGCTGACTCA
Organism: Sinocyclocheilus rhinocerous; assembly: GCF_001515625.1. NCBI lineage: Eukaryota > Metazoa > Chordata > Actinopteri > Cypriniformes > Cyprinidae > Sinocyclocheilus > Sinocyclocheilus rhinocerous. The sequence continues at coordinate 5,488 of NW_015659224.1, forward strand.
CAGCAAAGCTTTTCTACACTTAGACTTGTCTCCTTAATTGGAGTAGTGAGTGTGCTTGTTTTATTTTGTGGATGCGTGTGTTTATAGTGCATTGCGAGCCATTTACGCAATCTACTTCCCTGACCCTAACCTTTCCAGTCTTTATGGATGTCATTGCTAATAATAAAGCAAACAAGAATAAAGATCATTTCTGATTTAGGGTTAAAGAGTCATCATGTCAAATGAAAAGAAATTCATGACAACCAACATTTAAAAAGCAGATTTTATGTCTTGCCCAATAGGCGTCCGTTCATATCATTTACTCTTAAGGAACTTAAAACAGATCATTACATTTATATTTGGAAAATCGAAGAGTTACAAACAATATTAAAGCCATATATTTTTCATGAACGATCTCAATTAAACTTCATACTACATTTTTTTTTAGTTTTTTTTTTTAGTTTTACAGCGTGTGCAAGAAATACACTTTGGTCTGTATTTGCGTCTAAGTGTTTCCTTTAAGGCTTTAAAAATGTCCAAGCTAAAATGCTGTTTTCTCTTCACTGATAAATGGTGAGCCTGAAGTAGCAACATCCTGTTTGTTCGTGTCCTCATGGATCTCCGAATTCTCTGGCCCAGATGAATGTTTGCTCTCTTCAGGGGGCCCGGAGTCCGAGGGGTCAGTCTTTTCCATGTCACAAGCGGGGATACTGTCCTGGGACCTGCTGGGGCAGCTCTTTTCCACAGTATCCTCAACAGCAGACTGATTTGTGGTCTTGTCCTCTAGTGAGCCACAGCTCTCCTCTTGACTCTTGTTGCACTGAGCACTTCCCTCATCTTCTGCATGTTTTTGGTCTTCCGCCACTTCATGCTTCTCCTTCCTTGGGGTCTTGATTGGCGTTCGGAGGTTCTTGGTAGCCAGCATGATGTCCTCGTGGAGCTGCCTGGCTGAATTCACTGGCTCCTCACTGGAGCTGGTGTTGGCTTTCTCTGGGACTTCGCTGAAGAAGCGTGCTCCTCCGGTCTTGTCTCGTTCATCCACGTACATCTTGGAAGGGAAAGCGCAAGGATAGTAGGTGCTGACTTTACATCGGCGACTCAAGATGGCAGCTGAGCAGAGGATGGTGATGATAAGAAAAAGTAATGTGGTAATGACGATTATGGGAAGGTGGTTCTCTTGTAAGAAGTCCACCAGCTGATCCAAGAATGATTTGCTATGCTTTTCTCCATCTATGGAGGTGGACTTCACCGATTCATTGAGGAAGGAGGAAATGCTAGGTGTGGGGGTAAAGTCTGTGCTCTCTGAGTCCCACTGCCCACTGCCCTCCAAAGAGTCATTAAAAATGACTGGGGTGGCATAAGTGGGGCGCCTGGTCAGCAGAATGACAGACAGGCCAATGAGGAAGTGGAGAGCGGAGTGGTCCATCCTGTGACTGAATACCTGAGGTGGTTAAAAAGTAGTGCTGTCAAACGATTAATCGCATACAAAATAAAAGTTTTTGTTTACAAAATATATGTGTGTATACGGTGTATATTTATGATGTGTATATATAAATGCAAACACATGCATGTATATATTTAAGAAAAATGTTATGTTTATATATTAAATATATTTATATATAAGAATATAAATGTATATACATGCAAATATTTAAAATATATATACATGCATGTGTTTGTATTTATATATACATAATAAATATACACAGTACACATAAATATCAAGGGCTGAGAACCAGAAGGGCGTAAGTGACATTTCACCAATTTTACAGGAGGGCCAAAACAAAAATTTACCATGGTTTGATCTGATTTTGTGTACTGATTTCAATCTTTTATACTAAAATGTGTACACACATGGATGACAGGATACTTATTGAACACTATTTTAACATTTATTTATTTTATTTTTTTTTTATTTTTTTAAAGTCACTTGCGCCTTTTTGGCAACAATGTTTTATTAAATTTGTGTATAAAAACACGGGCGCATCTGCTGACAGTATGAACAAAACATTACATTAATTAGTTAATGAAATAACAATCCATTGTGATAAAATGAAATGACACATAAAAAGCCTTTACATCAAATTAGTTAATTGAATGTGGTTAATTTCACTGAAATAATAATCTCAGCCACTTAACAATTTGGCCAAATGGTCGACTGAAAAGCCTTTACAGATACCTTCCCTAGTGAAAAATAAATATACAAAAATGTATTTGAAATACATTTATTTCATGCTATACTACAAATACATTTACATAATATTCACATATCACTAAACTGGTATACTTAAAGTCTGCTAAATTGGAACAACTAATTTTGTACTCAGTGCACTTTAATTGTAAGAAAGTAGTGTTGAAGTCACAAAATAAGATTAATAATACATCTTCAGCAGTAAAAACTGTTTTCTTCTCATGGTTGATCTACCTGGCTTACATGTGGTGTCAGCCATTTTGACTCAAGTGCTATCCACAAGCTTTACCCACAGTACATTTCTAAGTGCCAAAGGGGCATAAGTGCAGTTTTGGCACCAACTGGCTTAGTATGTTCAGAGTTAAGTCTTTTGATTTCTAATGAATAACTCCAAAATTATTAAGAATTCACTTCTGTCCTTTTGGTAGTAGAAAGAGCTCATTAAAGGGGTCATATGATGCAATTTTAAGTTTTCCTTTCTCTTTGGAGTGTTACAAGCTGTTTGTGCATAGATAAGATCCCTAAAGTTGCAAAGACTAAAGTCTCAAACCTAAAGAGATATTCTTTATAAAAGTTAAGACTCATCCACGCCCTCCTAAAACGCCTTGTTTAAACACGCCCCCACATGTCTGGGAAGTGTGTGGGAAGATTTGCATAACACCGCCCAAATGTTCACGCAAAGAAAGAAGG
>NW_015659224.1:14095-17298 GCF_001515625.1 Sinocyclocheilus rhinocerous
GGACTAATGGTTGTTGATCACACAGAATGGCTTCTCTGTGGTGTGTCTCATCAGTTTCTCTTTCTTGGTAAAATGAGGAACAGAGTTTCTGACTCTGGAAGACCCGACACTAATTGGCTATTATTGTCCAAATTCTCAGCAGAACAAAATGAAATTGCAATAAGTCACTATGTTCATACTTCAGCTAATGACTACTGCCTCCTGTTAGCATCGCTCGCAGCTGCAGTTAAAGTGATTGATGTGCCCTGTGTATATTTAAACAAGTTACAACACAGCTGTTATTTTAACTTGTTCACCCAGTTCACAAACACAAAAACCAGCAGGCTGTGGCAATCAGCTCAGCAATGCAGACACTATTTACATTTATGTAAGGTAGCGATTGTAAAATACTATGAGCTATGAATGACTGCCCAGTTATTCCACATTTGAGTCAAGAATTAAAAACAAACATTGTACATTTATTGAAATATTTATGGTAAATTGTTTAAAAAAAGAAACTGTAAAAAAAATAGTAGAGAAAAACTATTTAAGCAGGATGCCAATTGCTGATGGCCAATGGCAGCTGAAGGTTTGTAAAATCGGGAAAAAAATATTAGCTGCTTCATTTAAGACGTCGTTGAAATCTAAAGTTCTGTCATGAAACATTAGATGGTGCAGTCCGATAGGTCTAACACCGTGTCCTAACTACACGCGCTGCGACGCTGCAACACGCGATAAAAGGTATCTTTTCCATGTTAATCAGAGTTTTTGTCCTAACTAGCCGCGACAGCGACACGCACAATTTCTAATTTAGAAACGGTTTCTATTTCCGAGACGTCGTGGCAGATTCATGATTGAGTACTGGTTGTTCTTAAATTGTCAATGACAAGAGCATCCTGTGGTTTTAATCAACCAAGAACTATCATCTTTTAAACTCTCACAAATGTCACTGCATAGACCCATTAAGTTTTAATTCAGTTTTAAGAGGAAAGTCACCTGTTCTTAAGTTGTTTTATTACCTGGGTCTCTCCTTCAATTCAGTGCCTTTGGAGCTTTGAAACTTAAAAAAAAAAAAAACAACACTTTTATAAGTATCTCATTGCTTCATCATTAAGGGACATTTTAAAGTTTACAGTCTAAAAGTCTACACTCTTAAAAATAAAGGTGCTTTAAAAGGTTCTTCACAGCGATGCCATAGAAGAACCATTTTTGGTTCCACAAAGAACTATACAGTCAAAGGTTCTTTAAAGAACCTTCTCTTTTTTTAACTTTTTATAATCTGAATAACCTTCTTTCGCCACAAAGAACCTTTTGTCAAAGAGAAAGGTTCTTCAGATGTTAAAGGTTCTTTATGGAACCATTTAGACAAAAAGGTTCTTCTATGGCATCGTGAAGCACCTTTATTGTTAAGAGTGTAGACCAGGGGTGGGGAACGTTGACCCTGGAGGGCCTGTGTCCCTGCAGAGTTTAGCTCCAACCCTAATCAAACACACCTGAGCAAGCTAATCAAGGTCTAGGATACAGGTAGGGATTTTTTTTCAGGGTTGGAGCTAAACTCTGCAGGACAATGGCCCTCCAGGATCAACGTTCCCCACCCCTGGTGTAGACTAAACTGTTTGAAAGGTGCCATGGGGCTTTGTGGCATTCTACAGCTGTGGCTGAATACCTCTCGACCTTGAAAGGAAATATTTAGAGCTAGAATGTGTAAACAATATAGAAATATCATTCTTCATGCATAAGCTTTTGCAATCTACTTCCCTAACCCCTCTATTCTTTATGGATGTCATTGGTAATAATAGAGAGTAAAGCAAACAAAATAAAAAATATTTCTGATTTAGAGGTAAAGAGTTATGTCAAATGAAAAGAGATTCATGACAACCAACATTTAAAATGCAGTTTTTATGTCTTGCCCAATAGGCATCCGTTCATACCATTTACACTTAAGTAAATTAAAAATTTAAAACAGATTATTACATTTATATGTGGTAAATCGAAGTAAACAGTCACAAACAATATTAAATCTGTATATTTGCCTTGAAAAAACAGATGATCTCATTGAAACTTCATACTACATTTTTTAGTTTTACAATGTGTCCAAGAAACACACTTTGCTCTGTATTTACGTCTAAGTGTTTCCTTTAAGGCTTTAAAAATGTCCACACTAAAATGCTGTTTTCACTGATAAATGTTGAGCCTGAAGCAGCAACATCCTGTTTGTTCGTGTCCTCTTGGATCTCCGAATTCTCTGGCCCAGATGAATGTTTGCTTTCCTCAGGGGGCCCAGAGTCTGAGGGGTCAGTCTTTTCCATGTAACAAGCGGGGACGCTGTCCTGGGACCTGCTGGGGCCGCTCTTTTCCACAGTATCCTCAACAGCAGACTGATTTGTGGTCTTGTCCTCTAGCGAGCCACAGCTCTCCTCTTGACTCTTGATGCACTGAACACATTCCTCATCTTCTGCATGTTTTTGGTCTTCCACTGTTTCATTTTTCTCCTTCCGTGGCATCTTGATTGGAGTTCGGAGGTTCTTGGTAGCCAGCATGATGTCCTCTTGGAGCTGCCTGGCTCCTCACTGGAGCCGATGTTGGCTTTCTCCAAGACTTCGCTGAAGAAGAGCGCTCCTCCAGTCTTGTCTCGCTCATCCACGTACATCTTGGAAGGGAAAGCGCAAGGATAGTAGATGCTGACTTTACGTCGGCGACTCAAGATGGCAGCCAAGCAAAAGATGGTGATGATGAGGAGAAGTAATGTGGTAATGACGATTATGGGAAGGTGGTTCTCTTGTAAGAAATCCACCAGCTGATCCAAGAATGATTTGCTATGTTTTTCTCCATCTATGGAGGTAGACTTCACTGATTCATTGAAGAAGGAAATGGTGGGTGTGTGGGTCAGGTCTGTGCTCCCAGAGTCCCACTGTCCACTGCCCTCCAAAGAGTCATTAAAAATGACTGGGGTGGCATGAGTGGCGAGCCTGGTTAGCAGAATGACGGACAGGCAGATGAGGCGGTGGAGAGCTGAGTGGTCCATCCTATGACTGAATACCTGAGGTGGTTAAAAAGTAGTGCTGTCAAACGATTAATCGCATACAAAATAAAAGTTTTTGTTTACAAAATATATGTGTGTATACGGTGTATATTTATGATGTGTATATATAAATGCAAACACATGCATGTATATATTTAAGAAAAATGTTATGTTTATATATTAAATATATTTATATATAAGA
>NW_015659224.1:17797-49821 GCF_001515625.1 Sinocyclocheilus rhinocerous
TTGGCACCAATGTTTTATTAAATTTGTGTATAAAAACACGGGCGCATCTGCTGACAGTATGAACAAAACATTACATTAATTAGTTAATGAAATAACAATCCATTGTGATAAAATGAAATGACACATAAAAAGCCCTTACATCAAATTAGTTAATTGAATGTGGTTAATTTCACTGAAATAATAATCTCAGCCACTTAACAATTTGGCCAAATGGTCGACTGAAAAGCCTTTACAGATACCTTCCCTAGTGAAAAATAAATATACAAAAATGTATTTGAAATACATTTATTTCATGCTATACTACAAATACATTTACATAATATTCACATATCACTAAACTGGTATACTTAAAGTCTGCTAAATTGGAACAACTAATTTTGTACTCAATGCACTTTAATTGTAAGAAAGTAGTGTTGAAGTCACAAAATAAGATTAATAATACATCTTCAGCAGTAAAAACTGTTTTCTTCTCATGGTTGATCTACCTGGCTTACATGTGGTGTCAGCCATTTTGACTCAAGTGCTATCCACAAGCTTTACCCACAGTACATTTCTAAGTGCCAAAGGGGCATAAGTGCAGTTTTGGCACCAACTGGCTTAGTATGTTCAGAGTTAAGTCTTTTGATTTCTAATGAATAACTCCAAAATTATTAAGAATTCACTTCTGTCCTTTTGGTAGTAGAAAGAGCTCATTAAAGGGGTCATATGATGCAATTTTAAGTTTTCCTTTCTCTTTGGAGTGTTACAAGCTGTTTGTGCATAGATAAGATCCCTAAAGTTGCAAAGACTAAAGTCTCAAACCTAAAGAGATATTCTTTATAAAAGTTAAGACTCATCCACGCCCTCCTAAAACGCCTTGTTTAAACACGCCCCCACATGTCTGGGAAGTGTGTGGGAAGATTTGCATAACACCGCCCAAATGTTCACGCAAAGAAAGAAGGCGTAACTTTGATTCTCGCTGTAGTATTGTTGACGCCGCCGCCATGTCGTAAAGACGCTGTGTGTTTCGTTGTGAAAGAAAAACTACTTTGTTTGGCCTTCCAAAAGAGGACACAACTAGAAATCAGTGGTTAAGTTGTATTTACAACACTGTTCCAGAACAGTTCAACACAAATATTCAGATGTGTGCACCGCATTTTATGGAGGACTGTTTCCTGAACCTGGGAGAGTAGCCTACACCGTCTGTGCACAAAGGCCATTTCTATAAAGTGGGGTAGTTCCAACTTTGCAAGGACAGTCTGGCGCTTCTAACGCACAGCCTGTAAGTACGTTTTCATATTTAAAGAATTTGCCACTGATGATTCAAACGTGAGTTTTGAGCAGTGTAGAGTAGCGCTTGTTTGTCGTTTCTCCGATCACAAATGCAGACATGGTTTTATGTTTCAACGCATAACCGCATTAACACATTGCATTACACCAAAATACACAAAATAATGTTCTTTTTAACAACGTCATATGATTTCATTTGATATATATGTGTCTCCGTTTCACCCAAAATGTCACTTATGCCCTTCTGGTTCTCACCCCTCGATATATTATGTAAACAAAAACTTTTATTTTGGATGTGATTAATCGTGATTAATCGATTGACAGCACTATTAAAAAGGCATTTTAGTTACCTTTAAGTTATCTGGTATAAAATAATAACATTAAACTTTCCAATAACACTTTGAGTTTGTATAATCAATAAAAATAAATATTTTGAACATTCAGAGAACATTTGGAAATAACATACATTTTCATAACTTGTTCTTAGAATGTATTTTTTATTAGCTGAAATGTTATTGACTTGGACCCAGTAACTTAAACTTCAATGATAAATAGTTAAAATCTGAGACTTTGGTATGTTCTTACTTCATGACACTCATTCACTGCAGTTGTCTTTATGTCTTTCCTGTGGTACAATCAAAATTCGAAGCACCACATGGAAACCTCATTGGATTCTAAGCCAGAATCAGTTCTGCATTATGTTCTGAGCAACTGCAGCCGAACATCAGTCCCTACATGTGCACTCATTCTTTGAGGTTTCATGAGCATTAAAGTTTCAGTTTCTGTAGCATCAAAATAAGCTGAATAAACATGCTCAACTCAACAAGTTCCAGTTTTTGTGTAGATATTTCTTACAATTATTAACATAAAATTACTTTTGATGAAGGAAAAAATGGAAACACTTTACAATAAGGTTCAGTTCATTACCATTAGTTAATTTACCTATAATGAACTAACAATAAACAACCATTTTTACAGCTTTTATTAATCTAAGTAATTGTACTAGTTAATTGCTTATGTTTATTCATGATGTATACTGATTATCATAATGTTAATGTAGGCTATAAAACATAAAATGTTGTATAAGTAAATGTAGAAATTCATATAAAAATATTTAAAGTAATGTAATTTTTTTTTAAATAAATGTATAAAACTTTAAATATATATAAACAAGCAAACTGAATATTACTGTAAAGTGTAACCAAAAAAAAAGTTCAGATAAATATAGTATAGTTTTACAAAAGACATCTGGTGAACCAACATAAATTATGATGGTTTGTTTCTTTAAGCAAAGATATTTCATCTGGGGTCTCTCCACTCTGCGCCATCTGTGCTCAAGCTGACAACCATAATCATCACTGGGCATTTGGAGCACAATGGAAATAGTATCAAGCAAGCTCATGTGGCGCCTCACTCTCAAACACACACACACGTACATACATGCACACATGCAGCATTAATATTAGTCTCTCAGTGTTTTTATGCTGGCTTCAAAGAATTTCCAAACATCAGAAAGTTCTGTCCTTAGCACATGAACTTGCTTTTATGTAATTCTCTGTTTTTTTTTTTGTTTTTTTTAATGAAGGGTCATCTGGCCAAAATCAACTGTGAGAGTCCATTCTAGAACTATTTTTGTTGAATCTTTTGAACTGTTAGAGAACAGTTTTAAACTTAGGTAGCCACATCTGGACATGAAGCTTTTAAAGCTGTGCATTCCTGTAAGGTAAGTCATCTGTCTCTCATTACATGGACAGGAACGATATTACTAAAATAGAAAACAGACAAAAGTATTGTTGAAACGAAAGAGTTCTTTACTTACTTAAGTGCTGACGCTTTAAAACATGCTGACTGAAGAGGACCTAACATGGAGAAGAAAGTGTCTGCTGTTTCCTCCTCTCAAGCTGGATGTCTGTTGTTACAGACTGCGCGATGAAGAACAGTTGGATTGGTGAGGGGGGAAGAAACTCCTGTTCTCCCCTCCTCCTCCTCCTCCTCCTCCCAGAAAGACAGACTGGGCCATTTCCAGACACACTGTTCTCGTTAAGGCTGTTTGGGGGAGAGCCGAGTTTTTCCCCCCTGCCTGTGCACTGGAGAACTTCAAGCCACCAGATGTAGCACAGTTTGTTTCAAGCTCTAGATTCTCATTTTCATCCATTTCTTCAAACTAAAAACAAAAGTGCCTTTTAAACTAACCACAGACATTGATGGTCCCTTGTAAAATACTTTGGATTTGTTTTTGGCCTTCAAACAGAAGCTATCAGGTCCCTGAGGAAGAGCTTTATGTTTCCTGTGCTTACATGGTCCACGGGGGAGAGGGCACACGTGCTGTGAGCCACTGCTGGAACAATGGACAGGGTGTTGAGACCTGAGATATATAGGGCTGCTGTGGCAAGTCTCAAACCCACAGTATAGCAACATAATGAGCTGAAAATGTGAGACTAAAAGGTACCGTCTCAAAATTCAAAAAACAATATTCAGAGGACAATTTTGAGGCTTGTCTGTAGGAATGTATAGCCTTTCCTATAGGCTCCTCAGAATTAGTTTTCAACATGCCAGTCCTTTGAGGCATCTTGGACTTTTAATGACTTGTCAAGACATACAAGATTGTTAAAAAATCTGCTTTCTGATCACCTAAGCTAATCTTGAGAGAGTTGAGGCTGAAGGCTGTTTTATGTCTTTTTTCATATCATTCTTTCTTTACTGCAGAATAATAAACCTTGCTGTGAACAGACATAGCAAATAAATGTCTTTACATGCTTCTGAAATAACTAAATAAAGAGAAAATGTCTTTTACTAGGGATAATGTGGGCATAAAATACAGATTTGCGTTGGAATTTTAAAATAATTTTACCTGTGTATACTGTTTTAAAGTCATTACAATATACAAAACTAAAATAGCAAATAGTCAGTGTACAAAACTATTAGCATAGCAACAGGAAGAAAGACAACAATAATTGGCAAGTCCTCTGAGGTCATTTTCACTACATTCAATAATAGTGTCACAAGATATTTCAGTTCCCTGAAAGAGCGGACTGATGATGGGGAATATTAGGAAATACCTGACCAATAAATGACATGATTAACTAATCATAATCAAGTATTCAAGGCAGCCATATAGTAACAACTTTTTATATTGGTAAACATGACCGCATTTTGGTTGTTCAGTTTCATGACCTCATTGTAAACCGTCCAACAAACAAGAAACTGACAGCAGACTTCATAAAGAATTATGAATGAAAAGATTTATTGTAGAGCCAACCTTTTTTTATTTTAGGTGAAGTTTGGAATGCATGCACAAGACTGTTTAGGACACAGATAAGTGCTCATTTTCATGGATGTTGTCCTCCAGCAGTGGTCAGCTGAGGAGGTCTTTCTAAAACCAGAAACACACATAGAGGCACCAATACATTTACAGTATATGTACACCAGAAGAGCTCGCAGGTAGCCACTGCCTCTTAAAGCCAAGTTCACTTATCGAGCATTTGTCAGCCCAATATTCTGTAACGTGAGAACAATTCGAAAGCGGGGGCAAACTGGAGAACATGGATAATGACAGCAAAAAAAATAAATAAAAAAAATAGCCATTTCCTAATCAAAATAAGGTACTATTTCTGTGAGAAAAACCTCATGCAACTGGCAAGTGTTGAGCATCCAATGTTTCTGACTTCAGAGTGATTGATTTCCTGAGGCGCAACAGTAATTTCATAATTACTATCAAGTTACAGCGGTAAAGTTTTTGATTTATTAAGAATATGCATGAGGAATGCATTTTCAACGATACTTGCCAAAGTCTAACAGGTTTAGGTTTACGTTCACATTCATTCCGCAACATGAAGTTATTGCTTTTGGATATACTGTAACTGACTGTGTTATATTTTTTGAAAAACCCTGTTGTTGAATGCTTTATAATCAATGATGATGATTATAAAGATTATCTCAATTAAATTATAGATTAAATTATCTCAAAGCAGCCAATGGAGGAAATGAATTAATACTCCAGTGATCATGATCATCACAAGGGACATCATTTGGACTGAATTCCCAATTAAATCCTGGTGAATCCTAAATGTTGAATTTGAATGGTTATGAACATTTCACTAAATCATATCCTTATCATCTATTATTAGTTGCCTTTACAATCATATCCACACAGTTCCGCCTTTTCTGCTGATGTCCCACTTTGAACAGCATGTCTTGTTTTTCAATAAGCCACTATCTACAACTGGGAAAAACATAGAAAAGTAGAAATAAAAGGAGAGGTGACTGACTCACCTCAAATTTGGCAGCACATCAAAAAATGAAAAGAGAAATACTGATGTGTATATACAATGACACTCTGTAACATACCGGTTAATATCAGAATACTCATGGAAACAATGTTACAATAACAAAAGAAGTAAGAACATTTTGAACAAAATGTAAAACATCAGTTAAAACCAGTGACCACTCATTGCCACAACTTTGCTTCTGCTATGCGGATGCTTGGGGGAGACTTGACAAAAAGTAAAAGTCCATCTTGGAATGTTGCTTGAAGTTGTCCTTGTGAGAAACACCAAGCGGAATGATCGAGTCAAATTGAGAAATTTTGACAGTGACTGCCCCCCCTGCCCAACTGAATCTCTCTTTCTCCATACTGACGCAATGGCTCAGACCACCACCAGTGTCTTAGATTGCCACTTTAGCCACTTGATCTTCCAGTTTGGCGATTCTCCTGTCCTGCAGCGTGACCAGATCTTTAAGGGACTTGACTTCTCGCAGCAGCTCCTCTAACTTCACTTCGTTCTTCTGCAAAGCAGAATAAAGAAATAGGAAAATGTGTTTTAGGGCCAATTATTAGTGGGAAAAATAAGAAAGAGTCAATGAAGCATCATCCTTACTTTGGTTAGCTGAGGAGAGGCAGGTTTCTGGGGAGTTGCTGGCTCCTCCACCTTCTTGGGTGCCTTGTTATCCAGCACATTTTTCTTGACTACTTTGAGGTCGCGGTTCTTGCCCGGAACATAACCGTGTTTGAGCGAGATCAGGATCGGTTCGCCATTCTTGCCTTCAAACCACTCCTCAGCCTCTAGCGCTGGGTCTGGACCTGCTGTGTCCGGATAGAGGTCGTCCTGAAAGAGGTCTGACTGCCAAAAACCCAAGAGACAGGAAATACCGTAATGAGTATTTTGGATTCATGCTGTTTGTTTTCTCTGAAAACATCTGCTGCTTTAATGTTAATTGAAACCAAGTGCCTTCCCTTTTCTTCATCAGTTAATGACAATTAAATCGCATTTTGATTGAGCTTTGCTTGTAAAGCTAAACACAAAACAAATACAAACTTATCAACTGAACATTACTATTAACAATCATTGTTTTAATATACAGTGAAAAGTACCTTTCTAGGAACGGTCATGATGATTGGCTCACACTTTCTCTCATGAAGTTTATAAAACCTGTGAGAAACAACAGACATGTTATTGGTGTTATGGTAATAAGCACAATCATAATCTAAAAAGCACATTCAATGTTTTGACTTTTTCCATTTACAAAATAAAAAAGTAAAAAAATATATTTTTCAAATAAATGCTGTCCTTTTGAACTTTATAGTCATCAAAGGATCCTAAAAAAAATTTATGATAATAATAATAATAAGCAGAACACCTGTTTTAAATACATTTATATGTAAATGTATGCACAAAATCAGCATATTAGAATGATTTCTGAAGGATCATGTGACTGGAATAATGATGCTGAAAATTCAGCTTTGCCATCACAGGAATAGATTACATTTTAATATAAATAAAAATGGAAAACAATTATTTAAATATATAATAAATATTATAGATATATCAATTTCCGACAAAGATTAAACACAGAACGTACACCCTTATGACAAAATGAATCATTAAATTAATGATCCTTACAGTGATCATTACTAGTCAAATAACATTTCATTGACCTTTAGGAGCCACAGCATGAAACCAAAGCTACATTGCCATCACGTTAGATTTTATAGTCAATGACAGACTAATGACTCCCCCTACTGGAGAAATAAAATCGACCTAGCTGAGAGCCATAATCACAACAATGCTAGCCTGAAGACAGTTTAGTTTCTCGAAAATATCTAGATTCTGACATGGCCATAAGCCCCTCAAACACTTCAGATAATCTGAATGAATCTAAGGCCACAAACACTTGCTGAAAACCTTGTGTCTGTTTTCTCATTTCAAAAATAACACTTAAAAAATAAATACCTGTGCAAATCGTGCATACCTGGCTATCTCACACTTGTTGACATCTAGGCCTCTTTTAGGCATGTAGCCCATGCCTCTTTGGGGCTCCTTGCTGGAAAACGTGTTGAGGTAGTGCACATACGGTGCCTCGTCTGTGATCTCGAAGTAACGGATACTGCTGTCACCCTTAAACAGAAAACAAGATTACAGTTGTATTAAAATATACATACTATATATACACAATATATATAGTATGACATCACACTATTGAGGCAAAGCCAGTGGTTCTCAATTTCTAGGGGGGCCCCAAATTATTCAAATTTCTTTACATAAACATAACCTTCATTAAAATGCTAAAAACACAAAAATGAAGATGCACAGCATTAATTATTAATATAATATTGCTGAACTCATGCTTTCTGGGTCACATAAAAACTTGCTCACCTTTCCACAGAGGTAGACCACATTAGTGTCAGGGTCATAGAATGGAAGCAACACTCCATTGCTGGTGTCCATTTCATGCACTGATATCGGATCCTCCATGTTTTTCTTAAAAAGAGGAACATCATAATATTTAATGAAAGTGCGTAAAAAAATGTAATTTTTCAAAAACATGGAAATGTATTTATTTTGCCTTACTGGATTCCATAAGGCTAGCTGCCGCTCACTCATACGACTGAAACCGGTGGTGAAGATGTTTCCATCAGCCAGAAAGATGGCTCTCATGGGCCGTGCCCCCTCGTGGGCCTTATCCTTCTCCTGTGATCATCAATGCCAGTGAGACACAAAGAACTGTGGAAATAAAGAGTCTTCAATGTAATTCCGAGATGTTTTCGCTTACCGCAATGATCTTTCCCTTGCGTGGATCGACAACGCGCACTTTCTTATCCTTGCATGCGGTGCAAATGAGGCTGCCGTTGCGACTCCAGCAGACGCTGAAGATCACGTCAGGATGCATATCCTCCAGGTTGATCAGAGCGTCTCCTGTGCCCACGTTCCAAATGATGATGAGATTATCGCATCCTGACAGAGGAGGAAAGACAAAATTGGTTTTTGATCATTCAGTCACGCAACATAACATGTTTTTGATGTTTAAAGGGGTCATAGGATGCCCATTTCCCACAAGTTGATATGATTCTTAGGGTCTTAATGAAAAGTCTGTAACATAGTTTGGTTAAAATTTCTCAATGGTAGTGTAAAAAACTAATTTTTTACCCTGTCAAAAACAGCTCTTTTCAGATCAAGCCGTTTTTGTAGCATTTTCCTTTAAATGTTAATGAGCTATGCTGACCCCGCCCCTCTCTTCCGAGCTGCTCTCACAGACTGTTTACTTTAGCTGTATTCATCGTGAAACTTGCTAATTAGCACATTATTAGGAAAGGCGATTTGCAAAGATTCATTACAAAACATTATACTCACTTCTTCTGTAGATGAGGCTGGATCATGAATAATTTGACAGGCATCTGAGATCGGCTCGATTTGAGAAAGGGGAAAACATTTAACCAGATTAAAAAAAGATTTAAAAAAAAACACTGGGTGGATTTTTATCATTATAGGGTGGTTGTGTACACACACTGCCAACACACATTTCAGTTCAAACAACTTGTAAAAGTGCATGTAGCATCCTATGACCACTTTAAGATGATAAAAGTTAGGGTTTTTATGTAGTGCACTCGCTTTTAAAATCTCTTACCTGCACTTAGCAGAACATTGCGGGCTGTTGGATGCCACGTCACGATGCCCACCCTCTTGGAGTGACCCTCTAACACCACGACTGGCTCAGAAAGAGGTGCGGTGAGGCCGTTCTCAGGGATCTGCCACACCTGCGTGACAAAAATGCAAATATTTTTATAATAATCACTCAAAGCAGGATCTTTATTAGAGGATGTAGTGAAGGAGCTGAACGCACCATTACTGTACAATCTTCAGAGCCGCTGGCAATGACGTGATCATTGTGTGGGCACCAGTCGATGTCCAGCACAGGGCCCGTGTGACCACAAACAGTGGGGTAGGCCTTGTCAATACGACCCGTCTGCAAACAGGAAACAGATAGCATAGATTTATGTCTCATCTTGCATAATTCTGACCAGCTACGCTTATTCAAATTACTAACTGCATAAATGCTGAGTGAGCATATATGCAGTTATCCCTTACCTTTAGCAGAGGCAGAACGAGGAAAGCTCCACCCCCACTAGCCTCCACAATAATAGCAACAAATTTGGGATTTACTGCACAAAAGGCACTGTCCCAGGTAACCCGCGAAACCCTAATATCATCATAGCACTGGTCATTCTTCACCGCCTGACCAAACACATGACGGAATTTACTCTGTCGTACCACTCGTCTGATCATTTCTGAAAACACAAGAGAAGAGAAATGTTGTGGTCTTGCTTGTTGTAATGATTTTTTTGTTTTAATTTATTTACAATTGCACTTTAATTATTTCATATTTAAATACCCGACAGTTATATTTTGCAGTATAACACATTCTTAATGGCAGATGTTCAATGTTTTTCTTTTGCTTTCAGACTTAACATTGACAGTGTATCATATTAGGGTAAGATGAGCGGTCAGCTAGAGAGCACTGGGAATCAGTTTTCCATTTCACCCTGTATATGCATTTCTCTATAAAAGACAAGGGGAGAAGTCAAATGCAGTTTTGTGTGTGAATTTCATTGAGCCACTGTTTAGAAACATTCATCTTCATATGAGAAAACCATGCTCTAATGACTGAATATTTAAATTACTAAATAAGTAATAAGTAATTCATTACAGTAATAAGTAACTAAAGTGACCTATATTTGATACCCTTTATTTGATTAAAAAACTATTTCTTTTTATTAGTTCATACTGTAAAAAGTACTTTTGTTGAAGCCACATATGTGACCCTGGACCACAAAACCAGTCATAAGGGTAAATTTTTTTAAATTGTTGTACATTAATTCATCAAAGCTGAATAAATAAGCTTTCCACTGATGTATGGTTTGTTAGGATATGACAATATTTGACTGAGATACAACTATTTGAAAATCTGGAATCTGAGGGTGCAAAAAAATTCAAAATATTGAGAAAATCGCCTTTAAAGTTGTCCAAATGAAGTTCTTAGCAATGCATATTACTAATCAAAAATTAAGTTTTGATATATTTACGGTAGGAAGTTTACAAAATATATTCATGGAACATGGTCGTACTTAATATCCTAATGATTTCTGGCGTAAAAGAAAAATAGATCATTTTGACCCATACGATGTATTGTTGGCTAATATACCCGTGCTGCTTTTGACTGGTTTTGTGGTCCAGGGTCACATATTTTAGCACAAATTTCATGCATCATATATGTAGCCTATAAAAGTAAACATTCTCTTTCTTGAACAGATATAAATTTGTATTGTTTATTTATTAACCAGGATAAAAGAAAGATAGAATTCACATAGTAAATTCCTAAAAGATCAAAACCTAATGAGCTGCCAAAAAGACAGCATTTCTTAATAAGCAACAAACACCAAAGATGCCCAAAAATGATGCACACATCAACAGTGTGATGCAAAAAAAAAAAAAAGCTATCTAGTTAGGCAGATTTTGAGACACAGCCAGCGTGCTTATTCCTAACCAGTGTTATAAAGGGTATAATACACTGAAAAACAAATTGATGTTCATAATTATACATTAATAATCACTGGTTATATTTGAGTCGCCTTTACATTATGTGCATTATCCGAAGCATTGGTTGAGATGAACTGTTAGGGCCCTGATTGATGGCGTTGTCTTCATAAATAACAGCTACCACCATTAATAACACTAATAATAAACGAAAACGATTCCAAACAGCTGTGTTTGTGAGAATAAAACGTAGTCATCACAATAAAGGCATGGATGTGCTTTTGGAAATAGGTCAGCTGTATGGCGGTGTGTGTGTGCGTGTTTGCTTTCTAATGGCCGAGCTGCGTTATTGATGATGATGATCATGAAAAACCCGCACACCACTAACAATCTACTAAAAGATAAATTAAGATATAGCGTAAAGATGAAGAGAAGGATAAGATATTCGCCCATAGTGCAAGAGCGAGAATGAAAAACCATGACATAATCGATAGATGGGCAGGCTTCTGCTGGTGTGAGAAAACGAGCTAACCGCTAACCGAACAAATGAATGAAAACAGCAGAAAAAGCATCAGTTATGCAGCTTGTTTTTAGCCGTGTGTGTTTTTCTTTGCAGGCGCTGGCGAAATGCAACGTGCCGCTTTGAAGTGGAGGCGTGCTATCTAACGTAACGTTACCCGGCACAGGTCATGATGGTCAACTTTCAATTCATATCTCACTATTTCTGCTTATCTCGCCGTATGCATGAAAATCAAAGGCTGGATGCAGTCTCACATGCCGCTAAATGAGCCGAAACGCCTGCAAGTGCACATGCACCAGCAATGCAAAGTTTTTTTTTCCGGTTATGTCCTAGCTGTTTCCAGAGCTTGTTTTAAATCAGTGATGCTTGCTAAAATCGAGCTAGCATTCCAGTAGAGGCTATTGCACCACTGACCTGCCTTGCATTAATATGACCAAACGCAAAACGCTTACCTTTATCAGTACTACGTCTCTCACAGCGTCAAATTCAAAGCATTAATTTATTTTCTCACAGATTCAGTTGTGCTGGTGACTGTCTCAGTGAATTGCGGCTAGCCACAATAGGTTCCCTCCTCTCCTTTATTCTGAATGAACGGGAGAAAACGCCCTTGTTCTCCTCTCCCCTCCCCTCCTCCTCATGTCCTCCTTCATGGACATCAGT
Organism: Sinocyclocheilus rhinocerous; assembly: GCF_001515625.1. NCBI lineage: Eukaryota > Metazoa > Chordata > Actinopteri > Cypriniformes > Cyprinidae > Sinocyclocheilus > Sinocyclocheilus rhinocerous. The sequence goes on from NW_015659224.1 coordinate 30,056, forward strand.
TCTGTGTGAATGAGAAGTAATGGTACAAACTGTACCTTAGTGACTGACAGGTCACTGTGGTTTAACTGGTACGGTCATTTTATAAATGGAAAGAAAGACCCCTGAGCATCTCTCCATTGCAAACACTACCTTGATCCCAAGCAGCTTTTCCATCTTGTGCATATAAACACGTTGTGCTTTGCCTTCAACGGAGCTGATAACGTTACAGGACTCTGGTAATTATGTTAAGAGTGAAAAAGAATGAAGTCATGCTCATGTTGGATTATGTTACAAAGTGCAATGAGCCCTAAAATCTAATTTGGAGTCTTTATTTTTCTGTTTCAGTGTGGTGTAGGGATTTTCAAACTTTGTGACATCAACGATCCCAGATATTATGATCTGAGGCACCTCCTTTGTAAAATATAAGGACAGCTATAGGCTTTTCATGTATAAGGAGAAATTTATAACGTGAGAAAAATATGACATAATATAAAAAAGATATTGTTTACAAAATTAAATAATTGGCTTTTATATTGCACTAAAACAAATTATTAATATATATATATATATATATATATATTAGTGGTTTTCACTATAAATAAGCTTAGCTATACTATTTCAAAGCAGCATCAGTGAATAAAAGTGAGCGAGCTAAAAGCAACAGTGTCAAAGTGAAAGTCCACAAAAAGATACACCAATTTTCTTGACAGTTAGAAAGAAAGGATTAACATTTTTATTTCATAAAACAGTGTTGTTTTTAATTTTTTTTCTTTTAAATAATATGTTTCATAAAATAATTATGATTAATCTTATGATTTCTTACCCATATTTACAAAAGATATTCAAACTAAATGAAGTAAATTCTTGGAGTAAGCATGTTTAAGTAATGTCATTAACACTATTATTAACTCCATTAGTGTTCTGATATTAAGTAAAATCTTAATGTATATAAATATATTTTTTATTTTTATATACTGGAACCCACTGTGTCTCATTCTTCAAGATTCTTTATAACCCTATCAGTTGTATACAGTATGAAAACTAGGAATGCAATCAGTTTGAATACCTGTTTTACCTTTCTTTGGCGAGGATCTTCTTTCCATTTTATGGGAAGATGTTTGTGCATCAAAGGCTGTCTTCATCTGCGATACTTTTAGACTCTGGCTTCCCACAGTCACATCTGGCCTGGCTTTCATTATGTTTGTCCTGCTGTGATGTATCACTTTCTCCTGGATTTTGTTGCTGTCTCTGATGAGTTCAGAGACGGGCCTGTATCTGGACAGCTCGTTTTCCTCTGAAGCAGAAGAATCACTGCTTGGAATTCGGCAGGCGGCGTAAGGATATCTAGTTGGGACTGCGGTGGGTTTAGAGTCTTCTTCATCCTCCATGTCCATCACGTAGCATTCAGAGTCACGTCTACCATATTTCAAAGGCTGTTCCACATTTTCCAGATCAGAGTCTTTGCTTGCTTGGTTCTTCTCAGTGTCTGTTTTAGCAAATGGATTTTGAGGCTTCTTCGGCACAGGTGGTGGTGGGCCCTTAATTTTTGCTTTTTTTTTTAACAACGGTCTCAGCTGAGACATATCCATTTCTTTTAGTTCTTTATCATCGACAGTTTCTATCAAGTTATCGCAGTCAGGTGCAACAGTTTCATCATACGGGACTAAATCATATCTTGGAATATCAGCAACCTCAGGCTCTAAGGACATGCACATGTAGAATGGGGACTCGATATAATAAGGTGACATATCAAGACATGATGCATGCATATTAAAATCCTCAGCGGACTGCAGTGCTGCCTGCCTTCTGTCCATTTGAATATTTCTGAGCAGTAGGTCCGAATATTTGCTTGGCACCTCTGTGGAATGACAAGCAGATTCCTTGCGGCCAACGGCTTTTTTAAAGGGATTCTTTGGTTTCTTTGGAACAGGTGGTGGTGGTCCTTTGATTTTGGCATCTGTGGGTAGGATGTCAGGGATCATGCTCTGTTTTTCAGCGTGAGGAACATACAAATGAGAGACGTCAGATGACTTCCTCGCCTCCTGATCAGGAAATGCATGAATCTGAAGTGGTGGTGTGATCTCAGCTGTGAAATAGAGAGGCTCTTTTTCCTGTTGCAAAGAAGCTGTCTGTGCGACTCTTTCGGCGTCACCTGCATCAAAATCTGAGTGAGAAAAAGAATGGAAATGATTTATGATCATTTGATCTAAACATTTACCACTGGAAGAATTCTCTTTGGCCTCTGTTTCTGTGTTCATGTCATCCAGCTTGTAGATCTTTGGATTACAGACTCTTTTGCCCCGAATTTGACCATTTCCCCCTGCTAATTCAAGTAAAGAAGTATTATGCCTTCCATTAAGATGACCATCACAGTCTTTCCTGCTTTCTGTGGATCTCGTCCGAACAGCTTTTTGATAAACAGATTCAGTGTCTCTTTTCACACATGGTGCTTCTGCTCCCCACACTCCCTTTTTGGCTGGGTGAGGCGCATTGCTAACAGGGACATTTTTAGCACTGGATTCAGTTAAACTCTCAGATGACATGACTGTCGAGTGTTTTTCCATGACAGTGAACTCCCCTTTGTCATCATTTTGCTTCTCACTGTGAAACAAAGTATTGCTTTGGCTTAAATCTGGACGAAATGTGCTTAATACTTTTTGTTCAAAGTCCTCCTCAATCCTCAACGGGACTAGAGCTGTGTCTGGATTTGTGGATTCAGTAACGGTGTCACAGTCGAAAGAGTCAAATGTTGTCACTGTAGATCTTGATAGACAAGGTTTATCAAAGGGAGTATGCAAGATTTTGTCCTTACCTTCAGTTTCACCCCATTCGGTCTCTTCTTTTCCCAGTAATGGTGTACGGAAAGTTCTTTGGTCGTTTCTGAAGTTTGTTGCTTTGGGTGTCTGTGAGGCATCATTGGGTTCTTGTAAAACACTTCTTGACAAACCTCTTCTGATATTTTTGTCTCTCTGTAAACTATCCTGCTTATTGGCACTCTGAAGCCATGGACGACTTGAATTCGAGTGGAGCCCAGTGAATGATGGACGTGTTGTCACAGTCTCTGGACATAAAGAATCGGCTCTGTCCAAATACTCAAATCTGTCCTCATCAGGACTTTCTTTGTGTCGAACAGTTCCAGCACTTTCTTTGCCAACTTTGTCACAACCTCTCCTAATTTTGTCACTACTTATTGTTTGCATTTCATGTTTATCTTTGTCCTGGAATGGCTGCCTTTCAAGTAAATCAGCATTCTCTGCTTCCAAAGAAAATGTCCTCTTTATTTCGACATCACCACTCATCTTTGTCATCCCGTTGTGTCTGTCAGAGAGCGTCCGTGTCTCATTCCTCTCAATGCTCACGCCATCATCTGCTGAGTCCACTTGACAGAAACCTTCTAACATGTTTGGAGTATCCTTGAGGTGAGTTTTGTTAGTCATTCCGACTGTTTTGTCAGGTCGTTGCTGGTCTACAGCAGTAAATATGTCTGTGGCGGTTGCGTCGCTTGTGACTGTTTTGAATTCTGAGGCACATGGAGCTCCTGCCAGGCTCAGCTGAGGATTTGGTGTCCTGCCATTCTGCGAAACATCCGTGTCATAACTCTGTCTGATCTTTTTTTCTCCCTGGTTGAAAGAGGGCTCAGTGGTGTTGTCATTAGGTCTTGTTGGTTCCTGATCGGGACAGGGCTCTAGTATGGAGGTGTCCAAGTGAACAAAATTCTGGTCTATTTCTTCTGGGCTGTTGGAATGTGCTTCCTCCTCGCTTTGGTTTAAGATCTCATAGTCACTAACGGCACCGGTCAGGACGTCTTCTTTTTCTAGCTCCTTGTCCTGTTTCTGTCCCATCACCCCTGTGAAGAACACATATCCCCACCCATGAGTTTATGAACAGACCGTATATCTTTATCTATAATGAGCCACCGCCCATTTCAAGCTCTCTCTTGTTCCTCTCACATCACTTCTTACTGGAATGTTGCAATGCCTAAAATTAAATGACTCTCAATGTGGCTACTGAGTCACAGAACCAAAATGGGAACCGGACAACTGGCAGAGTAGCTCAGTTACCAGGTGCGAAGGTCACATTAGACATGAAAGGGGAAAACCCACAGACTCCAAACATATCCTACGGCTCTTGACAACAACACTCTAGACCTCCTGGCCTCTGGGGCTATGTTTCCATCCAAGCTGGAAATTTAGTTCATTTATTTTAGTACATTAAAATTTAATTAAAATTATAAATGTGTATTTTAAAATATATCAATAGAAAAATACCAATAGGTCTATATCTATACGACAAAAGTTCAAAGGTTTGGGGTCAGTAAGATGCTAATGCTGCATTTATTTGATCAAAAATACATCAAAAACAGTAATATTGTAAAATGTTACTACAAAATGACTGTTATATGTATATACATACATACATGTATATACTAAAATTTCCATAAAAATATGTGGATTGATTTACAGACCAGCTTACGAACCAGCAGCACAGGCGTTTAGATCTACTGATTTATTTTTAGTAACAATTTATTATTTATTAATTATCTTTCATTTAGTAATCACTTCTCATTTATTTATTGTTTATAATTTAATTCTTCTGACTTTGATATATACTAAACGCAAAACATTTTTTCAGAAAGTGACCTGTTGCCATAAAATAGAAACATCTACCGATCCGTTTCCATCGCAGTGTCATATGAACTCTGTGACCTCTGGCTATAAGGGTCATGGCTTTATCAGTGACCTTCTGAAACGGCCATTGCACAGTGGTTTGAAAGTAAGCAGCAAACCATGCTCAGCTGACTGTAGTGTCACAATGTGTCTCATGGGAAGAATAGTCTAAAATAGCCTCCCAAATATAAGCATATGATAAGGTGTAAGCATGTCCTTTGTCCTCTGCCCTCGTGCTGCTGTCTAAACTAAAAAAGCACAATGTTTTACTTAAACATAAAAAGTCAAATAACGAGAATGAGGATTAATTCATGCCTTCAAGAAGGCCTATATTATGTAGACTAGTCATTAGCGTATTTTGAGGTACATGACAGCTTGTGAATGTGGGTCTGTCTGTGTAAACATGAATGAAAATGGCTCTACATTATCAGTATTCAGTAAATGTCATCTCATTTGTGCCTCTCAGCATGATGGGATATTTTAAAGGTCCAGTGCGCTGTGTTGACTCTTTACTCTGTCTGAGAATGTCAGCTGTAGAGTTAAACCCAACTGGTTGGGCTGCTGGATGAATGGCGAGCTTATATTATGCTTATGTCATTGCACAGGCCCTGTGCAGTAAATCTAATAGGTTATTTTGAGGTCGATGGCCTCAGCTTGCAGCGGAGAAGGGCCGTCCATAAAACCAGATTCTCTATGTTCAGCTCCCCCATTGCCCTACCCAAAAGAGTTTGTGAATGAATTTGCAGGTTGAGCACAAAGTTGAATGCTCGAATTAACAACGCACACAATTTCCGTACTGTAATAGTTCATTTGTTTCTCGTGACTTTTGAAAGCAGATGAAAAACTATGTTAAACTGGTTGTCCCACTGGTTGTATTTGAGCTATAAGACACTTGGAATTGCATTATCTACTGTATGCAAAATAATCTGAACTGAATGCAGTCCAACATGTTTTAAAGTTTAGTGATGAGTTTATATAGCATTTCACACATAATTTTTTTTTTCTCTGTAAAAATAAAAAGGTGTAAATATTTTTTCAAGGTAACTTTTAAAGTAAATCTCCTCCAGACAACTAATTCACCAATACATTTACATGTATATGCATGTCTTTAGCAGATGGTTTCTACCCGGAGAGATATACAACAGAAATCACATTACTAGCAAATGTAGCATATGAAATACAAATATAGCTGACAATCTCACCGTGTTCATGTATTCCTACAGAAGAAGAAAAATCCTCACCAGTGATGCAGAATCGTCTTTGGATTGGACTAAAAACACTTATTTTAGTCTGTTTAACTGTCTCCAGCCTGTGTCGTTGGGCTGCTCCTGTGTCTGGTCTTGTGATATCAGAATCACATTTGCCTAATTCAATAAGATTTCCTTCTGTGCGGCACTCAAAGGTCAGGAAAAGCAACCGTTTTTCTTCATTTACATGTTACTTACTTTACTCTCATTTTGTAGAAAATGTATTCATAATAAGAAGTGAATTATTATGTGTGGTGCATTTATTTGAATAATCATCAACAGTTCTCTCTCAATCTCCGTGCGCCTCATAGCTAAAAAAAATTCAATACTGGTCCATTTCTGATGCAGACAATAAACAATTTATTTTTATAATTAACTGTACATTACATTATAAAACAAAGTGCAGCACAACTTAAAATGGTCAAAATGAAGTACAGTGTATAGATGATGTTTGTTCCAAGTCACTTTTAAGAGCCGTTTAGTTAGGGCTGAAGGCAATCTTCCAGTTTCTCGAGTTGGTTTTATTGTTAGCTTAGTGTGTTCAAACATGCCAAAACATGCCAATAAATAAATTACTTTGGTCTCCTCTATTCAAATATGAAATGTAGTATCAAAATGAAAAGACAAACAGACTTGAGTAAGCCTCAAAATATGAATTTTTTTTTTTCAAAATAAACTTTGCTCTATAAAGACCGCAAACAGGTGGAGACAAAACCTCTGCGAAACAAAGAGTGGTTTTTACCAAAGAACCATTAGACAACTGATTGCAAATGGCAACAGGTAAGGCACTTGCATGTCCGAAGAAACAAAATGTCTAGTACTCAAATCAGCAGCAGCTGGGAGGAGGTACGCAAAACTACAACTTTGATCTCTTTGGGAGGCCATCTTCTTTTGGCAATCGTAATCATTTTGATTTGCAGAAATACTTTCCCCCCCCCAGAACCATACAGTTTGAAATGGGAACGTTCTCATTATATGCATTTTTTAAAAATGGGAAAAATAAATAAATAAATAAAAAGCAAAAAATGTTAAGTTCCAAATCATTGGGAATTTGCAAAAGCAATATGAAATACGTCTCACAGCCTTAAAATAAAAATAAGAACATAATAGTTTCATACAGCAGTGACTGAACCCAAGTGGACCATATGGAAAAAAAACCTTTCATTCAAATCTCACTCAAGTGCGTTTCTCTCAGATTTTCATTCTTCTTAATGAAAACTATTACTTTTCACATTATTGTATAAATAAAGACGATTCTCTTCTAATTCTTGCTTACACTTATTGCACAGGCCATATATATATATATATATATATATATATATATATATGACAAAATAATTAAGGTCAAGTTTAACCAATACTTGCAAACTTACTAGTTATCTTGGAGCACTAATCAAACTTTGTGTTCTTTCACAAATATCATACACCATCATGGTATTAAATTGACAAGCTCAAGCAAGTCCCCATGCCCACAATATGATAACAAACTGTGCATACCTGTTAAAACCTAACGTACATGACTGTCATTATCAGATGCCATTTCATATAGGAGACACTTTAAAAGGACCTTTTAAAGGACAATAGTGAACATCCTCTGATCAACTTGAAGACTGTATTGTACTAATGTGTTGCTGCTAAAGCCTTTTGCACATCACAGGCTACAATTTGTACAATAAACAGCTTAAGCTAAATTACATAACAGGAGCTACTCTAGTAGCAACATTTCAGATGTAGTTGATCTGATAAACACCAGCTGAAAAGCAAATAAGTGTTGTAAGACAAATAGCCAACCACATTCATGTTGCATTTTTCTCTGGAAATAGACAATAATTATGTGGCTTTGTTGATGTCATTCAAGTAACTATCAGGTTGGAATAACACTGTGACTTCAAAAAACATAAGCATACATTTCAGGTTAAACTTTAGTCTTAAAGTACTTTTGTGGTGCAACATTTTTATTAAAATTTCCACATAGGTTTGTGGAACTATACGGCTTTTGAAGGCAAGTTAACAAAAAAGTTGCCAATTAAATATTCAGGACTACAGTGTTTAATTTTAATAGCCAATTAGGTATGGATTTCTGTTTTTTTTTTTTAAAGCTTATGGTTTGGGCTTAGATTTTGATCATGTTTTAATAAAGCCATAGCTCACATGTTATCATGGAAATTTATTCATATCTAAATCTAAATCTGATTCAGTTTTTAAATAACTTATAAATACTCGCCTACCACCTTATTTGCTCCAACCAGTAATTTCTAGGGTTTGAACATTTCTATTATTATTAGTACATAACAAGTGTTCTGATTGGTTATTCCATAGCACCCTTTTAATTTTCACATTTATGTGCACCTTTAAAGTTTACAATTATCTAAATCAGATAAATTGTCTCTTTATGCTATCAAATCATCGTAACTGCATGATTGGTTCATTTGCAGTAGCACATAAACTTGCTGGTGAACAAACCGGGAGGCAAAATATCATGGATGTTGTTAGAATATCAACCAAAGGGCACAAAATTGGGTTTTAAAGTTTAAATTATGGAGATCAAACAAATAGTTGAGGAAAATCATCGCTAATTTAAAAAGGTCTGATTATGCGACCTATCGATGGGCCACATTATTTCAAAACCTTAACAGGTAGGGCTTCCTTTAGAAAGACAAAGAAAAGCCGTATCAACAAAGCCGTTAATGAAGGTCCAAGCCAGAGCATGCTTTAATATATATCTTCGTTAAAGCACAGACAGACACATGAAAAATGCAGTGCAGTTATGTAAAGGACTGCTGTCCAAGCCTGGCCTGATTGTTCTCATGAGGTGTCTTGCAGCCTCGGCCTCCATGGTCGCTCTCGATGGCTGTAGGACTGGATCGGTCCCATTCACTGAGAAAGCAGTTCTGACATCTTGGAGTCAGCTTTTCAAACTCTGCAACACAGTTGGAGTTAAAGAGAGCTTGGGGGAGCAAGAGGATTGCACGCAAAGAGCAGGCTCTTGGTCATTGTAGTCAACGGAGACTGCGGTGGACAGCGTCAGGTCCTCTGTGGAGATGGCCAAGTCACCTAGCTTGGCCAGTGAATTAGACCTTTTGAGTTGGGAGGACATGGTCAGTCCGGCGAGCCGCACACGGGTCTCGATCTCTCGAGCTCGCTGACATACCGAGCCCGGCTGGCCTCTGCGAATTCTCGGCAGACTGTCGCTGCTGGAGCTGCGTGTCAGGGCCGAGCCCGGTGCGAGCGTTTGCTGGAGGCCACTGGAGCCAGGGTGCAAGCTGGGGACGTTCCCCTCGTCCACTTCCATGTCCTCTGTGGCAGAGTCCTCTATGCTCAAGTCCATCTGTTCCGACGGAGGACCGGACATTTGCACCAGCTGTGTCTCCAGGTGGGCCCCCTGACTGAGCTCCGCCGTAGGCCTCTCACCACCCAGACTGAGCCTCAGGAGAGTGAGCTCTGTCACAGGACTGCTGGAGCTTTCCTTTCTCCCCTCGTCCTCCCCTTCCATTCTGTCCTCAGTCTCCAAGGAATAACGCAAATCCTGAGGAAGGTCTTCACAGCTCGGTTGCTTGTGGCAAGTGTCCGAGTTGGCTCGACCGAAGCAACGAATGCACTGGCAGTGCCCGCTGCTCATGTGATGCAGAGAGGCAGGAGGAGGCACCTTATTGGCGGAGACAGGACTGAATTTGTGTCCTCTGGGGGCCTGGATGGACATACTGGGCAGGCCAGTGTGACGTGACAGGTTAAGGCGATGGGTGCGACGTTCGCAGCGGCGGCCGCTGGGCAGGCGCAGGCAGTCTCGGCACGACTGATATGAGGGCTTCACTTTGTAGGGGTTTCCAATGCTAGCACTGTCCTAAACCGATGAATACACACAGGCAGGGAGAATGCATGGTTAGGTTTTTTAAAGGTGTAAGAGTACGGGATGCTTTAGAGAATGTAAAGCGTTTAGGATGGATTCACAGAAAAGAGCTCTTTGAGCTATAAGCTTGCATACAAGCCAGGAGAGCTGCCGCTACAGCTAAGACGTCATACTCACGTCAAAGCCAGAAGGGCAGCTGCGCTTCCCGGCCAGCCTGTTGCTGTTGTTGGCGTTCTCGTTGTTAAAGCGGTTCGAGTTAGCCAGGCTCTTGTCTACCCTCGGCATCTTCTCGCCACGAGCTAAGGCGGCCATCTCCGCCTCCTCCTTTTGTGCTTCCTCCTCGTCCTCCTCCTCCACCGTGCTAAACTCCAGCCTCAAGCGCATGTCCTCTATAGGCTCCAGTCGGCCGCAGGTCTGGGCCGCTGTGCCCTCCCCAGGAAGGGCCAAGTGAGCCATGGGGAAGCCTTCATCGTCCAACAATGCATCCCTCTCTACGTCCTCAATCTCAATAAAGACTCGTTCCATGCCTAAAAGCGGAGGACCTCGAACTGGCGTGGAGGGTTCACTGTCCAGAGCGGTGTCTGAGAGTCGCCGGAAGTAGTAGTTGTAATTGAGATGGTCAGTCGGCTCTTCTCCGCAGCAGGAGGAAGCACTTGCTCCACCATGGCCCCAAGCGGTCTCCTCTTGATCGGGGTGCAGTGACGAAAATTGAGGAGTCTGGTCACCACTGGCAGCTGAAGCCTGAAGGCCCTCCAGCGAATACTCATCACCATCTGGTTGCCAGAGTTTATTGTGTCTCTGCTTGCTACAATGACAGGAAACAAAAGTAGCAGTCACCTCTTGATTGTGTAAAAAAAAGAAAATACAGTCAAAGAAAACTGACAAGACAATAAAAAGCTAGGTTTGGTCCCTTTAGTCCATGTTTGAAAGACTATGTGGTCACCAGTAACAGTTGACTTTTGGATGCTTGTGTCCCCAACAGGCTGTCTAACTAATACGTCTTTCACTAGAAAGAACTTGCTGTGACCCATTTCACTAGCACCAAACCAGCATAAACCACCCTGGACCAACATGGAAATTCATGCTGTTCTAAAGCTGCTCTTTTCACAATATTCACATCGACATTCACAACGATTAACAAATGTGCAAAATAACAATTGCACATATTAAAATGTGTATGCATAAATTTATATGTGAATACAAATGCAAAAAGAGATCTATATTAAAAAGAACATGCGTGTAAATATCTTGGCTTTTCCCACCTGGCATCTAAAATCCCCTCGTACTCAGCAAGTTGTTTCATAAAAGCTGGATTGGGTTGTGCTATATTCCTCTTCTGTTTGACAAAAGTGCATGCCTTTTCAAGTGACCATCCATACTCCTTCATAGCATAAGCAATGATGGTGGATGCTGAGCGACTCACTCCCATCTTGCAATGTACAAGGCATTTAGAGTTGTTTTTCCTATATGAAAGACATACAGGGCATCCAGGTCAAAAAAAGCTTTTTTTTTGGTACAATACTTTATTGAGTGAAACAGCACATGACAGAAACAATAACACACATTTCTAATATTGTTCTAATCATAAAAATGAACTCACTTGGCTTTAACTATAAAGTTGTAGGTTTCATTCCAGTGTGCCAGCAGATCTGTAGTCTCATCATCGTAAACACGGATATTACAATAACAAAAGGTACCTGGGAAAAAGTTGTCAATCTCTCTTGTGACATTGAGGATATACCCAACCCTGCATAAAAATAACCCGATGTTAGATTGTTTACTGCTGATTTGTGTTAAATACGCATTATTTTAACTCAACGCACAGTCGGTCGATGTACATCAGCACTAACCCAGAGTCTTGAAGTTCCTCCAAGTTGGATGCATTCCATTCTGAGCCCTGAAATGAATGAGATGTACAACAACCATAGTTTTATTTGTTTTAGAGTCTTAAAGCTCCCGTCGATAACCATGTAATTTTGTTGTAAACTTAAAGGTGGCTAAGAATGATCAAGTTTTGACCCTGTTGTACTACAATTATGATTTAGGTGTAAATAAATACTGCATTAAAATGTTTTAAATAAAATAAAAGTATAATAATAAAAAATTTATTATCCAGCCTTTTTATTCTTGACAGTTAATCATATCTGCAGTCTCCTGTGTATGCTTGTTGACAGTGTAAATGCTGCAGATTGGCCCTTCTTACCATTTGTGAACTTATCTGTAATGTTTTGGTGTTTTCAATAACCAGAAGGATTTTTTTTTCTGCGGATTAATCCAGAATCGTCTGAGAAAGCAGGGCAATGCATTAGTGCATGCATGCAGGTTTGGTTTTTTCCTCCCAGCCCTATCAGTGAACTCACACTATGTGCTTTGCTTTTTAGGTAAGCAAACATCTTAAGCAAACAAGAATCAAACATGGATGGCAGAGAAATCTTGGAGGAAGCTTTACCAGGTACAGATGGTCAAATATGAGTGTAGCCTTGTCCATCTGGCCCAGGATAAGCAGCATCTCATTGTCAATAAACTCTTTATACTCCCTCAGGTTGCAGCTCATATGTTGTTCCAGTTCATTTCGGATCTACAGAAGTGAAAGGATTCAGTTTAATGTTTCTTCCATGGCTGATGCATTCATGTAAACCATGACACAAAAGCCTCATTACATATACCTCCTTAGAAGTAATATTTTCCAGGTCCTGAAACATCATTATGTTTCGGAGTTTGGCTTTGATCATACACTCTGTTCTCTCTCTCTCTGTTGGCCTGTGCATGACATGAAAAACAATGTTAATATAAGCTAAATCATTTAGGGTTTTAGTCCCATAATAAGCTCCCAAAATAAAATGTTAGTACCATATAAGAATATTCAATCTTATTTTACCACAATCAGTTTATCAGTCTGCTGTAGCATGTAAGATTTATACTACTTTCCACTAATATCCGCTGACAAATAACTCACTGATCAGAAAACATGACTGGCGAGTCAGGCCGTGTGGTCTCCAGATCTGTCATAGCATTCCACTCATTGATACAGCTCTGCTCTGAGGAGATGCAGCTCTCATAATAGCCAACCCATGTAAGGGCCATCCCTCCTGGAAAATAGTTGTATCTGCGGGACACCTCACATGCTTTGTGCATCACCTGGAGGGCAGACCTGCAATATACATACATACAGTCAAACATAAACGATTTATCAAGTACGTGAAAACACACTATTAAAATATCAAGAGAGAAAAAAAACACACACTATAAGAGGATACGTAATAGTAAACGTACCACATGGCCTGGACTGACACAGGCTTAAAAACATGTAGTCTCCCTGCTGTACTCACACTGAAACCTCTGGGGGATGAGATGAGAGGGGTTTAGGCATGTAAAACACGAGCTATGACATAATTCGTGATTATACAGAAATGCATAAGCAGGCAGCAGGACGATGCTACTTTCCGGGGTTGGTCAGTGGAACAATTTTACGCCACAAACCAGTGGAAAATTCTCTCTACATAATGCATCTGCCAATAGCCTCCAGGTCACATGCACAGAAAATATAAACATGTTATTTCGTACTGAACCTGTAGAGGTCATTCTCTGTACACATATGTGACCCTGGACCACAAAACCAGTCTAAGTCGCTGGGGTATATTTTTAGCAATAGCCAAAAAAACATTGTATGGGTCAAAATTATCGATTTTTCTTTTATGCCAAAAAATCATTAAGATTATGTTCCATGAAGATATTTTGTACATTTCCTACCGTAAATATATCAAAACTTAATTTTTGATTAGTAATATGCATTGCTAAGAACTTCATTTGGACAACTTTAAAGGCGATTTTCTCAGTATTTTGATTTTTTTGCACCCTCAGATTCCAGATTTTCAAATAGTTGTATCTCGACCAAATATTGTCCCATCCTAACAAACCATACATCAATGGAAAGCTTATTTATTCAGCTTTCAGATGATGTAAAAACTGGTCCCCCTGCAGTCAATCAGAGTAGCAAATCATGGCTGCTGTATCGCAACTAAAGTCTGTTGGTGTATGGAAATTGTGAGAAAATAAAACGCAAAATTAAATCTTGAGGAACGTCACACAACAGGGCAAAGCAATATTGATACAAATCCACTTTTATGATTTATGACTGGTTTTGTGGTCCAGGGTCACATATATAAAGTGATTTTAAATGTGACCAAAGATAGACGGTGCATTTTTATGTGTATGGTATACGCAAGCAATCATGTAACTGAGATAAAAAAACATTTATTGAAACAAAGTAAAAATGAGTCAGGAAAATCACTATGAGTTAATTAAGGATAGGTTTTAACCTATAAATAGGATTTAACCTTTGCCTTACAGGAAGTGAATTAAGATATTTACCCGTCTCCATCCAAGTGAATCTTGGTATCACTCCAAAGTGGAAGAGTCATCCCAATAGAGCAACTTTTACTACGACAAACAAACAAACAAACAAACATTAGTGTCTACCAATAAGTGTAGCATAAAGAATGCATTCAGATCATGACCGGAGTGACCGGATTGATTCCTACCTGTCCTTATTTGTAAAATCCATCCCAAGCAGTATGTTTTCTTCAGTGTCTTGATGCCCATTTGTGTAGACAACCACCATGTACCGCACATGGTCCGTCCAACCGCTTTCTAACCTAACAACCTGTTGATGGAGATGGTGTACGTTGGTGTATGCACACTGTGAGGAGTAGCCATTCCTACATTGTACTGGACACAATGTACGTCACTTACTAATTTAATTCTGTCCTCGGCACGGAGTGCGTTTATCATTACTTGTAGATGCTGTGGTAGATCCCCTTTAACAATAACAACAACAACAAAGATGAACAACAAAAATCTGAGTTTTATGGACAATAAACCACTATTTTCATCAACATTAACAATGTAGCAGAAGTTGTTAATGGAAAATCCACTTTTACTGTTGTGGTTCAGGGCTGTAACCACCATACTTCCTCCCAATAATCAGAAATGACCAAATTGCTCACACCAATATTTGATCATCTTGATGCTGTTCTGCTGCACTGCATTACGCACTGATATATTTGTTGTTATAATGACAAAAACCTTTAAAAGTTAAATTTTCAAGCTGTTTTGCCTCATCAACATCTAAATGACTGAGATGGCCAATCAAATTAAAAAAAGAAGGCTTTACTGTTCACAGAAACCAAAAACTTCACTTTTAACTGTGACATAGTGCGAGGTAAGATGAAAGCAGCCAAACATTTAATATTTGACAACTGTTTTATGATAGAAATGTTAAACAACTGACAATAATATCCAGTGATGCAAAATACTTTTCATTAATTCCCTTAAATCCTTAATTATTTAATTTGTCAAATTCTTCACACATGAAATTGATCATGGTTCTGACCTTGTTGTGGTTTACCTGCATTTTTATGATGGGTGGGTGTTCTGGGCCCTTGTGCACTGCTGCCTTGCTGTAAAAACAGAGCTGCCCCTTTTACCATGAAGAAACTTTCACTCAGGCTGAAATAGGCCACACATACAATTATGAAGACACTCCAGAATTAAGATTAATTATCATAGTTAAAAAAGGATGAATGGATTAAATAAGATGAATAAAAATAGCACCGACCTTAGGTTTGCCTTTCGATCATCATCACTGCCTATATCCTGACAAATAAAACAGCAGAAATGGAATTACAAAGGGCCCTATACTGTATGTCTGAAATTACTTTGCATATATCAATCAGTTCTGAATGCCTCTATTTATGGTTTAGATATACAAAGTCGTTTGATTAGATGGGTACAGAAATGTAAGCCTTAAACGGAATTCTTTAAATAGTACACAAAAATGCTTTATGTTTAAGCAAAACAAAACAGTTTGGATAGATTTAGGGCACATTACAAAAAAAAAGAAAGCCTCAGGGATGGCCATTACTGTGGGCTTATGCTACAGTAGGCTAGCTCATTAGTGGGCTGTCTCTAGAAGCCTGAACAGCAAAATCATGACAATATTCTGGGTCCCATGATTGGTCAGTCACCAGGCAGAGTATCTATTCAATGACATCATTGCAGTGAGTGTGCTGAGAGTAGTGAGGGGAAGAATCGGTTCTTTCGAAGAATTCGTTTCAAAGAACCGGTTCCAAAAAAAAAAAAAAAAGGTCATGGAGTAATTTAGTCTGGTCTTATTTATTTTTAATGTGCTCCTGTTAAGTCAAGTGAAACTAAATTTATATTTAGAAACTAATAATAATTTATATTCATATTAAACTGTATGAAACGTAATTTACCTCTCTTCTCTGAAAAATGTTTTTGCATGAGCTTAAGAAAATCGAATTTATTAAAATGTATTTATTATCGTTTGTGCGCTGATAATAAAACCCTCAAAATCGTAAACATTCCAATATGTTTAATTCTTCACATTACTTCACGGTAAATAAAGTAACACAACTTTTTGCTATTTCATTCATATTCCAAATGCACTTAATATTACATAACTTTAAACTCATTATCAAAGACACGAGCCAGAACAGAGAGTTCTCGGTTAAATGAGGCGTATACTCGTAAACCAATCTGACACAATTCAGTTCAATTGTAGACAGGTTTTATGAATCAGTTCAACCGATTCTTTGAAAAGATTCGATTCATTGATCAAATGATAATGAGGTTCGTTCACGAATCGTACATAGTGAGAACTGCCAAACGCTCAATTGGTCACAACTCACAAGTATCATATTACTAAGAAACTGGTGTAAAGCATATTTGTGGTATGGTTGAATTGATACTGCGTTCAGTATATACAAGGCAACCGATTTATTACCACTTTATCCCCAACACACCCAAATAAGGTAATGTTATTGAATGTAGGGTAGGATAAACAGTGAAATAACAATTGCACCATGCACACAGTCACTAAAGGAAAACAATTATCATAAATTTCAACCACATACACAAATATATTTCACAATTTCAACAAGAGAAGCATAATTCAGCACTGGCATGCGTTGCTTTGTTTTGTTTGGGCAAGTCAAGTTAATTCCCATCATCATCCACACTGCCTAAAAACAACCCCCTCCTCGCTAATGTGAAAACTTCAGCATGCGCTCGTCTACAGAGCAGGTTGAACTCGGTGACTTCTTGTAGTATCACATTTGCACATCATTAGAAAGGAGAAATGATCCCCGAGCAACAGGCCCGGCTAATATTAGCAGTTTAGGCACTATTTACACATGCATCCCCGGCATTTCCTCCGCCGGTCAGCCCCCACTCACCTCCCCCGCGTTGGTGCTGGCTGAGGATGCGGCGCTGGGTGTAGGGGAGCGCTGCAGAGTCACCAGAGCCATGGCTGTGCTGCAAAGCGTTCAGGGAAACCTCACAGGCGCTCCGGTCCGAGATATCCTGTTCTGGACCCGCCAGTGACGGGGTTAATGCATTCAGAGGCGCATTAAATCTATTTAGCGTAGCGATAAACCCATCATCGGCTTTGTCATCCAACTCGGCGATTCCGCAAATTCTCATTCACGTTAACGATGCCAATAAACAACGGTCTGTGCTCTATCTTCCCGGCTGGAGCGTTGATTTAGTGGCCAGACATAATGGACCTTGTTTCGGGACCGCCGTCCGTGGTTGGTGTAGTTCTGTGATCGTCTGCGTTAGATATGGGCTTCTGGGCCAACCGCGTGAAGGTGACTTGCACTTCTCCCTGACAACAGTGCATCCTATGCAGACTCAACACCCAATCATCCACATATACTACTCGAGCCGTTATGATGTCGACTATCTCGAAACTAACGTAATGCTTAATCGCCAGATTTTTCCTCCCTATGACGACTAGAAATTTGTATGGTTCAGCAACCAAAAATGGAGCTGTGTGTTTTGTCATGCAAATTGCATACCCCAAAATACCTCATGAAAAAAAACAACATTTGTGTAACCCAAGTACATCTGCATTAGTTATAGCTCTCCACTGAAATGTTGACAATTTTTTAAATTTAGCAGACATATACATTTTAAATTATTTTCAATTAATGTGGGCTTATTCTATCGTAGGTTATGCTGATTTTTACTCTTCCTAGAAAAATCAAAAATACTGAAAATATTGATGACTCATCTTGCAATACACAAATATTTTCCCAATCAAATTCTCTCTAGAACAAAAATGTCCTTTCCCCTGCAGTCAATCAGTGTAGCAAATCATGGCTGCTGTATCGCAACTAAAGTCTGTTGGTGTATGGAAATTGTGAGAAAATAAAGCGCAAAATTAAATCTTGAGGAACGTCACACAACAGGGCAAAGCAATATTGATACAATCCACTTTTATGCTAAATGTATTTGGAGCTTCTGAAACCTGTAAAAACTTTAATATACATAAATATTATGTTTACGATCATATAATTTGCTGTGATCTACAAATATGTCAGAAAGAGTTTACTGCCTAAGTTTGCTTTTGGGCCGCTACTACACCAGACGCTTGTGTAGCACCTAAGCAGGCCTGCATGTAGTCCATTTGAAAAACATCAAAACAGGAGACAAATTGACACTTGTGTAACTAAAGACCCAACAAAACAGTTTGACAAGTTCTTGGCATCATAAACATTTCTAAAGAAACAACACCAAAATCAGATTTTTTTGAGCATAATGTGTACATAGAAATTAATTACTATTTATTTAAAAATCTTGAATTTAGAATGAATTTACATAACATTTAGTCTATGGCAAAATTATGACATTAAACATTATGGCCTTTTCCACTATTAATCCTGAGATTTCACAGATTCAGTTTTCCATATGCTGTTAAGGACATGTATTGCTGGAAGACTCGGTTGTTTCAGAGCCATGCGGCCTTTCCATGTTTTTTTGTTCCATGGTGCTTTGCGTTGATTCCTGAAGGCTCTGCCCTGTTGTTTCCATGGGCAAAAACCAGGATGCCACTGTGCCCAGCAAGCAACATATTAAGTACACAGACAGAGTCAGGTAAACGGATGACTTCAGAAGTACCTGAAGGCGACAGACACAAACGCACATACAGGAAAGCATCAGTACATGTTCAATACACCTTCATCTTCTTATGAAACCAGAGGAATGCTTTACCTGAGCAATAAATGGTGTGATGAGAGCTCCAACACGAGCCATCCCACTGCCTGTACCAATACCAATAGCTCTGGTTGCTGTGGGGAAAACCTGAGGAGGCCAAGACAAGAAATAAAGGAAATTGCATTTTAAATGAAAATTCTACTGAGCATAATTAGGCGCTTTACAATGAAGCCTCACCTCAGGTGTATAAACATATGCAACCTGCCAGCCCCCTGTTATACAGGCTCGAGCAATGAAAATAAAGACTGTGAGAAGTGTCCTGGAAATAGTTAAGTAAAGAAAAACGTCACTTACAGTGGCTTAAAAATATTTAGGCCTTTCTTTTTCTTACTTTTGCAATTACAAAGTTTTTTTTTTTTTGCATCAATGTACCTTTGTGTGCAGGCATACAGTGGCAAAATCGACACAGAGAACAATAAAAAACAAACTGCCATGCTTTTTCTCCTGCCAATTCGATCAATCATCCACAGGGTCACCAGAATACCTATTCTGACATCGAGACACAAATTACAAAGTTGTCTATTAGTTTATATGTAGATCATATAACAATGTTTGCATTTAAGTTGATTAACTAAAAACAACATGAGAGGAGAGAATTACTTATGGTGTCACGTCACCTGGAAATTCTGCTAAGGTGGTCCACAAAAGGTCCACATAATCATGAAAAGTCAGATAATTGCACTCCAAACTGCACCGAGGTTCCATATTTGAGTTGTCGGTGGCTGGAATTAGACACATTTTTACTGAAATTCACAACACATTGTGCTTAACGTGTTTTAATTGTATGGGAAATTATTAAAGAAATGACGGTCATTACTATTCAAAACCTGTTGCATGTGCTAGCTAGATATTACTTTCTATGATGAGTACAGAAAATTTTACACTAATCTTCAAAAGTTTGGGGTCAGTAGTCCAAAGTGACAATAAAGGATTTTTTTTTATTCATCA